>NW_009646515.1:1487247-1551152 GCF_000708025.1 Charadrius vociferus | reverse complement strand
GCCGCGCGCTGGGGTGGCTGTTGGCGGCTGTTGGTGGCTGTTGGTGGCCGTTGGGCCTGGCGGCCGGGCCGGTGCGGGGTGTGAGGCCGCGGGAAGGGGCTGCGGGGGACACGTTCCTTGAGTTAGTCTTGTGGGGTGACTGCTTTTTCTTACGAGGTACGTTTCGTGCTGCTGCCGGCGGAAAGGTTTCCTTCTGGTTTCCAGCCTTATTTTAAGCGCCTGATTAGCGGTGATGGAAAATCAGTAACGTATTTAAATCGGCTTAAAAAATGAGTGATTTTGAGGGTCGCGTCAGTAGGGTTTGAATGTGGTTTACAATAAAGAGCTGGGGCAGCGTCCCGTTGGGACTGCACTTGTAGGCTGGGTCAGGTTTTGCTGTCACACACGTTTTCTGTGGGAATGGGTACTGAGAATATATTCCGCTCGAAAGGTTTTGCCGCTTGTTTCTCATACATTCTGCAAGGGAACCTGTATCACCGAAAGTGAAATGATTTCAGGGTCACCTGTTGTGCACAATAATTGTTTTGAGGGTTTTTTTGTCGTTTTTTTGCCTTGTCCCTTTACACTGGCCAAGTGAGGAAAGATCAGCATACTGGAAGCATCCTTTCCTGGCTGCATTTATTTTTTCTTTGCTTTGCAAATATATAGGTTTTATCATTCATGGGTAGTATTTATTATTTATTTATTAAAAAGTAACAGAGTTCAGAGTACTGAACTCTGTTACTTCTACTGTGTGATTGTCTTGCATTGATTTATGTGGAAATGTTGAAGAAATGTTTGTAAACTAATTCACTAGGCTTCTAAAGGCATGCCTACCCAGCAAATTAAACGTGTGATTGTACAAGCCCAGGCTGGTTTTGACTTACATGAAATCAGTTACTGTAATGCTGAAAATGTGGTAGAATGAGCTTCAGCATGAGCCAAGGTAGAGTTTACAACCTCAGGCATGCAGATCTAAGTGTTATTTCATCCCAAAGCAAACTATTTGGGTATTTAGCCCTGACATTTGTGTTGAAAAGTTAAAGCTGGCATTATGTGTCTCTGCTCAAAATATATTTTGCTTGCATGGCTAACACTGTACATCATCATCATAAGAGAGCTGCACAAGTTGATATTCCTGTTCTTAAGCTTTAAGCTTATGGCTTTACCCGTTCCTTCCTAAGCTGGAAAGTATACTTCTGTCACTGTTTGCATGGGGGAAACAAGCAGGATTTGGTCTTCTGCCGGGTGACTGGAAATGTGTTTGTTGAATTAAACTAAAGAAGAGAAAACACTTCTGTGCTTAGGAGGGTCTCCAAGTACTTGTCTTCACTGAGGAAGCACGCTTAGAACTTATTGATAAAGACAATCTCTAAAGTGACATGCATTGAAAGAAGATGCAGGAAAGATATTGCGTGTAAAGAGTTTGCTCAGATGTGAATCGAGGCCACAAAATTTTCTACTTACACTGCAAGATAGTAGTATTATATTTTTGCTGTGGCAGTCAGACACCAAGTGAACAAATGTTATTAGTATCTCTATTAGTATTGCTTTAGTATCTTAAGGTAATTCTATACATTAGATGGAGTTTGGGAGCACATTTTTTCTCTTCAGTGCTTTCCAAATTTAATGTTAAACTTCTATTTCTAATACATCAAGAGGTTGGCTCAAATTAGAGACAGCTGGAGAGAGATAAAGGACTAAATTCCCATTCTCAAGTTAATTGCTCAGTTTATACACTTTATGTGCTGTGAATGCTTTTAGTCAGGTCTTCCACTAATAACTGTAGAATGCTGGCAGATTGAGAAAGTTTTGGAATTCATGAGAGAATAACTGTTGTTAAATTTGGACAATTTTTAGTTCTTAATATGTAACATGATCAGTGGCCTTGGCAAACACAGTATAGCTTTAAAACTGATCGCTACACTTGAGTTTGGAATTTTATGTTTTCAGTGGAATAGTAGGTTAGATTATTGGAAGGCCAAAATTAGGGTACCTCATACAATTAATCTCATTGACTTCAACAGAAGAATTGGCATGAATAAGGCATGCTATTTGGCCTGAAATGTTAGCTTTCTGATAAATTGGTAAGTTTAGTAGTATTATTGTATTTAGGTTCAATTAAAAGCTTTGCTGTTTTTTCAGATGCATGGATTTAGAGAATATTGATTTGTTGCAGGACACTGGTAGGTGCTACTCAGCTTGTGAACAAGAAAGGAGCAGAGTGAATAATTTCATGTTTATTAGATAGATATTCATGGTTATAAGGGTCTTATTCTTTCCAGTCATAAATTCCTGGTGGAATTACAATTTAGAAAGGATCTGTACTTTCTCTATGAAAAGATAGGCTTGTGTAGCTATACAGTAATTAATAGGACTCAATTATTTGGGAGTCTTGCATTCATTTTGTGCCAAAATATCTTTGAAATTTATTGTTGTTCAGAGTGGACAAAGGATCCTTTGTAGTTGATGTTAAATCAAAGACAAAAAAATGGATCTCAAACTCCTCCCTGCATGAGTCACATGGATTTGTCTCCAGCTGTGAGCTGAACATCTTGTATACCACAGGTGCTCAACCTGTGAGTGTTACTTATATTGGCTTCAGGACAGTTTTATTGTAGGTAATATGTAGTGGAACTGATACAAGATTTTAGAAGTTTATTTGGCAGTTAAAATCCCAGCCTCAGCATTTTCTGTTTTTCTTTTATTGATGAACACTGTAGCCCAGAAATCTAATTATTGTTTGACACAACAGCTGCTTTTCAGCTAGTGCCTTATTAATACAGTGATTTTGTTCTTTGTTCTGTTTGCTTTAAAAGAAAACTGTACTAGATGAGACATTGTATAGAAAAGAAATAGTTTATAATGTTCCCCAATCTATTTAATATACTTTTTCACTCCATAGAATTTAGAAGAAATCACTACAGTTTATCACATTATTTCTGTTTCCTGAGATTTGCATGACATGAGTACCTCAGGTGATGCCTTAGTTGCCAAAAAACAGCAGTCACTCATAAATTAAGCACTATGTATGTTCTAATTTATGGTTTTCCTTAAAGGAATCATTGAAGAGTTAAGGCCTAAGAGATCACTCAGTAGGTTTGCCAGAAGTTGTCATATTTGGCAAGATGTGACACATTTAGAAAAGGCAGAACTAGTAAGAAAATGAGTGATGTGAGTATGCTGATTATGGAAACATTATTGTGAGCAGGTAATAAAACCCACCATCTTTTTACTTATGCTTTTAGTGTTTTGAACATTCTCTTAAAAATCCCTTTTATTCTTTAGAGGAAAAAATCACTGTGGCTCTCTGCCTGGATTTATTAGACATCTGGGCATGTCTTATTGTGAATGTTGCCAAAATCCACATTTAATTTCTGATTTCCCGACCAGACTTTTAATATCTTTGTTTCTTTTCCACCAAATTAATTATGGACGTAAGCTGACTGACTGAGTTTCAGATAATACTTTTCACTTCACATTTTGAAGTCTGGTGGACTTTGTTCCATCATTACTTATTCATAGCATAGTCCAAGTATTCACATAACATGAATTAAAAAGTGCTGTCTTGTTTGTTTGTTTGTTTTTTCCCCTTATCTATGTTTCAGCAAGTCAGCATTGTGGTTAAGTTGGTTTATTTGTAAGAAGGCTAATCACTTTTTTTTATAGAGGTGGTGATGGTGAAAGAAGCCATGTAGAATGTAGTTGAACAAAGTAAATTTTCTGAACTGATATCTTCATGGGGGCTGCACACAGAAATTATGCTGGTTTAAATAAATTTTTCTGAAGTGGCTTTGAAGTCATCTACTCTCTTGTGTGACCACTTTCAAGTATTTAAGAATGATTGCTATTGAGTAACTTATTTCAGTTGTATTAGTGTAACGTGCACTCCAGTCGGAACTTCGCTTCCCCATCTTTCCCTGACAACTGATTATGGGGCTCGTCCTGGCCACGGTGCCATCTCCTTTACCCTGTGCTTCATAGACTTGCATTGTACCCTATGGAGGAGCAGTGCTAAAACAGGCTCAGAACGCTATTCTGGCATAACCCCTTAATAGAGGACCCCCAAGTATTACCCCATGTGAAGACTGAGGTGCCAAAGTGACTGTATTTCCTTAGGCTGTATAAGGTAGTGATGCCGTATTGCTAATCAGAGTTGTAATGGGGCTCTGGAAGATGCTTGCTTCAGTGCATCCATCTTTCAAAACTGGCGAGCTTTATTTCTTTGGTACAAATTATTAATTTTGGTTATTGGGCTGTTGATTAAAACAGTTTGAGAGACTGTTTAAACGAAAACTCAAACAAACAAAAAACTCCACCAAGTATTGTGCTTCTTAGCTTCCAGAGAAATTTTAACAGCTCCAAGTGCAAGATCCGCGAGACCTGTTAAGTCCATAAAGTAAGGCTTAGGATGAAATCACAATATTATTTCTTTTTCAAGACTTTGGGGGGTGGTGGTGCTGCTGTTCAAGCCAAGAGAACATGGAAAGGAAAGTGGGGAAGGAAAGTGTAAACTGAGCAGAAACAACTATTTCCTCGCTGCCCGCCCCCCCCCCCCAACAGTAAGATGAAATAGACTTTCAGGTCATTTTTGAAAAGTAGGAAAATTGAAAGCATGAGCTGAACAGTCGTCTTTCTGGCATGTCTGACCCTCACATTATTCCTTCCAGCCGGCTTACATTGTTCACTGGTTTGAATATTCCAGCTTTAGAAAAGTCTTTGTCCTTCCCTCTTTCTCTCTGAATCAAATTCAAGTCCTGTTACTGAACATAGAGGTTTTGCAAAACTTTTTATTTGTCTACTTTTCTATGCTTACATCTTTGTACACCCTTCCTTATTCCTTTTATATGGCTCAAGGTGCATGTCTAGCATTCCTTTAATCTTTTTCTGTGTGCCAACTTAAATGTAGTCTTTGTTGTACTTTCAGTCTTCTACTCCATGGAACACTTCTTTTATTATCCCACCCCCAACCCCGCCTCCAACCTATACACCTCCATACCCCAAAGGATTATTAATGAAAATGTAAACAACCTGCCTGTAGCCGAAGTAATACATAACTACTTTATTACAACTGTGCTTCTTAGGCTTCATCAGTACTTTGCAAACTCTTTGAAGTGGAAACCTGCTCAGGTATTGTGACTGAAGGGCTTTTTCATTTGCTCTAGAAGATTTAATAGAGTGCGTGGGTAATACTGTTCTCTCGAGGGAATACACAGTGCAGAAGAGGATTTCCTGGATAGTGTAGAACTTTTATAAGAGCTGGAAAGAAGCCTCTTGCTCATCTCCCAGGTGACTGCTGGATATGAGGAGGTGAAACATTGCCAAACTGGATAAGAGGGAACAAAAACTTGCACTAGATACAGTGATACAAGTTACTGTAAGAGAGAATTAAGTACTAAAAGTGCTTTTTGGCACTGAGGCCTGTAATGGAGAACCATCCAATAACGTATTACACTCATGAATCCACTTACATAAATCTTAATGATTAAGCTTACACTTTTACACTAATCTAAGGGGAGATCCATTGGGTGAACTGAGGGCAGACCTTGGCTTACCCAGCTTGGCATTTGTAAAAGTACAAAATAAAAAAAAAAAGTTCTTTCTAATACCAGTATCCTGCAGCAGTTGAAAGACTAAACAAAGCAATGGATTTCTGGGAGAGTTTGTCCTCCTGTCTATTTCTGTTAAGAACTGAACCAATAAGCTATGAGTTTTGCAGAAGACGGGTGTCTGTAACTAAGTGGCTTGTTGTCTCTGTAAGCCAACTTATTAAAAAGCAAAATACTTAACATCTTTGAAAACAGTGAAGATTTATGTCAGGAGGACATATTTGATAGCTCGTTGAACTGGCTCCACACATTATCATTGTAGTCTTAGAAAAGTTGTTTTACATAAAGTGACTAAATTTTGTAGAACACAGTATGCCTACTTTTACAGCTTTTGATAAACACTGGAGAAAATTACTGAGAAACAAGCTATTATCGAACAGTAATAATCCTATTGCTGTCTTCTGAAAAAACACATTTAAAAAACCCCATGGAACAACATTTTAAAATCCATGGTCCTACTTCTGCTGTTAAGTCAGTGAATACTGTATGTGCCAAAATTCACAGTGACATAAGACTTTCCAACATAAGCGTCCTCCCTATTACATCTAACTTGCTTCAGCCAAAATTTAAAAATAACATAAAAACTTTACTACATTTTGGTTCCAGTCTGGAAAATATAAGGGGTTGATGGAAGAAGTCTACAATATTACAATTATGAAAGTAATTAAAGGTATCGACAAGTTTTCATACCTGGGCAACATGGTGTTTCTCTTGGTCTTTTCTGCCTTTTGTCACCTGGTATAGATTTGAATAATACAGACTGTCATCGAACAACAGCCAGGAGCTTACCATTCATTGTTACCCTCCTCCTCAGCAGTAAATTCTATAAATTTGGGAAATATTTTTATTAAAATCCAAGATTTTAATAGGGGATAACTACAAAAGGAGACAGAATGAGCCCCAAAGATGAAATAAGTGTGACTTGAACAAAACAGCTTGAAGTACAGCAGTAGTTAGAAGTAAAAGGTTGATTGCTTCGGGTCATGATTTCCAACATAAGTTCCTGTTACCAACAGTTTATGCATTGGCAGTGAGAACCTGCTCTGGCTAAAACTTGGCATAAAAGAACTAATAGTTTTTTAAGTGTTAAAGACTGCCAGGAAATAGATATATTCAACAGGAGTTGTAAAATTTGACTGTATTTTTTAAAAAGTGATTCAACAAAGCTACAGCGCAGAACAGCTGTATTTATGTTTTGCACTTTCTTTGGTTTTAAGCCTGTTGACAAGATACCTGCTGTAATACAAGGCAAGCAGTGGTTTAGGGTAAGCCCTGTATCTCTTCATATGTCACCTGTGGGTGCACACTTGGAAAGCAGTCCAGGTTTCTCACACTGCACTTTGAGTGGAGCTGCAACATGCAGTCCCCCTTGAGGCTGCCTGCAGAGACACGGACTCCATCTCCTCTGCCTCCCAGTTGTGTTTGTAACACAAGCCCAGTTTCCTGGGGCACCTCAGAGTCCTTGCACTGTGGATACCTGTGACTGACTAGCTAGCTGAAGGGCTTTAGAAACATCAGCTTCAAATAATGCTACTCATCTTTCAGAGGTACAAAGCTGGGTACAGCAGAGTAAACATGGTAAAAGCTTTACAGGCCTTGGTTTTAACAGTTTTCTTTGCTTGCCCTTGTAAGTTGCTGTTGGCTTACTGACCTTCATCCGTCTATTCTGCCTGTCCTTCTGCAGCAGGCTCCCTGTCACAGTGTTTATCTTGGTCAACCTGTTAGATTTCTACTGAAATCTTCTGCAGAAACTCTGTGCTTTTTAGGCAGGTGAAACTCCCATTGTGTTTAAGGACAATTCCATCAAAAAATAGTAAAATAGCATGATGTAAGTTACTTAATACAAATTATAAGAATACAGCCTCCTCTTTATACCGTCTTCCTGTCTTCATTTCCATAACCTCTTAAATTTCCAGAGAATGTGATATTAATACAGAATTGCAGCATGTATAACACAACATACAAAATAACTATCTATTTTTTCAAAGTATGTTTGTTCATTTGTTTTAAGAAAAGTTGTATCAATCCTAGTCGCGCTTGCAAATTAATGACATGGTATGAAATGTTCTGAAATCAGGGTGCTAGTGCTACAAGATTGTCACTGGTCAAAATGGAGCACTCTTCATGGAAGGCAAAAAGGAGGGAACAGATTTATGCCTGAGCCCTTACTTTCTGTTTTTTTGATTTCCATTTTATTATCTGACCATGAAGAAAATTAATTGCTTATATTCTTTTTTACTTCAGGCAGTTAGCTCTTTGTAAATAAAAGTGACTTCTTTGTTATTTGAGAATAGTAAGTGAGAAAGTAAAGACATCCAGTTATATCCTTACCTGCAGTCTGTGCGTAGAATTCTTTCCCACACTTGGGTGGCTCAGTAGTTGTGCCCAGTAGCTGTTGAACTTGATTAGATCTGCTTGATTTAGAAGTGAAAATTTTTCATCCTACTGCAAAAACTGCAGATTCACACTGAGCTCTCTGAGTCATGCTGTACTCATCTATTATAGTGAGCAATGAAAATGTTCATTTGAACAAATGAACAAAATGAATAACGAATGAAAAAATCACTTATGCCTAATTCTGTAATGTCTACAACTATATATTTACAATTACATTACTTTTCAGGATCATTACTGAGAGTAGAGCTTTAGAATTCCAATACAAAGAAGGACTTAAATAGATTTACAAAAAACATAATGTCCAAATGTTTTGGCATGTATCATATGATCCTTATTTCAATAGATATGGTGAAATCGTATTTTACATCTTGCCTTTTCTTTAAAAAATCTTAAAAAAAATCTATCAATCAAAGCTAGCAGCATCTTTTTCTTTGGTAGTATCTAAACAGCATTGTTTAACTCTTTTAATTGTATTTTTTATCTGGACATTGGAGCAAATCTTGAGCAAACATAACTATCCAAAGTCTTGCAAAAAGTCAATTTTGCTGTGACCATGTCAGGATTTCACTTGATACATTTACTCACTTTCCTGCTGTCTGGATTTTATTGCTGTCCCTGGGACCATTAATCTGCATTTATAGCTTTGAATAGCTTCAGAGTTCTTGATGTGACTGTATTCTCTCAACAAGAAGATGTGCCTCTGTCCCCCATTTGTCTTTGCCAGGTCCATCTCAGGAAGGGAGAACCGTGTCAAAAAACCCAGAGGGGATAAAAACCTAAATGTGCTGAAAGTATTTATTACAGCCTTTCATTTAAACACTGGACAAATATTAGCAAAGGTCACTCTGGAAAGCCTGAGTTAGAGGAAGGTGTATCGAAACTTGTCAGGGCTATATAGCACTAAGGCAGAGCTGGAGTCAGAACCAGGAATTTCTTGGCTCCTGCCCTCAAATATAGGATCTTGGAATGCAGTTGTTATTTCTGGTGGATGGGGCACTAACATGATTGTCTAATGAGGTCTACCAGACCAAATACAAGGCACACTTGATGGTACGGGAGTAAACCTTTGTCCTAGTCAGCTCATTTCATGTGTATCTGTTTGCAGAACTGAGGCTTCAGAAGGAAACTAAATGCAGGGAGTGTAGGAGCGTTCTGAAGCAGTATTATATGTGACATAGAGCAAGCAGTTTGCTTCAGTACTTACCAGCATCCATGGCTAAACCTGTGGGTGCCGCTGAGTATTTTTGGGTTCCATTCCGTTCACGATTCAACTCTTGATGTTGAGGTAGTAGAGACAAGGGATGCTGGAATTTGTGTTTGATTAGTTGTCTAAGTACATCACTATGGATAGATGGTTTACCATACAAAAGAAGAGATTTCCCCATAAAATGGAGGAATAGATGTGCAGCTTGGTTTTGTTTGGAAGTGACCTAATTTGAGACTAGAATGGGCAGCATGAGTAAGCAAAGAAAGGAAACATAGCTTTTGGATGGGCATCTCTCTTAATCCTAGTGAATTATATTGAAGATGCAGTCCTTGAAATTGTCAGTTGTATTTCAGGGTGGCAGTTTTCATTATCGGCTTCTTAGCATAATTAATGTAATTCTGCTACTTAGTTTACTGACTGAAAAACTTTATTAATACATGATTTTTCGGGATTCAAGAGAAGCAAGCTGAAGACAAGTTTGGACATGTTTCCTGTGAGACTCTTTAGAAAGCTAGCCCACCTTTGACATTTCTTGCTTTTTTAACAAGAAATACCATCTTTCTGCCTTCCAAAACCATCTTGGTTTTGGTCTTTTCCTGCATAGGATTGTGTGTATTAGCCATGTCCATTGTTTTAACATACCATTTATTTTCTCTCAGCTTTAGTATGCTTGATTTTTGTGTTCCTTTTATCAATAGCCTTTCTTCCTGCTGGTTGACATCTGCAGCACCCATGTAGATGTCATTCATGATATTGCCACAATTTGACTGTTACTTCCTTAGTGCATTTCAATTTTAAGTGTAGCATCTAGAATCTGCAAAGTGGAAGCAGTATGTGTCATCATCCAGATTGGTCTGTTTCAGTGCAGTCAGTATGGTCTTATTTTTCTGCTAGAAATCTCATACTGTGTAATTATTGAAAACACTGTATTGCAACAATGTTGCAATGCTCTAATTTTTAAAAAGCCTTTGCTTTATGTGTTCTATGTTACGTTATTATATGTGTGTAATTTATTTGCAAGTGCATTTAATCGATTTCCAAAATGTCAATTACCTAGCAACTTCACTGTTTCTCAGTTTATTCCTCTAGTGCTTATCTGGGAGACTTCAGCCCATAGTAACCATTTTATCCTAATAAATATTTACATTAATGTGAACGCTTGCAAAAAATACATTTTAGCTCTAATCTTAACATGAATCTACAACTCCTGAAAGAGTTCAAAATTTACAGTCCCTGAAAAGAAGGGAACCTATTGCAGCCTGATACCAATACACTCACACATGCACCAAACTTGTGATGGCAAAGTTAAACTTCTGGTGTTATGCAGAAGGCTCAGGTCTACCATAAAGCTGATACATTAAGGATAAACAATACATAAAGTTTACTGCTTTGCATTTGTTTCAATAATCAATTATAGAATCACTTCTAACTATGTATCTCTAAACCTTCTTATTTAAGAAATAATGCATGCAAAAAGCACATGAATGTTTCACTTAATGTTTCTTTCAGCATGCAAAATATTCAGATGATCTACCTTTTTTGAGAAGATCTCTTTAAAAAAAGTGTATCATTTCATAGAACATTATCTTTTATAGTAGGAAGCACGTTCTTCCACCACCATGTCCTATCATTTATATTGGGCCACATAATTAGGAAGAAATGTGAACAAAAGCAGGTTTTCATGGTAACTCTCCATGAACTTGCTGCCCACAGTTACTTGTGGCATTTCTAATTTTTTTGCAGTAGCTTCTTGCCTTGAGAATGAGATGAGGATCGGGAATCAAACCCTTCCTTCTTCCTTAGGAGTTCCCAATGTTCTTTTTAATGTGTCGGTTGATAGAACCTGTGGGTAGGGGACTAAAGAGATGCTTTCTATATACTTACTGAGATTAACAAAGCATTTGGATAAGCTCTCCAAGCTTGCTCTCTGGTTGCTTTTGGTTGGGTTTTTTTGTGTGTGTAGGTTTTTTTTGTTGTTGTTGTTCTTTGTTTGTTTTTCAAATGTTGAAAGCCTTATTTGTGCAAGGACTCATGGCCATGCTCTGATGTATTTGTGAGCCTTTGGAGAATTAGAGCTTGAATGGGGTTTGTTTGGTTTTGTTTTTTTTCCTTTCACCAAACAGCTCTTTCTTTCTTGGTGACTTGGCAATATACAGCGTATTTGTGCATTTCTATACGACGTATACCCAATAGTATAACAGGGTTGAAAAGATTTATGCTCTTGGGTTGGAAACATAATTTGTCAAAATATCTGCACACCTGCACTTTTTCTTGTCACTGTGGTTTATTTATTTATTTTTTCTCCTAGAATGGTTGCCTGGGGAAAACAGCACTGCTGTGTTGGCAGAATACAGGACATTTTCTTGAGATTCAGGATTGTTCTAACAGTCCTTCTACTTCATTTGTTCCTGGCTACAGCAAGCAAAGGTAAGACAGCTTTTTCCTGATTTATATAGTGTTAGTACTCAAAAAAAAAAAAAAAGAATTAGTTTTGATGAATAGGACTTTTGAATATATTCAGAACAGGCAAGTTTCTGCTCTCTTGAAATCAAGAGGAAAAATTGCCATTAACAAGAAATGAAACAGTTGGTGCTCAGCCCTTTGGATAAAGTTTGGATAAACTCTATGTTTGAAGTATTTGTTTTCATAAAAAATCATCATTGGTAACTTTTTTTGCTGTGGATGAGGAGAGAATGTAAACACAGTACATAATAACAAGACAAATTACTTTCTTTTCATTTTTTTTGAACTAGAAGTGTCACTATTTTCAGAATGTGTTCTTAAATCTTTTACACTGCTCTTACACAAACACCACAAGATCCTTTGAGCTTCACTCTGCTTAGTGCATAGAACATCTCCTGTATTGCTCTTGGTTGTGGATCTAAATATGGCTAGGACAAAGTAGTAAGCTCCAAAACATGTAACAGAAATGATGTATATGTATTTGACAGTCTATGCTCTTTATATAAAGGTAAATGAAAAATAAATTCATAAGGTTCATGTACAAATTGGGTAAGTGACATTGTGATGCTTTTGTATGAGGTATGGTAGAATCAGCACTGCTGTGTTGGCAGAATTATTCTGTAAGCTGGCAGATACAAGTCTCACTACTCTGGACCTCAACTGATATAGATAATAGATCTTGTCATTTGTAAAACATCCTTATGTCAATAGCATGTAACACATTTATCATGTTAGTAATGTGCATGGAATATTAAATAATTAGAAGTGTTTTTTGCCAGGTACTTAACGGCTAGTTTTAGAAACTGGTTCCTGTGTTGTGGCTTGTTGTTTTACTCTAGAAGGTCAGTTTCTTGCAGTTCAAATGTACATAGTAAGTATGCCTGCTTAATGATATTGTACTAGCAATGAAATCTCACAGGTTTACAGACTAGATTAATTCTGGTTCTAATTCTCCAAATGTACTAATTTTCATAAAATTAAGATTTTATTGAGACAGAATTGGAGATTCAGGTGATAAAACTGTTACTAAGATGGTGAAGTTTTAACCTCATGTATTTTGAACAGTAAAAAGGACAGCACTGCTGAGTAGATGGGCAGATGTCATACAAGAATTTCTCTAAGGAACATTCAACTGCATCTAGAGTTCTGAGGAAAAGGGATTTTGTCTTTCGCCTATGTATCACTTGCAAGTTTAGCAGTCCTTCAAGAAAAGCTAAACTGATGCAAGGGTTTATTTATGGTTCCACCTTTTTTTGTTTGTTTGTTGGTGGGTTTTGGTTTTTTTAGGTTTTTAGCACTGTCAGCAGCATCTCTGCTCAGTTCTCTCCTCATCTCAGGTGCCAAAGTATGTTTGTTCTCCGGGAAATATGAAAAGAAAAGAAATGACTATGTTCTTTCCGATGTCTAGGACACTCTGGATAATTTGGCATAGTTTATCCCCACATATCCAAATACAACTGTGAATGAAAAGGATGGATGAAATTCATTTTGAGGAAACAGTTCTTAGCTTTAGATTTCCACAACATTCAGCAGAATCAAGTGACCCACATGTACAGAGTTTAGAGTTTTAAACTTTTTATAAAGAACAGTTATGAGCTCTAGATGGAATACATTAGGATACAAGATTCTTGTGATGTCATTTTAATGGACTGTAGCAAGGCAAATATGTTACAGGTGGCAAACACTTCTATAGAAATGAATGACAATTGTTACTGGTTAAAAGCCAGGTTGTGCAGACACATAAACTTGTGACTATTTTTATTCAAGAGAATACACAACTGTATTAATCCTCAACTATACTGATACAGTAGCTATTAGTAATGTAAGCAAAATAACACTGGTGCTTATCTACTGAGAGAATCTGCTTCTGTATGTCTAATTCTTACTACCTATGGTTGGCTGTCTCTTGTAAAGTTGTCGATTATTACTATCTGAAAATGCTTGAAAAAAGAGAGATTACATTTTTGGTTTATGTTTGCATTACCTTATTGTCAGAAAGTTTATTTTAAATATTTGGAAGTATGTCCATGCATTTCAGGATTTCTTTTAGGGCTTAAGAACACATGCTTATTAAGTGGATGCTCTTAGTTTTAGTGAGGGAAAAAACACCAGTTCTCGCATCTATTAGAGATAAATATATTAAGAAGAAACAATTTGCATTTCTGAAAGAGGTTAAGTGCCTGAATATAGTGAATGACATTGAAACGTCAGCCCAGAATTATTATTGCTTGGAGTTTCCTTGACTCCAAATGGTGATTTTTGCTTATTTTTCCTACTCTGGAGATATTTGGAGCATTCTTTCTACTATGCTACCTTTTATGTGCTGTGATGATGAAGGTATGTTCATGCCGAGGTTTCTGAATGTGATTTGTATCATCCGGACCCAAAGGAACTAATTGTAAGCCAGGAATGCCAGTGTCAGAGCACAGCCAGTTCCAGCTCCTCTGTTCTACGGTCAAGGGTGGGCCACCGCCCACTAGTACCAGTACTAGAGAAGATAAGCAATGATTAACAAAACTTCCAAAAACTTTAAAGTAATGTCACCTCCTACTTACATTGTATCCACCCACATATCAGACAAACTTAGCCAAGATGATGTTGATAATTAATTTCTAACTAATTTGACACTGTACTGCATGGGCTCCACTTCGAACAGCGAAGTGCATTTTCTGACTATGGTTATGATTTCCTTTGTGCTTTTTCAGCATTCTTTGAGTGGACTGACCATATAAAAATTTCCAAGCCTTTCTTGTAACAATTCAGATAGTATTGGTATCTATTCTCTTAACTTTGGCACCTCTTTTTGGCACTTTTTTTTTTAACTGTTTGGAGCAAATTGGGCCAGACTTTCCAGTTTCCAGAAGGGTAGACCTCTCTAAGTAAACTCTTTTATTAGTTTAAATTAATTTGTCCAGCCTTGCATAGTGATCAATGGAAGTCTTTTTGAATGATACAAAGCAGACTAGGAGAATCATCAGCAGGATTGAGCTCATTTTGCATCATTTCTCTTGGTTACCTGCCTTAAGACTGTTTCCACCTTCAAGTTTATGTCCACTACCAGCTCCCTTGACAACTTTGTAGTGTCAACTCCCTTAAATGTAACAGGATTTTGCAGCCCTTTAATAAATTCGGTCTTGGCACATAAATACTGATTTAATGCTTAACATGAAATCAAGCCTCTCAGAATTTGTTTACTTCCAATATGAAGAATGCTGACGGTACTTCAAGTTTTGATTAACATTTTTGCTCAGGAATGGACTTCCAGTCTTCCAATCTGTAAAGTTAACAGTGACTTCAAGTTTTGAAGCTGTGTCAGGGAACTTCCTTAACCGGTCACTTTGCCCATCTCTGCATGCTCAAGATTGCTTACAGGAATTTTGGAGGGTATATGAGTCATGCAAATATATTTCTGACATACAGTCTCTGAGGAACAGCAGCTGCCTCAAATCTTTTGAAACCTTCAGCATAATTCCTACTTAATAATGAAAGACGAACAATTCTTTTTCTTTGGAGGGACTGTATCACAGATGTTGGCATATAACTGTATATCTAGCTAGCTGTTTCCTTTACAAAATCAATTTCCTCATGATCTGTCCAAACTGGAAGGTAGCAGATCTATTTTAATTGTAGTCATCCTTTTACTAAAAAGGGTAGGTACATTTGAACTCGTATCTAAAAATCTTCACTTCTGTGACACTTTCACCTCCCTCCCAATCTTCCTCACACCAGGTTTTAAGTCATGTTTTAAAAAACTGGTTTTCCGTGCTGATCTGTTCTTAGCTGAGTATCCCAGATTTTGCCTGTTAGGCTCTGACAAATGGCCAAACTAAATGAGTCAATTCATGCTTTATGGTTGGGCAGGAAGGAAGTAGTTCTACTGCTTGCTGTTGGATCAAGTATGCTTTTCTTCTCCATTGCTGTAGAACCATTCTATTACCTTGCCATTCAAAGTCCACTGTCTGATAGTTAGGATTTTCACCAACTTCAGCCTGTACCCTGGGAGTTTTGTGTTTGGTTTATAGCCTTGTATGGCACTTTCATGATATATGTTGAACTTCAGGAATGATTCAGGGTTGTGAAAGATACCTACAAGTTTCTGCTAATTAGCATCACAAAGGGAGTCTCAAAGCTATAGTAGGCAACAAGAACAGTTATCAATGACTTTTCATGAAACTGGATTGGTATATCTTGTGTTTCAAACTTTTTCTGGTAGCTTGTACCTATCAAGCTGCACTTGGAAGTTAGGAACTTCCTCCTGTTTTTCATTTGTTGCTTTGAAAAAGAAATTTGAGAGCCCTGTGGTCAAGAGGCAGAAAAGTTGAACACATTCCTGATTGAGAATTGGCCTCATGAAAGCTGGTGCTGTGGTTGGTTGAGAAGGTCACAGAAGAGCTAGCTGTGATCTTGACAGCTAGCTAGCACTATGAGTGTAACCTACCTTGGAAAAAAAAACCCCACCTTGATCCAAGTTGCCTGGAAATTTGTCTTTTCACTGGGGAGCTAATGAAAAAGCTTTCTTCCTATATTGACTGATCTTTTCCTGCTGTCCAGCTCTGATCAATCATGATTAATCACATACCTCTTTTAGACAGTACATAAAAGCTCTGCATATATTGATAAATAAATGCTGCCTTAAAGGTGTCAGTAATGTGTTCTCTTGCTCTGGCTGAGCATCTATCAGGCTGTTTCATTTTTCTGTAGTTCCACTTCATGTCCCATAGGAGTTTTTTCTTAGTTTGGATTTATTTTGTTGCTGATGGGTGTACCATAAAGCAAGCAATCTTGATAATGATTGTGCAATTGAAATGTGCATTTTTCCACAAAATAAGAGTCAGCTCCAAAGAGCTTACATCTACAGCCACAAACGCCTGTACTTTCCTCTAGTGGGACAGTGGAGGAAATGAAGCACCTGTAAGAACTTAAAAGTTATGATCAAGTTCCAGTGTTTGGGGCGTTCTCTGGCACTACTGGCTTTACCAGCATTGACAGAGCCTGACACTTTGTTTTCACCAGTAAATTTACTGTTAGCACCTAAAATTCTATTCACTGTCACAACTGAACTCCAGGTTGCCATCATCTCAATGCCTTAGTAGATTTGAGATTCACAGACCAGATGTGTCTGCAAGTAAATGCCCTGATAGAGAGCAGTAAATGGGGATGGATGGGATTTAATTTAAAATAAACCAGTGACTCCAAAACACATTTCCTGAAAGTTACCTAAACTCATTGTCTTCTAGAACATGGCTGTTTTCTACCTTTCCTGCTGAAACTCTGCCAGCATGCAGCAGAGGATTTAAGAATCTCAGGGTTGGAAAAAAATGGCACGGAGAAGCATGATCTTGTTCAGAGAAGCAGCATGCATGTCTGGGACATGAGAAGGCAGTAAGGACTGTAGTCCCTTCTTCTAGCTCTGTTTCTGTATTTTATCCAGCATCTATTAAATGCAAAATACCTATGCAGTCCTGGGAATAGGAACCACGATCTGTGATACTCTTTTTGCCTCCCAGTTGTCGTTTAAGTGCTGCCTTAGAGAGCTACATGGTCATCCTTCATTTTGTGCATGAGTTTTACTTCAAAGCTTTAATGACCACCTAGGATTTATTAACTGCCTCCAAATTTACTGCTTCCCTGCCACAAAAAAAAGCAAAAGAGAAGGATACAAGGTTGTTTCTTAATGTGTTATTTTGAAAACTCCTAGGTAAATGCCTAGGAACAGTACTATATAGAAGAATAATATTCATATAGATAATCCTTTTAAAAACAAAGCCATTTTACAAGTCACCTTTTCTTTATTTAGATCAGGAGGGTTTCCTAGGACAATATAAAGCCATCTTTAAGACTGCATGTGAAGATCCTTGGATTATGTCACCAAGAATTTCTCTGCGTCCCTTGAAAGAATTCATTGTCTGTGTGCACCTCAAGCTGTATTCCTCAAATAGTCCCTGGACAGCATATGTATACAATCAAGAGACATCTCACAGCAATCTCTCTGCAAATAAATATGATCTTGGACTTACAGGAGATCATGGTAAACTGAGGATATGGTTGTTCGGAAATCAAATAAATACAACAGCAAGACTTCATGACAACAGTTGGAACCACATATGTATCCAATGGAAAAGTGAAGATGAGGAGATGAAGGTATTTATAAATGGCACAAAAGAAGTAAACAAAAAAATAACCGGGAAAGTTAACCTCCCTGGAAAAGGGCAGTTCTTACTTGGCTGTTCAAAGCTGCCAGGTACAGCTGTGTCACCTCACCTGGGTATGACTGGGGAGCTGTACATGTTCAGAATGTGGGATAAAGCAAATATAAAGCAATCTTGGGACTGTGAAGATAGTGGTGTTATACGCTGGAGAAAGGAGGATTGGGTCTATAATAAGACAGTAGAAGAGGATGACTCGTTGCCATGTGGTAAGTACCATTGCACCCTGTTTTTGTAATAGAATTTTGGTCAAAAGTTGATCTGAACATGTCTAACATTTCTGTTCCAGATTTTACAAAGTCTTTGTCTGTTGGTCATTTCTAGCTAAATGCTTAATAAGGTCATGTGGGGATTTGCAGCTTTCACCAGCTTTTATCCAAATGTAAAAACCATAGCAGCAGTCCTTTAAAGACTTTCAAATTGCTTCAACTTTTGTGTCTGTCTACTGTCCATATAATGGTAATGACAGCAGGATGCATCCAACCGAAACTTACTGGAGTATTAGAGCTTTCTATCAATGTCATCTTAAAATAATTAATTTACACGCCTTCTATTTGGGGAGTAATTATAGAGGAAAGCATTGCTGGTCCTCATTTTGCACACTCACTGGGCCAGAACATCAACAAGTCAACTTTTCACTGCTTCACTGGCACATTACACCATCTTTCACAGGTATGGTCTGCATCTGTAAAGATTACTGGAGGCTCTGATTTTTTTCTTGTTTCTGTATCAGTAATGTTTTCCTTTATTAAAATGACCAAATGGTTTCTCACACATTTCTCAAAATTCCTCTCTACCCTGAAAAAGAACCACAAAAAGCTTTAAACCAGACCAAACCAAGATTTTATTTTCAGAGAAACTTGAGTTTTAATATAGTTGAAATGGAGTTAAAGCAAGAGAATAGTCTTCTTTCTAGCTTTTGCTATCATATCTGTTGACAAGAAAGACAAACTTGAATCAAGCTTCGGTAGGATCCAATTTATCAACCATAGGAAATGGTATTACCCCCTAAGACCTTCAGGGATTTTGAAGTGACTAGCTCAATTGATTTGTAAAATTCTTATATATCGTAGTTGCTTCAGTGAAAATTAATTGTGGTCTTCATCACCTTTATCCTTAAAAACTGTACCTATCTATTTTGTGCAGACTAAATAATATCATTTAGCTATGTAATGTTATAATCACTGCCTGTCTGGGTAGATGAAAAGTGTCTTAGTAAGGGCATTAAAATACGGAGACCAGATTTCATTTTCTGGGAGATAAAGAAATCTGTCTGACAAACCAGGACTCGTGGAGAATGCCTCTAACGCTGGGTCGTAATGAATGAAATGCCTCTGCTGGCTTGATGCTGTAGTTGGGAGCACATCTTCTCTGTTGAGCTGTGTGATTTGGGAGACGAGCTCAAGAAAAGATGTCTGTCTTTTGCTCATGTTTGACTCTGTTTGAAGGAACACGGTTCTAGGGCTGAAAGAGGGAGCATTCTGGCTGCCAGACAAAAGTTCAATACAAAGAAAGTCTGAGAGAGATCTGTCTAGATAGTGGGTAAATCCAGGTCAGCGTGGAGCATCTGGTTATCTTTCACCAAGGCACAGCAAGGACAACCTTCTTGGTTTTAGTTCCAGAGCTTTCTGCCCTGAATCTAGAGCATCCTTGAGCATCACAGGGCAGCTTGGTTAGGCAATGCCCAACTCCAGCCCCAAGTGATTAATGATTTTAGAATTAGTGATTTAGGGGCTTGTGGAATCCTTTGTCTAACTGCAAGAGCTCTCTAGCGAGTGTGTAAAATGTATGGTTTCCAAAGCTCTGTTACTTACTCAAATTGAGTTTTAATTATGCTGACAGAGGTTTGTTTCAGTACAGAGACCATCTCTACTGCCAAATAAAAGTTTTCTCCTCTAGATAACTTGGAAGAGTAACAGCTTTTTGCAGAAAAGTTCACTGGAATTTTTTTAACAGTTTATTTGCCTGTTTTCAGGAAAAGGTGCATTTTAGCTGATTGCGTTCCCCCTCCAAGTCAGCCTGTGAAAGGCACATAGTTAGCAAATATCTGTCCAATGATTTAATGAAAACAAAGCATTGACAGTAGGAGCATATAATAGTCAACATCAGGCAATTTTAACTGATGTACTAGTCTTACAATCTGATTTCTTTCTGTAAGTTCCTCTGTACACCTGTGTAAAAATTACCTGATTTTGGGGGCTTCTCTGTTTTTGTTAAAAGAGAAGGATTTTGAGTAGTAAGTCTTCAGAAAGATCTGGTTTTGCATGCTCAAAGAACGTAATTGGCAAAGGGCTAAAGCTTGGGAAAGGGCTATGCCACCTGTGTAGGCACAAAAGGTGAAAAGGAAGTGTTTCATTACAGTCATAATTGTGCCGGAGGACAAGTTTCAGCATTTTTTTTATGACCTGGTTGGCATTTTGCACGTACATAAAACAACGATTTGTAAAATGTTCAAAACTTACCATGATTTCTGTTATTTCTCCTTTGCTTAACCACTCAAAATCTTTGTCCGGTGTAAGCCATATGTAATTTGTGTCTTATAGGCAGTGATGCACTCCATTAATAAATCTAGATTTACTTAACATCACATTATTTGATTATGTTTCCTTGCCTCCTTTTCCCACCTTTCCTTTTGTTAACTATTTAGATTCTTTTTCTTTTGGTTCTATTATTTATTTTTATAATAATTATCCAGATTACCAAAAATGTATTTAGTTTTTTCTTAACTATATATGGTCTAATAAGGACCAGAATCCCGATTCTGGTAAGATTTACACGCATGCTTAGCACTTAAAGGTAAGCATGTGTGGGTAGGATTACCTTTGCAGTAGCTATGTATTTTATGCATCTGAAGGTTTGCAAGAAAGGACATATCTGACTGATTCCCAGTTTGTTGTGAGGGCTGATTGCATTTCATGGACTAATGGAACTTAGTAATAGAAAACCTTTAGATCTGCGTTAAAATGCCACTCTTGCTTCTTCCAGTCACACAGTCTTCTGGTTCTCTGCTCGGTGTAGCCATTGCATGCTGATCAGGTGTAAATACTGGAGGTAGGGCCAAAGAGGGAAGGAGGCCCCACACATTGTGCGTCACCAACCTTCCACTTACATTCCTCAGGTTCCTTTGATAATTCCCCTTTTGCTGAGAATGAGAAGTAGCCTAACAGCTGTGATATGGAGAAAGAGTGCCACAGATTGATTGTATCTCACTTTAAAGATCATCTCCTGGTATTTAAAAATATGTAAGTGAAGAAAGATGTGCTCCGTGTTCCAAATGCCAACTTTGGAAAATTTCTTTATCTTGTTCCTTGATGAATGATTCCTGTTTAGCTACATACTTTAATGTGGACAATATGAGTGATTATTGTCTCTGCATAATCCAAGAAGAAATTTCACTATGTAATACAAAGCTGTTGGTCATTTAAGAGAATACTAAGACACAAGAAAATAGGTGAGTTTAAAATGCTAGATGCTTGAAAAGAAACTTCAGTCATCTGTGAGCACCAGCTCTTCAGTTGTCATTTTTACATGGGATATTTGCAAGTTGCCTTTAATAATAACTTGACAACTGGAAGAAATGTACTGTTTAAACATTAATCATTTCAGTTACACATTAAACAGTAACATTCTTAATCCAAATATAAATATCCAAACTGTTACACTGTGCATTTATCCAAGGAGCACAGAGATGATGGGATATCTTTTACAAATTTCAGTGAGTAAATAAAACAGATGTTTTATAGCATAACTGTAAATAGTATCACTGACAGTAAAGCACTGTCATCTCATTTGTGGTATTGGTGCTCTAACTTTTAGCAGGAGTGCAGTCCCTGTTGCTTTTGGTTGCATATTTTGCATAAACAAAACACAATGTTTATAATGTGGAATTTTAGATTTTTCTAAACTGTCCTGTCCAACATTCAAGATTAAGGTGTTGCCTCCTCTTTTCCATGTACCCTTTTCACTCCCAGTATTGCTGAGCCTGCTACTGGTGATGCAGGAGGAGGTTTCCAGGCTTGTGGGAACAAGGCGGTTTAATGTTGATGGGAGAAATGGGAAGTGATCGGTGCCCTATGTGACTGTTTTGCCTTTGCATGCTCAAGGAAGAGGAAAACTTCAGTGTGGGCAGTTGTTTTAGTTTGCAGGTGTGGGCAATAGGAGGCATGATTTAGGCTCATGTAATCCCTTTTAATGATTTCCTGAGCTGTGTGCGCTTATGATGACAGCATCTGCTTTCCTGGAATGGGGGGTGGAGTCCCAAGGCTTTACGTCCTCAGGCAGAAGGTGGAAAAGTAGCGGCCACTCTTGCACTCATCCAGTCTGCATCTCAGTCTGTTGGGTACCAAACTTTGGGTCATATTGTTACATTTGCTGAGTGGATCATGACAGCTGAAGATGAAAAAATAAATTATTTGCCCCATTACTATTTTCTTTCTAAAACTGTAAGGACAGACTACTACAGAAACCTCGAGAAGCTCTTAAAGGAAGTAAATGTGACGGGGAAAAAAATACCTTACTCTGGAGTGCCTATTTGATGAGTCATGTACCAGTCTACTTTGTACCTATTAACAGAATACATGTTTAACCTTCCCTTTCTTTGCTCTTGTTGCCTCCCTCTTCTGTGATATCAAAGGACGTAGCTTTTTGGAAATGAGCCTGCTAGAGAAGAAGTGATTTGATTCACGTCAGTACCTAATGTACTGCTTTATACAAATGAAACTTTATACAAACAGATAAAAACTGTATTTATAACCTAATTTCCTAAAAACTCATGTGAAATCAAACCTTCATTAAAAATATTGCACCTAAATTTTCTGTTAAGGATACTAAAATGAACTGGCCAAAGTGACAGAGCCTGATGTGAACAAGCACTTTCATCATTTTCTTACATTTGCTTCTGTCCAATAGCCAGTGATAATTCATCCTTTCTTCCATGGTCCCACGGCTAAGTCAGATCAGACATAAGGTGTCATGAGAGGCACCAAAACATAAAATTAAAATTGCACTTAGTTTTATCCTATAAACATTTACAGTGTGCCTCAAAATCTAACTTACATAAGAAGTCCATATGGGCTAAATGTCTACAGTGGAACAATTGAGGAGGATTCTATGATTTTTACATGTTACTGTTATTAATGCTTTGTGTGACAGCATGGTTCATTTTGGCAGAATGTTCATCCAACTGAAAGGTTTGTCAAATGTTGAAGGGACCCAATCTCTTAATAGAAAATATGGATTTAATTTCAATATCAGAATTGAATATCAGAATTGAATGTTGTGCCTATTTCTGTAAGTAAATGGATTTTAGAACAGTACTATTTTGAAGTTTTGCTGTTTGGGCTACTCTTGTTTTGTTCATGAGCAAGTCCTATGAACTGCATTAATACCAGACATTTTCATATGGTTCTATGCTAGTAACACTGAATACAAATCAATGGTAGTTGCTGCACAGTACTGGTACCTGGTGTGTAATACATACTGATAACTGTTGACCGTGAGAATGTTTAGAAGGGAATTTGTATAGCCTTAAAAATACAGTGTGGAATTGACTTTTTCATGTAAAATGGTTTTAATTAATTGTGTTTCAGCCAGAAAGTTGTATTATGTATCTATTTGGAATTAAAACTTCCACTTTGACATTTCTGATGGGAATTTTTAATGTAAATCAATTCCCCTGCCTGAATTTTTGAATTTTTGGTGAAAAAACTTTTAGCACTGTTTGCTATCACATCTTATTTAGAAAATCTAATTTTTATTAATCTTCTGGTATTTTTGTGTGTATTTGTAAGTCAAAACTGATCTTATCAGCAATACACAGCCGTAGTTATCTAATGCCATTATGTAGTGTCAGACAAGTACTGCGGCATGGGAAGAGCATATTGCATAGCCACCAAGGTGTCCCTTGGGATTCTTCCATTCGGGTTCTGCTCTTGATCTATTTGTGAGAGCTGACATGGTCAAGGGTACCTTTAGTTTGAAAGAATAGTCCTGGGTGATAATACAAACCTTTCTCATTTTGGCATATTTTTCAATTAATATAAGTAAAATTTTAGGTGCTGCATTTCATAAACCTGTTATCTCAGCCCCAGCACACGTAAGTCCATAAATGTATGTTTTTCTGCCAGTAATGTTGTCCGTGCTTCTACAGATTTCCAGGGCTGTAGCTGCTCCTTAAGTGTTCAGTGCCTATTTCACATCTGGACCTGACTAGAAAGCAGCTGCCCCTTGCATTCTCTCACTGTGTTTCCTGAGAGACAGAGGCCAGCAGGCACGACCCTTCTTGCTGTACCGATACCCTGCCCCTCCACACTGCAAAGACTGGGCAGGGTGGGTGTCCATGTGAAGGCTCTAGTTCACTACAGTTCAGACTCTTTTTCTCCTTCTCCTAAGAGAGCACTCCAGTTGCTGTCTCAGGCTTGCTCAAAGGATGCTTTCTGCAAAAGTTTTAAAGGCGATCATGAAGTGTTAGGTAAAACAGTATTAGTCAGCAGCAACGCTGTTCCCCTGAGATAGGGGAGGAAGAAGCAGCTGCCAGTAACTTAGCTCTTGTACAATGTTGTTATCTGCAGCCAGGTTCTAGCTGCTTCTCACTCCTCCACCCTGGAAAAACTGAACTGCTTCTGGCTGAGAGGTTTGCCTGAAGACAGGTGAATCAGAAAGGGTGTTGCCTTTCCAAAAACTTTAAGAAAGAGTGCGCTGATCATAAGTTACATTGGAGGTTTGGAAAAGAAAAGGATATTTTTCATTCTTCTAGTTGGAGATAGAACATTGTACACTGTTCATGCTTTAAGGGCTTTTTCTGTATCCTGTTGTCTAAGTTACTGAAAAAAAGGCATGCTATGAGTGACAATGCCTTTGGTGTAGGGACCAGAACCATCCATCCCATCTTCACCACTGTGTTAGAAAGCTTCCTTCTTCCTTTCTTCCCTTTGGCTTGATTTTTGAATTCTGCTTTGCTTGGTGGAACAGCTTCAGTGGGACATGTGGAGGCCATCCCATCCTATCAGTAGACTGATAGTTAAGATCTCTCGTGCTAAGGAATACTGTGAGTGTAAGGCTGTTTTGTAGACAGGGCCACGCAATGGTTTCTCTCAGACCTGTATCAGTTTGTGGACCTAGATTTAAGTACTGTTAGTAATGGATTTAGTCTCCTACCAGACAGGAGGTGCTAAAGTTACACTGGTTTCCATTGTCACACAACATCATTATGGGAAATGAAGGTTGTCACAATGCAAATACTGGTTCCCAGGTAGGCTTTTTGCAGCTGTGGTAGGGAGCAAAGGCAAGAGTTGCTAGACAGGTTTCATACCAGTGGAACAGTTTCCTCTGCCTACACAGATGAGATTCTCAAGTCTTGACTTAGCTAGCTATTTGTGTCAGAACAGTACAAAGTGATATGAAGATGGTAAAGGACCTGCTGCTTTTGTTTCTAGCAATGCATGTTAGTAACAGAAACTGATGCTTATCTCATTTAATGGAGTTGACTTTTCCTTCAGAAAAAAAACAGTTCTTGTGGGGACCTAGTCTGTCTCCCTTGCAGCAAAAGCAAAGAATAATACTGAATAATGTCATTTGACTGTTTATTTGCTGTTTGGATCCTCAGGAATGTTCTCTATTAGAGAAAATATAGAAAAGTATTACTAGACTATGTAATGTCTTGGTTTGGAATAGGATATTACGTATGTTGACTTGATGGTCCTAAACTAACAGTGTCACAAATAAAAATGCATGGAGCAAATATAATGAGGTTTCATATACATAAAGATTTTCTTGCTCTTTTTGGTAGTAAACAATCTAAGGGAAATAAATTTTCTGTTAGCTTGTAACTAGCACACACCTTCTGTTATTTTACTTTCCTTTTTACATGTCAACTTTAGGGATATTATAGATTGGACTTTAATCCTTCTCCAAATAAACCCTGTTCATTTTCTTTTCTAGTTCTTAAATATTGTTGATATGAGGGGGAGGGTTGACAAATGTAAGTGAAATTAAATAATGTATGACAGCCTCTCCTCTGTCCCCCTTTCTGTGTGCGAAGGTGATTCTGATGAAAGACTTGGTTAGTGATCTTAATGCTGCACTTTGATCAGTGACAAGTTTCATTCTCACGGGTAATTTCTTGCAACTGTAGGCATGTGAATATTGTGCTCTAAGAAAAGTCATATTTATATTTGTGTCCAGAAGAAAATGCTGCTTAGATTATGCATGCCATCATCACTTCCTGCTTTTGCTAGCTCCATATTTATGGCTTGTGTTTAGTTTATTTTGCTCCCTGTACTGCTGGATTTGTAATCAAAAGCATCTGGAATTTTAGAGTTCACTATCTTCTTACTAACCTACAGTACTAAACATGTTAGTGAACAATTTTCTTACCTACCTCAGGATACTACTTGTATTCTCAAAAATTCACAAAGCGAGCTGAAGGGATATGGAGGATGGGAAATGCAGTTTGTCTACGGTGACTATGTCTACACTGACTCCTCAAGAGTATGTAGGAAAGATCTTAAAGTCAGACTCCCCAGGCAGATTTTTGTATTGTTTTAGTGGGCAGAAGCAGCAGTGTGGTGGTCTTTTCTGTGAGATGCTTCGTACTTCAAGAGGTGGGTTCCTTTTGAGAATTTCATTTCCTTCAGGGCTCTTTGGTTGGAGATGAGGTGTTTTGCACAAAGTGCTAATGACTTAGTAAGATGGGAGCAGCGGCAGGTAAATTTTTGGAGGTGGAATTCGCTTCCTGTGGTAGGAAAGCCAGTTTGCCTACATGTGGAAAAATACTTTCTTCTCTAAGTGAAAGTCCACTTTACTTTATGTGGAATTGACTCAATTATTTTTATTAACCCCATTGTACCTTAAAAAACTATTTACTGTTTAAATAATACAGAACAGTTATATCTAACTACTGCTTCAGGTCAGTCTGACGTTCAACAAAACTGAACTGACATTTCTTTACATCTCATCAAGCTCTCATGTAGTCCTGATCGTTGGCCCCAGTATCCCAGCACTGGAGCAACCGGGCAGCAATCTGCCCACCTGGCTGGCAGCTATAATCTTTGTGCATATCTTGCAGCTTGCTCAGTAGTAGGGACTGGGTGGTTTCTGTCTCTTTTATGATTTCTGTCACTTCCCCCTCCTGTTCTTCTGGCTCTCCTGCTGCAGAACAGGCTGTCTCTTCTAGGTCTTCTTCCTGCATCCTCTCCAGAGGAGCTTCTTCCTCCTTCACTGACTTGGGTCAACTGCCACTTCTATTGTTTCCTCTTGGCTGCAGGAGTGACTTTTATGGTTAGCGTTGTGTCTCTGGTTTAGCCACAGCATCCATTTGTATGTCCTTAGATCTAGAGACCGTCTTGCTCCTTTCAGGGTGTTGGGCACGGGCCTGGTAGGCATAGGCCAGACCCCAACACAGCACCAAAAGTCTCCGTCTGTCTTTGGTGTAAGCAAGACATCCTTCCTTCAACAAGTTTCCATGCCTGTTCAGGTGGAAACTCTCAGGCCATTAAAGGTGAAAACTGCTCTAGGCACCTGACCAAATTGTCCCACACACCTTGCTACCCAGGAATTTGCTGCCTCAGAGTACTTTTCTGCATGTCACCCCCAACTGGTTGGTTACTGGAGGTCCCACAGAGATTTGAGCTTGGATTACTGGATTCAGAGTCTGAGGATGGTCTTATGTACGACTGATGCAAGTGGACCAGCACTGATGGAAGAAGGAAGTTGTCTAGTACCTGAGGGAATTAGCAGTGGTGGAGGTGGTCTACTGCAACCTACATGACAACCAGGTCTGCAAAGATCTGGATGACATCCATTGCACATGGGCAATGTGGCAGTATGCACCAGTGTAATACGCCAAAACCTTGGTGATGATGGATTGGCCAGATATCAAGGCACTAACTGTGAAGAAACTGTCCCACCAGCTCTGGCAATCCAAAGAAAGTCTCTCTTCCTCTGCAACCCTGTGGGCCAGCATGTTGGCTGTGGCTAGAGTCTGCCACCAAGTTCAGTAATATCTGTTCCTCCTTGCCCCAACAGCCGGGGTCTCAGCCATCAAGGGTGCTGAATTAGGTCACAGTGCCTTAACTGTATGTTGTGCTGTGTTGCCACTTGTTTTTCAAGGCCCAGGATGATGTTTTGGGTGGTAGCATAGGCTGCAGGGTACATTTCTAGCCACCTGCTGATTGCCTCCACTATGGGAATCACATAGCACTCGCCTTAGTTGCAGGTTTCAAGTGGTGGTCTGATGTAATAAATTTGCTGTGCCTCCTTATATTGATAGCCAAGCCACCTTGTTCTCTTCCAGGGAGACTTTAGTCACTTGCCTTTCTTGATGATGGCATGCGTTTCACATTCATGGGTAGCCTGTGCATTAGCTTCAATTGTCAGATCAACACCATGATTAAGAACCCGTCTGTATGTTGCATCACTCCCTAGGTGTCCCTAGGGGCATGTTTCATGGGTCCTTTGAGCTAGAAATAGCTCACCTTTTCACTCCCAGTTCAGGTCCACCTGAGCCGCTTCATTTCTGGCACCTGATCCATCTGTTCTTTGTTTAGATGTTCTTTGATGGTGCAACTCTTGGGCATGTGAGCATCTACATGATGTATATGCACATCATGAAGTAGATGTATTTTCAAAGTACATCCCATGTAATTTGTAAATATGAATAAAGTATCCCTGTCTTACCCAACTCTCCTGCCCCCTGCCTTTTTTTTTTTTGGGGTGGGGGGGTGGGGGGTGGGGTAATTTCTCTGCTTCTCTTTGTGTTAATAAAATTTCATTTTAATAATTCATCAGCATTTCTTTTCCACATTTGTGCAAAGATAGCTGTGTGAAAGCAGTTGTGTGTATCATCAGCTACATTTTTGGTTGCTGCTATTTAGTCTGCTTCGTTTTCACTCAAGCAAATGCTTTGAAAGGGTTTCTGAAGACATTGGCAATGGAAGGGCAGTGGGAAAGCTCACAGCCTAATCTGTGTCTTCCATAAGTGTAAAAGGGATAAACTGAATAAAAAATTGAATGCAAGAGTTCAGCTTCTAGCTTTCAAAAAGACTTGACACACATTTCTCAGTGGGTGCAAAGTAGTTTTGCAAACCAGCTTGACTTGAGGTGAGTAGCACATCTAAAATGAGGTTGTGTTTAAAAAAGTGTGTGTATATATGCATGTGTACAAATACATATAAAAACTTCTGCTCCTAAAAAACTCTTCTTCCTTTGTAGTTGAAACTACTGCTACGTTGCCTGGCAGAAGACGGGAAACAGGTATATGTTGGTTCTATGTAATTTTTTCCCCATTGTTCTTGTATGTTAGAAAGTGCATAGGAAGATTGCTGCTGCTTTTACTTTTTAATTTATGGAGATAGTTAAGAATATGTAAATATTTGCAAATTAATTATCCATTTCATCCTGTGGCTTATCAGCATATTTCATGGTGCAAATAGCATCAGTAAATTTCCAAAGAAAATGAAAATAAGGTCACTGAGCTGACTCCGATTCTCCTTTCATTGAAGAAATTATATTTACATTTATCCTTTGGAAAGAAGGTATTACTAGTTTTCAGTAAGGCAAGCAAAATAGTCTGAGCAAGGAATCATGTGAGTGATTAGAGTTTCAGGAACTCCTTGTTTACTATGTCTAACCAAAAAAATCTGTTTTTCTGCAGAGACTTTTGGTATCTCTGACTTAATTCTTCTACAATAATAGGAAAGGCTTTACAGTATAATTAGTGCATTGTAAGTAACATAATAGGATGAATTTTGAGTTTTGAGAGAAGATGTTGAAATACCTTAAGCATATATTTTTAAATAGTGCTTCATATTTGCAGCCAGCTTTCTTTAGATTGTATTTCTGTGATAACTGTGACTTGACTTGTCTGTGGCACTGTCAAAAACCTCACTCAGTGAATGAAAGGGATATCTTTGAAGTTGCTATGTGAACCAGATATCAAATTTCCTAATTTCTTTTTGATCAAAATACTGACTGTAACAACATCAAAGATTTAGTGGCTAGTGTTTGCTATATAAATAGTTGGCTGGCTCCTATCAAGATCAGAGGTTCAAACTTGAATTAGCTTTTTGTAACCCTGCTTTTTGAAGGATAAAAAAGAGAACAGATATGTATGGGATACATTTTAAATGGCAAGTCTCAGTGTTATACAAAGTGTGAGAGTCCTTCATACACAAGTACAGCCATCTTGTTATGTAGGCTTGATTCCCATTCCCAGAATTAGCAAGACGCTCAGGGTAGGCATGCGGCTATCAGACTAGCATGGCATGTATCTTGGGTCAATGATTTTTGTTTTCTTAACATTATACAATGCAAACTGCCCATTATTTGTTGAAAAAAATCGTCTTCAGTTGCATTCTATTTGAATTCATAAAAACTGTTATTGTTTTTATAAAAGATAGTTACAGCTGTCTTTTTTGACAACCTGGAAGTGTTCTTCTGATAAGCAGGCGTTGCCCTCTTCTGGTGAATGCAGTAAACTCTTGATAATATAATGAAAGTCTGCCGAGCATGGTTTTATATATGTGTCTGAAACTTCATTATGGTCCCTTTTTCCCCTCTTGTTTTTTTTTCTGTCTGAAACAAAAGCTGCAAATTCAGGAGAATCGGGTGCAACGACTATTTCTGGTAAGAAAATTAGGACTTTACTGATTATTGCATGTTTGCTATTTCTTGTTAGATAAATCTTTTGCTTTTATCTGAGGTAATGTAGAAAAGTTGTAATATAAATGAGTTCCAACATTTAATATTTTGTTTGTATATTTTTTTAAGAAAAAATTAACTTCTTCATTCTACTTTGTAATGAAATAGCTTACCTTATAGGATCATTCGTGGTTTGTGGCAGTGATGCTTGAGGATGAAGTAGGTGCAAGTTGCTTGATCAAAAACCTTTCGCCCAGTAGCCTAAACAGTGAACGGCTTGCAGAGATGGCAGAGGAGGAGCACTGTAGTGAGAGAGCTCCTTTACATCTCCTCCCACCCTAGCAGATGTGCATGTCATTTCATACGGTGTGGTATACTATGCAGAAGCACACGCACACACACACAAGACTCTAATAACTTCTGGGACCAGAGGTGATAAATATCATCTATGATAGCCTTTTTTAAAAAAGACGAGGAATGTAGACACACAGAAATAGCTGTGTGAAAGCCAGTTGCTTTCTTTCTTAATGTATACTGACATATTGTGCTCTGGAGAAAAGAAGTAATAGAGACACAAGTACACATGCTTTTGTTCGTTACAGATAGTCTTTCTCTGGGAATGGTTCATCTTTAGCAACTGCAGCCAATTCAATATTTGTTCTATTTGTTGTAGTTTATACCAAGCCAACTAATACAGATGAAGTCAGCACTTAGTTTTCACTCTGATTCCTCATATTTTGGCTGCTTGTTACTTGCCTTAGAAAATCAGTTGTCATCAGCATTGTTACTTAAGAACCAAATATGCTTAGCTTTTACTCTGCATATGGAATTAAGAGGGCACTTTTGAAAAGGTTCAAAATGGCTCGTCGAAATAAATATATCAGAAAGCAAAGCTCGCTTTCCCCTTCCATGTCATGAAGTGGATTGCTTTTTTTTCTTGTTATGCAACTGTATGCAGAGCCACCAACTTTTCATTATTATACTTAAGATACTGCTTCTACTAATGACAGGGATGCCTTTTAGTAAAGAAATTTGGAAAGCTTAATGTTCTTCTGTTATGAAGCCGCTCTGACCCATTTTAAAAATGTCACTAAGTTGTCATATTGGAGTGATACAAACCGCTTTGTATTCCTGCACTGACACCTAAAATACGCTTACTAACCATGTCCTTCCTGAGCAATTGTTAAATTTTCTTCTATTGCCTTAATGTAATTTTCTTTTTTTTTTCTTTTGATTTGGCTGAAAAAAATTTCATCCTTACTCTATGTATGGTTACTGGCACAAATAGATTTTTTGGAGAGACAGTTTGCCAAACTCTGTGTCGTCTCTGCTGATGAGTGTTCTGAGTTCCTGCAGGAAAAGATCCTTGGGGCTAAGCAGTTATTGCTATTGGATATGCCAAATTCACCTGCATTTTCTGAAAGAATGAAACCAATAAAAGGAACTTATCTGAAGGAACTCATACCAGCTGTTCATATTCAGATACTCAGATTTTTGAAATAATGTGAACATTCTTAACAAGCATTGCAATTTTTCTTTAAGTGGAACTTAGATAAATAATATTCAGTTCCTGTTCAAAGTTTTGTGTACTTGATCTTTTTCCTTTGAAATTCACAGAAATAAAATAATATATTAATACAGTTTTTACTTCTTTTGTCTTTTTTTTCCAGAATCTTCTATTGTTACTTTTATCACCTATCCTATTAATCCTTCAGGCAAGATTTTATTAATGTTTCTCTTATTTAGATTTAGTTAGATTTAGATTTTTTTAATTATTTTTTTGTTTTTACTGTTATTATTTTTTTTTCCTCAGATATGACTTCAGAGGAGCCTACACAAACTGCAGGTGAGAATTAGCATGAAGAGAGAAAGGTCTAAAGGGTGATGTTTGTTGCATTCATGAAAGTTTGCTTTTTTTTATAACTGGGATTTGTTTAGTTCAAATTGTTTTCTTACATGATCTGAAAATTTGTATTTATCTCCAATCTGTATTTTAAGTCTGCATGGGTAGGGTTTTGAAGCACATTTAACTGACACTGAGCTGTTAACCATTCTTTTTTATTCAAAATATTACATTACTTACCAAATCCCAAATCGGGCATATTTATTTTTAGCAATTATGTATTTTTTTATATCAATAGATATAATGTTTTCTATACTTTCTGATACTATTTAAAGTTGCAGAACTAAAATGTATACCCCATTCTTTAAAGAAACTTACATGATATGTGTTCTTGCAATGAGTTTGTCAAACAGTATCAGTAAAGACTCAATCAGAAGGACTTGCTACCCCTTTTTTTCCTGATGCTTGCATTTGAAAACAAGGAGGTTCATCCCATATCAGTACAGATTCCTACATGTTTGTATATGAGCTAGACATCCTGCTATTCTTCATAGTTGATGGAGAGAAAGATACATTTTTAGAACATGAAATGCCCATGTAGAATAAGTTAAATGGGAATCAACCCTTCAACGCACCACTTTCTCCACTGAATAATAGGGAGCCTAGAGTGACTGGCTCATATGGGGACATAAACATTTGATTGGATGGATCTCACTCTGAATGCTGCATTTTCATTTATGCAGTAAAAAAAAAGTAACTTAATTCCCTTATAAACGGTCATGTGTTTACACTTCTCCTGGGAAGACAGAGTCTAAAGTAGAAATTAGGAAACTTATTTTTGTGACGTGTTTCATAGGCTTCTGAAGTTAAAATGTGAATACTTAATTTTATAACTTTTTAATTTTTTTTAACAGAAGCTCTTAACATCACTGATTATTATTCTGCCGTAACACCAGGTAGGATTAATGTATCACCACTAATCTTCTTTTATGATCCTCAAAATTTAAGTGTGTGTGAGTTCAGGAAATATGCTCCCAAATATTTTTAATAGGATCTTTTTCTTGGTATTATGGTGTGTCATATTAGCAGTCTGGTTTACTTTGTGTTCATTTCCAGTCTGGTAGAAGGTCTAAATCTGCAATGCTTGCCTAGATCGCCACATATAGCAGAGTTTGGTTATTTTGTAAGTCAGAGCAGCAAGTTACCGCAAAGATGGAAGAAACACAATCTCAGGGACCATGTTTACTTTTAAAAAAAAAAAAATCCTCATGCTTTTTAGTAGAGTGAAGAAGACTGAATGCAGTCATGATGTTCTCAGGACAGGTCCAGTCTATAGCAGAAGGCTAAATTAATTTTTGTTATTATCCATGTAGGAGCCTGGTAGACCAATAAGAATGTGTTTGCAGTGAGTTAATGCAAGTGGTAGAAGAACTGGCTTGGAGTCATACTGGCTAGTATAATTTGACTGTATGAATGTGACCTGCAGGAAGTTTGCAGCTATGTTATCTGATGATCTTTGGGGGCTGGAAGGACTAATGGTTTTTGATCAGGCTTTTACCCTCCACATTGCTTATCTATTTTGTGCATCTTGGTGGCATGCAGAGACCCTAGGCAAGGCTAGGTGGCAAACAAATGGGTACTCTGGAAAGAAAAAGAGGTTGATGTTACTCTTTGCTTTTGTGTCACTCCTGGATTTTGTGTTGGTTTTTTGTAAGTGTTCTTTATGTAGTTAATAATTTTGACAAATTCAGTTATTTATGAACATTATGTTTCTTTAAGGATTGTTGTTTTTTTTAAAAAGTGCTAATACAATTTTCATAACTATTTCCCTGACAACTGGCAACACAAAAGGGAAGGAAAATTTATTTGAATCTAAATTGATGTCTGAAAAATAATTTTTTTCTGATAAATTGGATATTGCCACCGGCTCACAATCCATACCCTCTGATGGCTGTTTGTTGATGATGATAAAATTGATAAAGTGTTAAGCTATAACAGGCAAATGTTTGTACCACAGAAAAAGTGAAAAAAAAAAAAAGAATTACCTTCTCATTTGGTACTAGCTAATGATAGCAGCAGAGAAAATAGCATTTCTTTTTCCGTTAATGGAGGCCAATCTATCTGCTTAAGTAAGGAAAGCTGTGCTGCCACATTTTTCTGAACAAGTGTAGGAGTTTTGTCTTGGATGCAAATATCTTTTTGGTCCTTTATTTTGATTTTATACAACAGAGCCATCTGTTTACAGTATCCTTAATTTGGGATCAGGGTTACTTCTTTGCTGTGTAGGTAGTATTAAAAATATGGGAGCAGCCAAAAGCTTATTGTAACTAACTAAAAACATGTTCTACTACATGAGAGTGTACATGTTTGGTGTCATCATAGTTTGAATTCTATCAGGTAGAACAGTTTTAGTTTCATGCTATTGTAAGTAGCTGTAGTAGGATCTTCAGAAGCAGGTAATGTGCTACCTAGTGATTGAATACTGTGATATCTGAAGAGCTTATTTATGGTATGCTGATTTCTGTTTTATTTGGATTTTTTTTTAAAAAAAGAGACCACTTGCATGTAGGTCTTCTGTGGAAATTGTTACAGAAAATTATACAAAATTAATTAATCAAAACCAGCATGTCTCACTCTGAATACTATGTCTTGGAAAATGTTATGGTAAGTGCCCTAGAAAATTGAAGGCTAGACAGTATGTGGAATATTTTTAAAATGTAGAGGCCTTTCCATTTAAAGCATTGAAATGATTGTAAATATCCATGTTTGTCAGTACTGGGTTTAAGTTCAACTTTTTTACTCACTAGATTTCTTTTTTCCCAAATAAAACTATAGCAGGAGAAACCATTTTATGCAACATAACACCTGTCTGTAATTTTTCAGGTTAGTGGTTTTCTTTTTCCCTTTTTTCTTATGAAAAACATGTCCAACTGTTTTCTGTTCTGGGTAATGGGGCAACTTTTAGCTGCTATGTAAAAGCTAGCTCTGTAATAAATTTTCTTGCGAATTTGGAGAGATTTTGTATGACTTCTAAAAAAAATAAAATGTGGGGTTTTTTAATTTAAAAGTAATTTTTAGTCTATTGTCCTTTTGATCTTTGGTTTCTTATCAGAGGATACACAGTTGCAGATAATAATTACAAGCCTGACAAAACGAGTAAGCTATGGTAGACGCTAATATCTGCCATATTGTGCCCAACTGTATCAGGAACAGAAGTTGAAACAGTGTTCAGGAAAATTATTGTAAAAGCCTGGAAGTATTTTAAAAATGTAATGTCACAGAACAGACAAACAAAGGAAAATGGAAATAGCAGTGATGTTCCCTTTATGTGTGTTAATAAAAATGTAAAATGATACGTGTTGCTGCCTTCCAAAACACTTTGATAAATGGCTTCTGTGACAAATGCTTAAGAAAATGAAGTCACTTCTGGGAAATAGCCATATGCTGAGTATTTTATAGATTAGAAAGAGGCAGAATAATTATCTGCTTCACACCTCCCCCTCCCAAAGTTTCCCTAGTGGTTGACACAGTAAACCGCTAGACGATTGTCATGTATGCATTCTTGTACAGGTCTTTCTCTATAGTCTGTGCTGAATATGTGGCTGCAGGAAAAGAAGTGTCATAGAAGTTCCTTTTTGTCTCCAAAATGGGCCTACCAGCTCTCAAGGACTGTTGAATGATGCTCTGAATTATGGTATCTTGAAAGTTCTTTAATCCCCGAGGGAATAATTTTCAGAGTATCACTTTGCCTTTACCCACACATTTTATTCTTGTTATGGGAGTTGGAGTTATATTAATAGTAATGTGCAGTGCAGTTTTTCTATTTTGGAAAACAAACAAACAAAAAGAAACAAAAGGAATATAGAGACAGCCAGCAAAAATAAACATACAGAAAATAATGAAGTTATTGGACCAGTTCATTTGTGGAAATAGTAAGTGAAGAGATGGAAGAACATTTGCAAAAATAGTGAATGATTAGAAAAGCTAGTGTGTTCTTATTTCCCTTTGGTTGTAACATAAGACAGTGAATTTTTAAATTCTCAAAAAAATTTGTGTCATGTGGTTTAGTGTTGATTTTCTTAACCTTTTTGCCTTTTGTTTTTAGTGTTCTATGTGGGCAAGGTAAAACTTCAGGCAAGTGAAGAAAGTAACACGTCACTAAATGTAGAAATAGTAAGTCTCTTTTTTAAAAGTTTATTGTAAGGAAGGTTGAAATGGGTTTCTTTGTCTGCACTTAAAATACTGATACACTGACATAATTCTTATGTTTTTTATAGTTTTATTTTATTTCAAATACAGTTTGCAGTACAAGTTAATATTTGCAGTGAATGGATCTTCTCTCTCGCTCTCTCTCAGAGCTGCTTTGCAGCTGTATTTTAGAACTCCGGCTAAGTAAACTTCCTACAGTAAGGACCTATATTCTTGATGTGGCCACTGAAAGGAGGGGGAAGCCCTGGCAAGTCTGGAGAGAGGAACTGCCTAGTTAAGAATCTGGATCTAATTAATTATCTGCCTAATTAAGAATCTGAATACAGGATCTTCCTTTGGAAATTAATTTAGGCACTTTACTTTAGAAAGTGAGCACCATTAGATGGCAACAGTGTGGGCATAAATTAAGTTGGATTGCACCCTGGGAGTAATTCATGTTGAGACTCTCATAAACAGGGTATCGTTTTATGGTTTTTGGCATGTGGTTAATCAGTTATTAATTTTGCAATAGGCCTAGGTGACAGGAGCGTGTGCACTTACACAACACAATAGAGGTTTAAGAGAACGATGTCATGCAAAGCAAGGACAGTATAGATTATTCAATATTGAAATAATATGATGAAGATGAGAATGTTTAGTAGTTATAGATAGAAAAGTGAAGGGAGGGAAAAAAGGACATGAGTCTGTAAAGGACCTTGTATCTTTCTCCTACACATTGCTGTCTGTACTCAGTCTGAGAATTCAAACGCCAGTCTCTGCAAGCATGACAGTAGTCAGCAAAATCACTGCAGAGAGCTACTGCACAGGTGCACAGTGAGCGTTGAGTTTGGGCAGGGGTAGGTCTCTGGCAAAAGTCACCTCCACATTGTGTTGTGTTTCAGTGGTCATAATGCCTACTGAAACCATCCTAGTGTATTAACATTATGCCTAGAGCTACTAGAAAAACAGGCTTCGTGTCTCTTGGAACTCTTACTTTTTAGCAGAATATTTCTTAGGTAATGTCAATACCATATATGTTTGTTGATGTTTTCATCATGGTGCTCGCTGCGTGCATGCAAAAATAACCAATAATGGTGGCAACCAGAATAACATACGAATGCGGATCTATAAAGGGTTAGATAAACTTCAGTTTATCCCCAAGCCCTAAGGCTAGATCATACATATTTAGATCATTCCTACCATGTCTTTTACCTCAGTTCTTGACTTCTTACTCCCAGGATTCTAAGTTACTGTTACTTATGTCTGTTATAGAGCTTGTCCCATTGCTGCACTTACAGTTAGAAAGTTTGTTTAGTGGCTGGTCTAATCTGTCTTTGTTGCACACTAAGCCAAATTCCTCTTTTTCCAACATGAGATAGAATGAAGTCACTATCCACTTGCCCATATCTTTCACAAATCAGATCCTGTTATTTGGTCTGTGCTAGATGAGCCCGTTCCTTCCAAAAGCTATGACAACAATGTCATGGTAAATATTTGTTAAAGTGTCTTAATGAGAAAATGTGCTTCTTATCTGTGGAATTTCAGACTGTTAAAATGTTTGAAATGAACATATGTCTTTTAAGGCTAAAAATTAGTAGTTTTACTTAGCCGTGGAATCTGTGTTTCTAACAGATTAATAACATAACCAGGAACAATCAAGTTACAAAATTAATTGCAATTCCAGCAGCTACCGCACAAGAACTGAGGTAAGTAATTTTGAATAAGGATTGAAATCTTTGTTATATTTGAAAAAAATGAAGCCAGACCTTCCATGTAGTTAGCAGACTCTTCACTTTGCATTATTCCTGCACTTCATAAATTAACAATTTCAGGAGTTTTAAATTATTGTTCTTTAACATAAAGTTCATATTGGTTAGAGTAGTCTTAGTTTTGTTTTATGCACCAGTGGAGTTTGTTTTAAGAAATGGTACATTTGCTGATTTCCTTTTAGGTCATCCAGTTTCCCTGGGGCTCAACAAGACCCAAAGACCTTGTTGTTTATATGCTGATGATAGTAGTAATAATAATACCACCTGAGAAACATGAGCTGTGGATTGTTGAGAATGCCAGTCTGCTGCTGCTCTTCCTGAATAAATAGTTTTTATAATTTCAGGGCTTCAGTCTGTCTCGTAGGAAAATACTAAGAGAACTTTCATAGCTGCATGCTTTTTAATACATATTCTTGGAGTCACACCTGTATTTTTATTTTGGTGTAGTTTCTTCTTTCACAGTCTTTATAAGGAGAGGTTTAAATGAGTGAATATTTACCGCTATTCCCAAAACTTACCCTGAAAATCAAAAAGATGTAATTGGCCAACAGGTCTTGTTTGTAGATGAAATCCGTATTTCTTACTCATTCTATTGCTGTGACTCTGAGTATAATTTAGAATTCTGTTCCAAATGCTTGCTTGCCAAAAGACAACATTAAGATTTATCTTTTGCTCTTTTCAATAACTTTTAAAGAAGTGGATTGATGTTAAAATATGTGATGACAGAAGTTTAACCTTCGTTTATGGAGTCACTAATAAAAGGCAACTTTTAAAATGTGCAATCCTTTGGAAAGTGGTTTTACAATGTTAGAAGTGGCATGATTTTAAAAAAAACCACTGATCAACTAGAAAAATATTTTTTTTCTCAGTGGTTGCTTGTACTTTTCATTATATTGTTGTAACTGCCTTTAGAAACATAACTAGAAATCCTCCATAATGGTAACTTTTTTTTTAAAGAATTTCAGAGTTCAACAAAACCTTGCAAGCAGTAAGTGAGGTAAGATTACCAATTATTGTTACTGTTCAGAAAACTTTTTCAACTTATTTCTGATAATGTCATTATGTTGGTATTAGTCCTGTTTCCTCCTGACAAAACAATCTTTTTCTATTTTCACTTGTCATTACAGTCCTCTGTTATGGAATGCAGTGCAGAAAACCAGAGGTTTGTTGTTAATTTTTTAAATGCTCATATATTTGAAAGCTCATATATTGTCTTGTGATATATCAAGTATGAATAGCTATGAAACAGAAGAAAAAACAAACTTTCTAGGAAGTTAAGTTTGAGAAACAGGCTGGAGAAATATATGTAAACTGACAAAGACATTCTGATCCCATTATTCTCCTAGCATTAGTGATTTTTATTTTTTAAAAACAAACTCTATTGCTTTTCATTAATCTTTTGAAGCACAGGCTTGCCTGCCATATTTCTTCTGCATCTTTGTATTAGCTGAGTCACATAGCAACTTAACCACTAAGGCTGTGGGATTTGGGACTGTCAAACTCACAGAGCTTGTGAATTCAATGCAATCTTTATGAGGCAATTGCTTCAGAAATCCCAAGTTGCTGTTCTTTGGCTTGGGAAACCAGCCATCCTCAGGGTAGGGGAAGCCTGAGAATGTAACCAGTTCAGAGTTTGGAAGCCATGGGTGAATAAGAATGGCAAGGCTGCTCCTGGAAACCTTGGAATGTAGAAAATAAATGTCAATTTAACTGCTACTCACCCCTAAATTGCTGGTCCTTTAAACTGATCAGTTTGGAAACGCCATTTTCTAAAACAAAATGTGGAACTTCATTTCCCCAAATACTTGAATTTGGGGGTTATCTTCCTGGATTAGGATGGAAGAAGACTCCAAAATGCTCAAATGGTAATAGGCAGAAAGTCAGATCACACCGTCATGTCATGTACTGGCAGTACTTAGGGTACTGTTTTCATTCTTGTTAGCTGGAAAGAAACTTCACGATCTTTTATATGTTGCCTTTTCATTCACCTGTGTGTTTGAGTGTGCTGAAGGTGAAGAATTCTTACTGTAGGTTTGCTTATTTTGGCAGGGTTTCACATAATCGAACCGTAATTGTGAATGTGTAGTTACATGCTTAAGCAGGTCGTTTTAAGTTCTCTCTAAACTCAAAAGAGAGAACACCGGCTTTCCCCAGGTGATGGAGATTTCATATACACTGACATAGCTACCTAGGACACTTGATAGTTCCTCTCTGGAGTTTGTTTATAGTAACACTGGAGATTACATTACTATCTTTACAAAATTATCGACTCTTTAATGGCTAACATTAATTAGGGAAGACCCCATTTAAGAATCGACACTGTATATAGAGAAAAGAGAAAATAAGCTGCCTCAAACTGATCTATGACTCTTCTATCTAGCCTGATATAATTTTCTATGCGCATTAAAAATATCCCCAAATCTGAAAGAGCGTAGGAAAAACTTGCTTTCACACTTAGCATTTGTGCTAATATGCTTTCACTTAGCGTTTGATGTTAGTTTCATGCATTGTGAAGATAAGGCAGATCTGTTTCTTGAGTCTAAAGATTTTTCTTCTCATTATAGTATACACTGCAATTTCATAATGAAGCTGGCTGAGAGAGAGAATATAAGCAGTTTAACAGACAAAGCAGAAATAAGTCAACTTGGTAAGTTATGCTTTAAACACAGTCTCATCACAGTTACCCTTTCGGATTGAATATCATATCTTTACACGTGACCTCCAAGTAGCTAAAAGAAAAGATTGTTACTTATTTTTAAATAAAAATAATTTTTGTTGAACAATACAAATACATCAAAATGCAGCCTTCTGATTTTTGGGTGGGGAAGAGGAAGATATGTTTAAAAAAACTTCAGTGTAAAATTGCTGACTACATTAATAAAGCAGACTTTGAAATTATTAGGTGTAAAATTACTTGAGAAGATAAATGTGTTACGAAATGGCAATCCGAATTGAAAAGTTTATTAAGTAGCCAAGCTTTCTTAGTGATACTATGACAGTATGGAGTGCTGACTCATACCATTTGTCTCTGTTTCAAAAGATGTAGCTTTGCATTTTGGTTTGTTTCCAATAACAAAAAGAGAAATCTGTACTTGTCAGGCATCGAGCAAATATCTGGGAGTATTGCCCTATTCTGACTGGTGAAGATCTGTTTCGCAAATGTCATTTCAGAAAAAGACTCAAAATCAGTTATGCAAGATACACTTTTGTTTAAAAAACATAAAAGACATGCTTATTTGAATATCCTACTTAACAGTATTAGCAATTTTTATGCTTTAGGATAAACTAGGTTAATGCTTCTTTGTCATCTCAGAACGGTGCTGTTGTTCATCACTGAAGTATTGTTCCTTGAGTGCTGAAGAATTACAAATGTAGTAAGTATAAATACAACATTTGACTTGTTTATTTCCTAAATTTCCTAACTCATTAAGAGTCAGCTTCTGAGTTGCAGTGTAATAGCCAGAAAGACTCCACAAGAACAATCTGACAGGCATTTTCCTATATAGTTCCCTCCCCATTCCTCCCTCTTCCCCTCCCTTTCCTTCTTCCTCCCCCTTTTTTTTCCCCCTTTTTTTTCCCCCCTTTTTTCCCCCCCTTTTTTCCCCCCTTTTTTTCCCCCCTTTTTTTTTCCCCCTTTTGTGTTCAGTATCTGGTCATCTCCAGAATAGGCAGCAAAGGCAGTAGTAGTATTTATGGACTTACTAGTTAATAAATACAGCAAAATACAATGTAAGAACCCTCAAAATGTTATGGAATTCATATTTGTTACTAGAGCATGAAACATCCAATCTGATGGATTTAAAAATATACATTATTAGTAGTATCCATATCATTCATATATATTCCTCTATAATAACTTTCTTTAAAATATAAACAATGTTAAATTTAACATACATTTCTGTGCTCTTTTTTTTTACAGTACTATACAAGTGCCACCTCATTCTATATGGGTTCCTTTCCCTCATTCTCCTTCAGCGAGGGCTCTCGGCAAACGCCTCCAAGTGCTGATATTCCGCTTTTTTTTTCCTCCGTGCTGCTCATCTTCCCCCTTTTTTTCCCCCCTTTTTTTTTCCCCCTTTTGTGTTCAGTATCTGGTCATCTCCAGAATAGGCAGCAAAGGCAGTAGTAGTATTTATGGACTTACTAGTTAATAAATACAGCAAAATACAATGTAAGAACCCTCAAAATGTTATGGAATTCATATTTGTTACTAGAGCATGAAACATCCAATCTGATGGATTTAAAAATATACATTATTAGTAGTATCCATATCATTCATATATATTCCTCTATAATAACTTTCTTTAAAATATAAACAATGTTAAATTTAACATACATTTCTGTGCTCTTTTTTTTTACAGTACTATACAAGTGCCACCTCATTCTATATGGGTTCCTTTCCCTCATTCTCCTTCTCTCCCTAAAAAGACTTTACCCAAATCTAATACTTTTATTTCCCCCACTGTGCTTTCTACCAAACATAGTCCCACAATTAGACCGCTGATCCCACCATTCACAGAAATTTCTTCTTCTGAAACTCTCTCCACATCTCCCACTAAAAATCCTCTCTCTGAAACTTCTATCACATCTACTACTGAAACTTCCCCGTCTTCCAAAAGTGTTACCACTACACTTCCCTCTTCTAGGTCTCTTCCTCAACCTACCATGCCAACTTTTCCTTCCATAGCTTCTAATAAATCTGTCACTATTTCCACCCCTGCAACAAAATCTGTCACTAATGCTGCTTTCTCAGTTAAATCTGATGCTGCATATCTTACCAAGCCTATTACAATAATTTCTCCTTCTGTAGGTTTCACTAAACATTCTCCGGTTTCCTCTTCTGAGCTTCCCCCCAAACCTCCAATAGCAATTCCCCCCTTTGAGACTACCACCAAATCTATTGCACAAATTCATCCTGCTACAGATTCGACTGAACCTGTTTCTCTTAACAAAAACATTACTGCAGCACCTATTCTTCCCCTTACTCCTTTCACAATAACTTTGACCCCTACTGTTAGTCCTATCAACCATTCTGTCTCAGCTTCTCATCCTCATTTTACTGCTGATGGCCATGGTAGCCTGCCTAATGGGAGCACAGGTAAATATGACAAGTAAAATGATCATTTTAATGTTTTTATTTGAATGCGATATGCTGTATTTGCTTTTAAACTTTATTAAACAAGATGATATATCTGAGCTGTGACCTTCCAATTACTGTGAAAAACCTGAGACAACTCTCACGAGGTGTATACTTATTTTGAAATATATTCTGATGTCTTTGGCCATGATGAGTGATACCTCACCCTACACATTGGTTGGTAACTATGATACATAGGTAATATGCTGAGTTCCCAACAGGTTCCTTATCAGAAAAAAATTAGTTACAGAGCCAGGTAGCTTTTTTTTTTTTCCTAAACTAGTATTTAAAATATCGCCAATCAATGTTGGATCTTCCTTAAAATATTATTGATTAGGAATATTCTTAGTGGCTATGTATTTTCCTATGAAGATTATATACATCTTTATAAGCTTCTTTTCAAATTGCTGACCTTATCTTGATTTTATTCTACTTTCGGGCATCCAGTGGCTAAAAATACAAAATAATAGATTATCTAACATCACTAATGGTCTGATGTGAGGAACTTTGTAATCAATAAAAAGTGGAATTAATGCTGGCCATTTGAAACCTTGCTTTATGTTTTCATAAGATTTAAAGTATTGCTATCTGCAAAGTAGCTGATAGGGAGAAAAAGAGATTCTGTCTCACATAACATGTTTAGAGACCTTACAGGTTATGATAAGGTTTGTTGGTCAAGAGAACTGCTTAGTTTTTCTGCTTCTCAAAGCTTACTTCATTTGTTGAACACAATGTTTAAATAAATGCACAACTTTTCTTTTGTCACAGGAAAGATACTATCAACTACCACATACACAACTTCTGTATATACCACCATTAATAGCACCACAGCTGAGCAAATCGTATCCAAAATAGAAAATGATTTAGCAGCTGGAAAAGTAGAGCCAAAAGATGTAGAAAGGATGATTAGTGAGGTTAGCAAAGTCCTGACAGCTTCTCAACCATTGCCACCCCGAATTTCTAACAGGTAGGTCATTCTGGCAATAGATTAAAGGTGTGTTGTATTGACTGTCTTAATAAATTGGTTTCAGCAAGTTTCATTTTTTTATAATCATAATCCAAAGGAATACTTCTTGTTCTTTAATGTACTTACGAAAAATGGAAGGGGTATTGTTCTAGTGTTACCAGCTCTACTATAATATGTGGAAATTGGAAAGCAGTGTATTTTTTTGTGTTGACACCACAAAACATGAGCAGAGTCTGCTGATATTACACACTGCTCCATAACCACAACTTGCCTGAGAATTTGGGGTTTATGTGTTTGGCAATACTAAGTATCTCTTTCTCTTAACAGAATTATAAAACTGGTGGATTATATTGGCTTAAAACTGAACTTTGCAGAAACGTCTGCTGATTTTGCCTCCCCTTCCTTGGCTCTGGCAGTTGTCAAAACCAATAGTATCCGCTCCAACGAAATGTCTTTTGCTGTCCAGGACTCAGCTGATCTCCAGGTTAAACAATGATAATTCTAAATAATTGCAAATTCTCAAACATTTATTGTTAAGTATTAATGGTTTTGCATTTATATGTGACATGAGTTTGTTCTGTGTTTTTGTCACAGTTTCAGGATCTTTTGTTCGTGTTGGTTTCAGAGAAAAAAATACTTTGTTTTTGAAGTCCTCCATAGTTTTTCCTTTCATTTTCTATTACGGTGCAAATAAGCAACAGACTTAGCAGAAACTGGCGTTCGACTAATAAGCTTTTAGAGAGGGTACAGCCAGAACACTGAATGGACAGACTGCTTGGTGGAATAACTTTGCCTCAAAAACCCTAAATCATGAGTGACTTAATCACTCATCCTGACAGTGCTGAAATCTGTCAAGGAGTGTTGCCAGATGGCTTAATCTGTTACAAGGAGATTAATTGCAGAGGATTCCAGGAAAGAGCAAGTATGTTGCTTGGATAATGACATTCATACACTTGTCACTCATGGCTAGCTGGTCTTGCCAAGAAAGGAGTGCTTAGAAAGTTTGGATCCACTTTGTCTCACTTAAAACCTCCCTTCTGGTTGAGGAAATAACTTGGACAATACCAGCCTTGGAGGCTTAAGCAAGGAGAGATAGAAAGTTCTGGACAAATTTTGGCACATTCTGTCCTCTCAGAGAAGGGTGACCCAGAAATAGTACTGGAACTGTTCTGTGATACTGAAAATGATATGAAATATTAACATTTGAGTTCTTTTCTATTTTCTTAGCAATATGTGGTGCATGAATGTGAGATGACTAGAAGGTGTTAGTGCTGAAAAACAGATATTTGCTAAGTAGTCATTTTCTGGAAATCTCATGGCACTGGCAATCAAATAGACAGAATTTTCAACAAGTATAGTCTAGTTCAAACCAGAGCAACAGGAATGCTTTTGTGGAATTCATTCAGGACAGGTGGCTGTCTAAACTGGTGATCTCCAGACTGGAGAGTACCCTAGGGCATGCACATGACAGTCTATTGGGGTGCGGGAAGAAAATATTTTTAATGATTAATAAATAAAAATATACCTTAAAAAATAATGTTTAAACTTTATCTCATCCTTTTAAAATTTCTATTTTTGTGTATGTTTTACAATGTGCATAATATATTAGTAACCTAATACACGCATATAACTTACAAGCAGATAGATATATTTTGGTGTACATGCTCAAAAAATTTTAGGGGATGCATGATCAGAAAAGTTTGGAGATCATTGGTCTAAACAGAAGAGTTAAACCATATTGTTAGGGCACTGTAGAGAGCTCACACTGTTATTCCCATTACAACCATTCTTTGGATACACAGATAATTTCTTTCTTCATTTCTGCTGGTGTTTCTCATCTCTCAGGAACTCTGAGATGATGATATTTGTATGTAAAGTGACTAACGTGCAACAAAAAAATGTTAGAGATTTTGTAGTAAACAAAGCTCTCTGTCCTATAAGTACAGCACAGAAAACTCGGTGAAAGTTCAGATCTTCTTTTTATAATGTCAGATCACTAAACTCTTGAGATACCTGAATTGTAGCTTATCCAGTTTATTTTTGTCATTTTTGCCAGATGATCGTAAAGTTAGGGTTTATGTTCTTAGGTTCTGCTTAACTTACTGTACTTAAAAACCTATTGACAAATAACGGCTATTTACAGTTTTTCTGAATTCTGATGTATTTCATATGGAGTATAAGAATTCTTTGCCTTTGCAGGCTTCTGTGCTGTGAAATGTTCCTCTCCCTACACAGTTGCATAGACTTAGATAGGTTGTTGTTCTTCACCTTTTTCAAATCAGTATTATCCACCACAGTGATGTGTTCAGTCCCTGTAAGCAAATGGGTAAAGACAGATTATTTTCAATGGTAGGCAGATGTGAAATGAGCCGCATCCTTTTCAGGGCTGCAAATGTTATTTATTCATTGGAGCAGGAGAGGAATGAGAGAGCATCAGTGAGTTCCTGACAGTGATTAGAGAGAGATGTATTTTGAAGTTCTAAACTGAAAATGTCACAATTTAAATTTTTTTTAGTGACTGAAACGAAGCATAAACATTGCATTTATTTTTCAGATCTCTCTAGGTATTAATGCAATTCATGACTTAAATAATCTTGGATCAATCACACTTCCTTCCTCATTGCTGACAAATTTACCTCCTGAAGAGTTGGACTGGGCTTCTAGAATTATATTCAACTTCTTTAAGAAGACTACTGTGTTCCAGGTATCTTTTTGGTCCTCTGTTCTTATGGTTTTAAACTCAAGCCAAGAGCAAAATAAAATATGAATGGACTTTTTTTCCTACAAAACACATTTCAAAACTTCCTGATTTAAAAAGTTTTTGTCCAGTGCTCACTCCGCATAATAACGGAGTTTGCAGGTGCTGTACTCTACTATTGTTTCCTTTAAGATTTCAAAATCTAATTATTTTTTGTTGTTTCAGGATCTGTCCTTGAAGAATGCAACTTTAATCAGCAATGTTATATCGTCAAGTGTTTCTAACCTCACAATTAGCAACTTAAAGGCAAATGTTACTGTCACTTTACAGAATATCAAACCTAATCAGGTATGATTCACATTTTGGCAGACTTAAAGTATGATTTTGTTGCCTCCGTTGGAGTTGTTGTAGAAGAAATACTGTACTAAGAATACAGATTGTTTGGTTCTGCTTTAGTAGTGTGGACATTTTGTCTCTCCATCTGGACTTTCAAAATCACGCATCTTTGCTTATTTATCAGTGGTATAAATTTTTGTTTCCAGATGATTTCAGGTAATTTTGCTCTATCAATTATCCATGCAGTTTTTATCTTTCCTACCTTGCCTTGTCTTTTATTCTTCAAAGAATAAAAACTCTCAGATGAAAGCCTGATGGTGGGAGTTGCTACGGAGTTGCTGCAGTCATGACATTTCTGCATGGCCAGAAAGAAATATAAGTCTTTTTTTCTTAGGGAGAATGTTGTTCCTTGAACTGGAACACAAGCTTGTGTCATCTGGAAGTATTAGGGCTCATATACAGTATCTCTTTCTTAAATGAGCATCAAGGATTAAAATGGAATACTATGAAATGAAAAATGTAGGGATTCCACTAATGTACCTGAAGCTTTTTTCTAGATCTGGCTTAGTGTGTAGTCTTTACTTGTATTGATACGATACTGAGTTTTGAGATATAACTGTAGGAGTATTAGTATTCATAGCAATATACTGAATTACTGCTACTATTTTTAGGATTTTCATGTGTGTGTGGGAAATCTATATGTAAACCTTAAACATCATAATAATATAAAAGTGATCAAACGTTTGCAAATAAAAAAGAGTTTTTCCTTTTCTGTGTGGTCATTTTCTTGATACTTAGCAAATCAGGAAGTATTAGAAATCCCAAGAATTTGTATAGTGTGGGAGGGCAATGAAACATCGTTCATAATGTTCTGCCAGAAACAGAATCTTAGCATAAGCATGAGAGTTAGCTCCTGTATAGTGATTTCAAATTTCTTCACCATATTTTGACATGCCTACTGCAATATTAATCCATTCTATGCACCTAAATTTGTTTTCCATTAATGTAAAACAAGTATACTTGCTGTGTACAGTATTTATGCTTGTCTGCATTTTGTAGATAATTCATAAATTACTTTATCATAAACTCATAGTTTAGTAAAACATTTTTTTTTTCACCTTCCGAACAGGATAATTCAACAGTAAGATGCGTTTTTTGGGACTTCAATAAAAATGGTAAGTAATGGAGACCACCCAAGATATCATGCTGTTTTAGCGATGTTAACTCATGTTAATATAAATAAAGGCTTTTATAACAAAGCTGTTTTCTTTAACAGGTGGACATGGAGGCTGGTCATATGAAGGTTGCATAGTTAAAGAAAGTAGGGTAAATGAAACAGTCTGTTCATGCAACCACCTCACAAGCTTCGCAGTTTTGATGGTAATTATTTAAAAAATTACACAGTTTTACCCTGATTCAAGAAAATATTTAAGCATGTGCTATCTTTAGCAAATGAGGATTCAGTAAGCACATCCCACCTATGAAATACTACTGAGGTTCTATTCACTTCAGTGTTAGTACATATAACCATAAAATTAAGTCACGTGCTTAAGCTGCTTGTTGAATGGGAGCCCATGAGTTCCATTGAAGTAAGAAATTCCTTAAGTGCTTATTAAACTGCAGGTTTTACATTTAGGCAGTTGTTTATGTTGTGGGAAACAAAACCTAGGATAAAATAAATTTAATTTTTAATCAAATGGGATTTCACAATTAGAATCATAGAATATCTCAAGTTGGAAGGGACCCATAAGGATCATGTAGTCCAACTCCCTGCTCCTTGCAGGACTAGATTGGCTTTTCTGTTTTTCAGTTAACCTTTTATAAGATCCATGATGAAAATAACTGTTTCCTTTTTTTTTTTCCCAATTGCAGAGGGAAAGGTGCATTTGGTTGTTTGATCTTTTTCCATTTAATAAACATGTTTTCTAAAATTAATTTCTGTTTCATTTTTAGAACTTATATGGCAATACTCCTTTGAATCCCACACAAGAATTGGTACTGACTTTTATATCCTATATAGGCTGTGGCCTCTCTGCAATTTTTCTTTCTGTTACTCTTGTGACCTACATAGCCTTTGAGTAAGTACCTGTTCAACTAAGCTCCCGTTATTCTTCAATTGCTTGTAGCCTTAACTGCAAAGTCCTTTCCAATAGTTATGGATTCTGTCACCGTTAATAATGCACAAATTTGTCTAGTTTACCAGGAAGGTGTTGATTCAGTCTTCAGGAATGTTAAACTTGTGGACAAGTGAATTAACCACGAGGCTTTATGCAGTAAGAAGTGAAAATGTAGCACTCAAATATTTTATACTGGATTATCATAATAAAAGTGTGAAGGAATGTGCTTAAGATACAACATATATAGAGCAGTGCAGAATGATAGCATTTTTAAACACATTTATATTCTTTGTTCTTTGATGGAACATTTCTCATGTTTGAGCCTTAGCTATTGAATCCTCCATGCTATGTTTTGGAAATCCTCCTTGAAGTTATTCAGCCCACGTTCTCTCATTATCCCGTCATCAAGGACTTGCTTGTCTCTATCAAGGCTTTAGAAGCCCAGTAAAAAGCCTAATCTAGTTTAGGAATAAAGAACCATCACATTTTGGTTTTGGGAAGTACTGTAACAAGGAGAAGTCCAACGTACAATGTAAAAAAAAAAATCATGGTGCTAAATTCTAAGAATCCAAGTTATTGTTTGTATTTATGTAACCTTATAACAAACTTTATTCATACAGACCATTAAATTGGAAATCTTTTGTAAGTTACTCTCTTCATGTATAAATCTATTATATGAAGCATTATATATGAATGAAAATACACAAATTTTCTTTCTTGGCATTTGTGCACTAAGGACTAGAAGAGAGGAAGTAAGCCATGGACAATCGATGTCATCTCACTAATTTGCTTTTTCAGGAAAATCCGGAGAGACTACCCCTCCAAAATCCTTATTCAGCTGTGTGCTGCATTACTTCTGCTCAACTTAGTTTTCCTCCTTGACTCATGGATTGCACTGTATGATACACGAGGCCTGTGCATTGCAGTTGCAGTGTTTCTTCACTATTTCCTCTTGGTTTCCTTCACCTGGATGGGCCTAGAAGCTTTCCACATGTACCTGGCCCTTGTGAAAGTCTTTAATACCTATGTACGGAAATACATTCTTAAATTTTGCATTGTTGGTTGGGGTATGTATTTTTTATTGGTTGTTTTTTTTTCTTTTGGATGCCAAATAGATAAATCTTCTTATCAAGTATTTCAGTGAATGTGACATAGTTCAGAAATGAAAAGGAAGCAGTCATTAAATGTTATGACCTTGCAGTGACTAAGCATTATCAGTAAACGTTATCCTATATAGTCCACCTTTCTGAAGGAGGGAACTCCCCCCCGACTGCAGAACTGAGGCTGCTGCAATGCAAATTGATAATGAATTTCCCTTGCGCAAGTAGAGGAGAGCCAGTTTTGAATGCGCATACTTCCATTTCCATTTACCAGATGGATGGAGTCAGTTCTGTTTGGAAATAAATGCCAAGAAGTATATATATTCCATTCTGGGGTAGCACAGTTGCTTACAAAAAAAGCAGCAAAATAGATCTAACTATGTAAAGGATGAAGAGATTCTGGACCTGATTATCCTCTCTGATCACTTGAGTAAACATGAGTGAAGGCACTAAAATCAATAGAATTGTTTTCTTAAAACAGATATAAGAAAGAAAATCAGGTATCCTGTATTTGATGTTTTAAATCAGTTTGATGATGGTATTTGTTGTCTCAATCAGAAAAGTTTGGAAGTAGCTGTGGAGTACTCCTCTTGTTTCTTTGCAAGCTATACTCCTGAGCAGTTTGAATGCTCCAGTTTTTCGATTCTTTCAGACAGCTAGTAGTCAACAGAATTCAACAGACTTAATTTCAGAAACAAGTTGTAGATTTCACAGAAAAATATAATAATTTCAATTCATCATAATACTGTCTTTGTCATGATTTTCACTTATGTGTTTGCTCATAATCTTTTAGGTTTACCAGCAGTAGTTGTGTCCATTGTGCTGGCAGTATCACCAGATAATTATGGACTTATAACCACTGGAAGGGTTTCAATAAACAGACCTGATGAATTGTGAGTTAAAGGGAGGTGCTTTTTGGGGGATGGGTGGGTGGGAGGTCATATGAAATTGATTATCTTTAAAGTAAAGGTGGGGAAGGAAAGGAATGAATGGAAGAGCTTTGAAATGGTATAGCTCTACAGTATGTCATGTGTTTTGTGGTTATTGCCTATATGAAAGCTCTTACCCTTCGGCGAAAAAAATACTTTTTACTAAAGAGGCAAAAATAGTTTGCACGTGCAACAAACCACACCTTTATCTCATGTTTATTTTATTTAATTTCTGTTTCTGATAATGGTTGATAAACTGTTCTTGTGTTCTAGCTGCTGGATTAAAAATAGAATTGTCTTCTATATTACTGCTGTGGGATACTTTTGCCTGATATTCCTGATCAATATCAGCATGTTCATTGTTGTGCTGATCCAGCTCTGTCGTATCAAAAAGAAAAAACAACTTGGTGCTCAAAGAAAAACCAGTATTCAAGACCTTAGGAGTGTTGCTGGCCTCACATTCTTGTTGGGAATTACTTGGGGATTTGCTTTCTTCACTGTAAATGAGGTATTTACTTACCTCTTTACCATTTTCAACACTTTGCAAGGTAAGCTTATCCTTCACGTGACAGACTGTTGTGTACAATATAATGACGAAACATTTGGAAACAGCATTTTCTTGATTCAGCAGTAAAGATGTAGTTTTTATACGTACTTTAACATGTTAATTAAATTAGAGATGATACTGCTTTACTGTAATCTTAAGTTACAGTTATGTTACAGTAAGATATAGGAGAGCTAGCTACTATTTATATGTATAGTGTATTACAATTTTTAAAATGTATGCAAACCAGACACTACTGGAAGTGACTATATTTCTCTACTCAACAGATCAATTGTAAATACTCAGTTACCGTAACTGTTCGCAAATATTGCAATTAATGTAGTGAAAACTGTATCATTTCTCCACTTACCCCTAAGGCTTAGGGGTGAGGTGTGACATTCAACAAAGGGCCATTGAGACAGGCAAGGCTGCAACACCTAAAAGTTAGTGGTCTAACTCTTAAGCATAGCCTGTAGAACATACAGGAAGTAGATATGAAGGCATGAAGCTTTGCAAAGACCAGGATGCTACTGGAAATATCCAAAAGCAGAGTCTAAGAGGCTGCAAAAGCTTTCATATAAATATGAGGTAGCATAGGTGCCTGCAATTATCTAAGTATACCTGAATTGCCCTACTGAAGTTTGGATCCAAACCTCTGCTTAAATGGCAAATAACAAACCTCTGGCTGCATGACTTCCCAGAGAGACTAAAGCAATGAAATTGCAGGTCAGTGTACATACCCCTTTCCCTATTTGCTATGTTGATTTTTGAATACCCAACTCTTTGGTAACTTGAGGGGTTGAACCCACATCTTCCCAGGTCTTGCATGGGATTTTATTCAACTAACACAAGACTTGATTCTGTGTGGTCAGAGTAATCTGTTATTTGAAAGTAAGTTCCCCGTTTACCCAGTTTTAAGTTAGGTGCTGTGAAAATTTTGATGTTACTTAGTTACATTCAAAAATTCATCCTAAAAGCCAAAGTTAAGAAAGATATTTATGCAAAGAAAGATAAGAGTAATCTCTTCTAGTGGGATTTTACATGCTTCACTAGCAAACATAACACAGATGCACATCTGTACCTGTCACATCATTTAGTTTCCCTTCATGTTACTTTCTATTCATTGTAAGTCTAACATCTGTTCTCAGGGACACATTGGATCTAGAAAATTGTGCCAAGACTGAGTGCCACTTTTCCTTAAAGGGGGACAATGACGATGGACTTTTAAGCAGGAAAAGTTAGGTCCCACCCTCTGTCAGTTAGAACTGAATGAGAAGCAGACAATGAGTCTGTAATGTGGCACTGCCAAAAGACAGGGATGAGTCCTATCCCTTCTAGAAAATCCTTGGCTCTGAATTTGTGGTAAAGGGAGTACCATTTATTGTTATTTTAGATATAAGTTATTTTCTTTGTATGAACTCTCAAAATTTTGTAGCATTACTGGTTCTGTTACAGGTGGTGGTAACAGGTTAGCTGCTAATAAAAGATAGGTCAGGGTCACACCATGTGCTAACAGCTGCAGAGCCTGACAGTGTTGTATCATACTCTCTGTTGGCATTGCTCTGAATTCTTTTCCAAAAGCGTTAAGTAAATTTCATGATCCACAGAATTTTTCACTTCTTATTTGATAAAAGGAAACTTTATGCACTTTGTGGATTTGGTTATATGTGTTTTTCTTGCATTTGTGTGTATGATTCTTCTCACCTATGTAAGGGAAAAGTACTCTTCAGGATTCAGAGTTGTAAACATTTTCACCAAAGAATTGCGTCATTACTTTTGATTAGAAATTTAAAAGAAATGAAAGAAAACCAAAACATTGTTCATTAGAAGTGGCAAAGTAAATTTTGCAACATTCTCTAATGTTATTGCTTTGCAGGGTTCTTCATTTTTATCTTCTATTGTGTAACGAAGGAGAATGTCCGTAAACAGTGGAGAAGATACCTCTGTTGTGGGAAATTCAGGCTGGCTGAAAACTCTGGTAAATATTATTTTATTTTTTTTTTAAACTTCTGAATATTTCTACTCAGTGTTAAGTTCCTAGTACTTTGTAATACTTTTTATAAAAAATTCAATAAATCATGTTGCTGTAGTTGCAGGTCTAATGTATTCTCCAAGGTATAATAAAGCTCCAAAATTGTCCTCTTTAAAGGTGGTAGTTGATGCAATTCTTTCATGCCTACATGCTGTTGCATTAAGCTGTTAACTGTAGTTGATCTCTTCCACTGCAGTATAGTCATGTCTTTGCAGAAGACTTTTGATCGTAGTTAGAAACTGCAAGATTTGTTCCATCTTCTGAGTCAACTGTAGTTTTACCAATGACTTCCACAAAAACAAGGTGAAGCATAGTTTTAAATAAAAAACCCTACAAATGATTTTAAGTTATTTTGTTATTCAGTAGTTAACTTCTCATAAAGCCATATACTTTTTATACACTTTGAGGACCACTCTACTTTTGTTATCTTTCTGATCTGGTCTGCAGTCATAAAACTATGGCTGCTTGTCTTTAAAAAGGGCCAAGAGAAAAATGAACTAGATTTAAATAATTTTAAATATCAAGAATCATTACAATGCTTAGGAGAATACCATTCTGTCTAGAATACTGTGAGGAGAGTGGGTAGAGCCTTGTTTTTATTTTAATTCAATTGCATCATTGAATCTGGTTTTGTATTTTGCTTTTATGAGTTGTGATATTTTCTGTAATATGTATCTATTGTAGACTGGAGTAGAACTGCTACTAATGGTTTAAAGAAGCAGACTGTAAATCAAGGAGTATCCAGTTCTTCCAATTCCTTACAATCAAACAGTAACTCCACTAACTCTACAACACTGCTAATGAATAATGATTACTCAGTACACGCAAATGGAAATGGTATGTATAATGCAAAATAGTATTTCTCAAACTTTTTTTTTTTATGTCTTAAAACAGAAGCGCTATGCTCTTTCATGCTTATGTAAAATGAAGTGCTGACAAAATACTATTCATAAGTATAGGGTCAGAATATTTCAGACTGTCCTCCCAAATGTTATAGGGGACTACAGACAAATTTTTAAAATATCCATTTCTCCTACTCAGTGGAAACTCTTGATTTATATATCAAGTAGTAGGTAATATTTGTTGTTAGAGCAATTACTTACCAGAAGCTGCTGGTGACACTTTGTTTGTCACCTGAATATATGACAATAAACTTCAGGCATGTTTTAAAACAGTTCATATTTTAAACATTATTAAAACAAACATTGCCTGAAGAAGAAAGAAATATAGAATAATAATATAGCTTGAACGTGTGAAAGAAATCACGTAGGAAGTAATATGAGAAAGAACATTAATAGAATGTTCACATGGAAACTGCTTATGAGAGGAGAATTAAGAGAAAATGGAGACTGTAACTTACAAAATCACCTCAGTGAACAGAGCACAGCTGAGAGGGCTGCCTCACTGCTGGCTACAGAGTAAGTATTGAAACTGAATTTCTCTATAGGTCTTTATTTCCCTTGTGGGGTTTTTAAGGATGTTTTTTGCCTAACAGGAGTCCATCTTTGTTGCAGGAAACAATTCTTCAGAAGTAAAATTCTCTATCCTTCCTGTTCTAACTCAGTACTGTCCTCTGAACTGTTACACTCTGCTCTGTTCCTGAGAAATTGAAATGCAGGTGTATGTATCACTCCAATCAATTTCACTTGCAAATTGGTGTGGCTTATTTGTGAGTTGAGAAAACTAGATATGAATCTCCACTGAATGTACTTACTAAAAAATTATCCTTTTCCAGTGGACATATTTAGTTTTTCACACTTTTGCTGGTCACATGTCATGCTGCTGATTTGAGCTCTCAGTAAAGAGAGTCAATTTTTCAAAGAGAAAAATAACTTACAAACCTGTAATGTATGAAAGCCTAAATTGAGCAAAATTTACAGGACATTACTCCTGTGTGCTTAAGGTATTTTTCCCAGTTGATCAAGAGTTGAGGCTAAAAAGTCATGCGATCAGCTAGATTGTTTAGTATGAAGTTGTAGAACTTCACAGAGTTCTACAGAGTCTCTCACAGAGACTGTGTTGTCCTCATTTCCTGGCATATGCTGTCAGAAGACAGCAGATAATCAGTGGGATTATCTCAGCAGATAATCTCTCAGATGTACAGAGTAAAAGCTATGGAATGCGTATGTGCTGTACCCTTAAATAGGTTACTGTCCATTTGGATGTACTAGCTGCATATTGTAAAGAAATCACAACACTTCAGGAAATGGCATTTTGACACGCCCTGAACAGCTTTCCAAATTGAGCTTGTAAAATTACTTCTTTTTTTTTTTTTTGGTCATTTCTTTAGAAAACCTCTCTGTTTGCATACCCCACAATGCAATAATTAACATACTTTGTATCTAACAGGTCAGTTGAGAACCAGAATCCAGTAACTCTCACTGTCATCAAATACAAAGCAAGGCAATATTTTTAGGTAGAAGTAATACCTTTCAAAGAGAGAGAAATTTTCAGGGACAAAACCCTCTGTGTCTTGTCGGAGGTTTGTTTTTTTTTCCAGCTGTGTTAGTTACTCTGATGAAAGATGCCACCTCTGCATGCAACGTTTGACATGCTTATACACAGCTACAAAAGCATTTTGGCTACTTTTCTCAACAGAAAAAAAGATAGCAGAAATGTTTTATTGAACTTGTTTGTTGTAGCAACTGAGTGAATGGTCCTGTTGTGGCTTTCTGGAACAAGTTTTTGTTGATTTGGGTAGTATTTTAGAACATGATGCAAAATTGATGGTCTAAACCATTGAGTGATGCCAGTTCTGTGTGATGTGCTCCAGTTCTGTCCTAGTTTATTCATATAATTAGATCTTTCCAGTGTGAGAGTCTGTATATCCTGTGCCAACAGCTTCTCAGACAAAGCAGTTGAAAGAACTTTTCTAGAGCTTTGTTCCTCTACACTCATAAACACAGATGCCTCAGATGACCCACCTCATCTCCTTATTGTATGTTTTGAATGCTGTGAACCCTGTACCACATCCTCTATTCATATCAAAAGGGTTGTATGATACCTTGCCTGCATAGTTTGTTTGACTAAATAATTCTTCTGGGTCTTTAGGACTTCCACAAGAAGAGGCTAAACTTACGCTTGGATAGAGTTAGTCCTCCCAGCAAAGCTCTTTGAGGCAATTCCTGACACTTAAATCTTCCAAACATGGGGCAGTTGTATCTCAGAAGAGCTGGGCAAATGCCTCCAAAAGGTAGTTGACTGGTGTTAGATAGGAACATGGGACCTTCTAATTTGCTGTATCTGATTTCCCTGCTCTCACAGTGTTATGGATTGAGAAACACACAACAGTTTATTGTCATGCCCCCCCACACACCCAGGAAGGGGAATGGGGAAGAAACAAGGAGACCTAGGGGTTGAAATACGAACAAATTTAATAGAATAAGAATAGATGATTAATAACACTAACAAACCAATATTGATCCTGATAGCAATATAAATATACGAGGATTATACTTAGCCAATTATATCAGTCGGAAGCTGTGCACTCCCAGCAGCGGACAGCAAATGTTGGACACTGCAAGCACTATGGCTTTGGAAGGGAAGGGCTCAGGGGTCTGGCACCAGGGCAAGAAGTTCTCTGCATCGCTGCCATCAAGGGGAGAGAGCACTTCGCAGCAAACTTTCTAATTTATATTGAATGTGACATTCATGGTAGAAAATAATCGTGTTGGCCAGCTTGGGTCAAGTGCTTGGGTCTCACTCCTCATCCCTGCATCTGGTGAGCCTGAAAACACTGAGACCTTGAAACCCACACACCATAGCTGGCTATTAAGTAAATATTTTCACAAATTCAGACACTAGAGTGCAGTTTTCCCAAGTATTAGAAGATAAATTAGTCCTGTGTCACTCAAACCAGGACACACAGCTAGAACTTAAAATAACATTGCAATACTTCATTGTAAAAAGTGAGCTCCAAAAAAAAAAACCATTCCAGAAATTAAGACCTGTGTCATAAATGTACTGAGCTGTAAACACTTAATGGTTTTGGCTTCACTACTTCTGCAGAAATGCTATTCCAGATACAGGATTGAATGACTTGCCATGGTTGAGTTTGGGGTGTCTATACAGCCTGTGGCTTGAACTGTGTCTCTCCATTTTTTCATGGCATACTAATATTTCCTTGTTTTCGGTTTTTATCTTACAGGTTTGCATGTTTGGGAAACTACCATTAGGTATCACATGGCTGAACCCGCAGATTTCCTCACTGGGGAACAGAAACCACCCTTCTGATTTTGTTCATAGAATAGCTTTATTTTCTTCTCAGATTTTGCCCTAATGTTACGGCACAGCTATTTTGCATGCTCCTTCTAAAACAAAACAGTTGTAGTCAGGCAGGGGGTTAAACAACTATATATGCACAATTACAGTGTCAGCAAGGATGGAGATTTTCTGTCATTTCAGTCTTTATCTGATTTGAATTGATTAAAAAAGCTGCTCATCTTACCCTGTTTACATTTGTACCTGGTTTAGTGCTTGATGGCCTTTTAACTTAACAATTAAATATTAGACTTTATATTTAAGAGGTTTTGCGTAATCTGTTGGGCCAATGATTACGTTTTGAGGGTCCAGTGGCAGCTCAGTAGTTTGGCATAGAATTTGTAATCTTTGACAGCCATCACCACAAACCCATTCCCTTAAACTCCCATCCTGAGATGTTTAAATTATATGCATTAGATTTTCAAACTGGTAGTAAGCTTTATCAGCTAGAAATACACGTTCACGTCTTATTTAAAAAATGCCGTCTCTCATTCTAAAGAAAAGTTTGCCAATGAGACTTTGATGCAACTGATACACTGACATCTGCTTGAATCAGTAGGGTAACTGCTGAAAGGTATGCGATCTGCCTAAAGTGAAAGATTAGTTTGGGTAGACTGATACTAAACCTACGTGCTTGGGGGCCTGGCCCAAGCAGAACAGAGAAGAGCAGTCCAGCCCAGTCACTCAAGCAGCAGAATCTGCGGGAGGGATTAAGTGCAGGGGAGAGATGTCACGAAATATTTCTGCCTCTGGTGACCCCAACAAGAAATAATTGAGGAGCATTCTGTAACGTGGCCCTTCCCCTTCTGGAAGTGTTCAGAAGCTTGAGGCAGTAAGAGAGTGAAAGGGGAGGACAGAGCCAAAACAGGATTCTGCTCCAGGATAGGTGAGGTATTTGATGGACTGAAGCCAGGCGTACTAGTGAGGATCAGATTTTGATCCCTGTAATACAGTCATCTTTCACTGCCTAGAGGTTTCGCGCCAGTGTATTTCCTCCTCCCAAAAGCATAAACCTCAAGCAGTTTCCATGTTCATTGTTGTGTCTTTTCAGTAGATTTACTGAAATCTACTGAATCATGATGATGTTTGTAGACAAAGTGTTGTAAATATTAACACAAATAGCAACCTTGGATGTTTTTTATTAATGCTGTTTCTGATATAAACGATAAATGACAGCTCTGCATCTGTGTTTGTGAACTCATTTGTCAGTGTTTAACAAAATGATCCCCTCCTAAAAGAAAGTTCTGGTTTTGGTTTTCCCATTGTGGTATTCCTTATAATTTACTCCTAATGGTATGATATTTATGATACCAGGATCCTGGCAGATCTTTTAAACTTGACTGCTTTGGAAAAAAATAAAATAAAACCAGAAGCATTTGCACAAATGCTTACAATAAAAAAATAAGTCCCAATTCTCATAAAAATTATCTAGAACATGGTGCGTAGAGGTAGGAGATTCTACTCAGTGAATTGAGCATTTGTGGAACATTTCATTAATAGCTGCAGTCAGCTTTGGTATTACACGTACTCATTGTATATTCACCTCAATGCATAAGTTTCTCAGTCTAAATATGGCTCAGACCTGTAATTGGACCTAGAGCATATTCTCATTGTCCTCCAGAAATAAATACTGCAAGTTGAGTGCCTTTCAAAGGAAAAAAATAGCCTTTTCCCCACTTTTGTTTCAGATGCATGGCAAACCTGAGAAACCTTTTAAACCTAACATGTTGAAGCAAAACTAGAATGAGAAGGATTTTGCATCTTACCTAGTGATATTTGTGGCAAGTCAAAGTCTGCATTCTGAGCATTGTGTCCTTCACTGCTTAAAATATGGAATCCTATCGTGCATAAATATATTAACATCTCTCAAATCTCTTACTGATTTCACACAGAAGACACATACACAGAACATGTACAGAAAAATCCACATTTTTAAATTGTTGCAGGGATAAAACGAGAGTGCATGAACTCCCCCAGTGACTGAAAAAGCATGGGAGACTTGATTCTGAACCTTTCTGATAGGGGATGCACTTTTTTTGTTTCAACAGGCCATCTTTCCAGTGAGAAGAATGGTGTTTCTTTCAGTGTACAGAATGGTGATGTGTGTCTCCATGACTTTTCAGGCAAACAACTTGTATTTCAAGAAAAGGATGATACAGGCAGCCAAAAAAGCCGTATCTCGCTCAGAAGGACTTCAAAGAGGGGAAGCCTAACTTTTATTGAGAAAATGTGATTTCCTTTTAAACAGCACATTGTTTTACAGTGTGAAGTAGAGATTTACTTTAACAGTTTTACATAATGTGAGCAGACCAAGAACTGATTTTATTTAATATATGGTACTGGAACTTCAAGGCAGCCATGGATTGACAAGGACAATTATTAACCAAAAAAAAAAAGAAAAGGACACTACTATTTTGACAAGGTATTTTGGATGTCAAATTACAGCTGGCACATTTCCATTTTGATTCTTCATTAGAGTTTTTTTTTTACTGTTTTTACATTTAAAGTTTTGTTTAGACTTTTTTTTCATTACAACTAAGTTTATCTGGATGTAATGCATAGTAGTATTGTATAATTGTAGGAAGTTACAACTTGTAAGTACAAACGATGTTATCTTTAAAAATGTTAGCTACACTGTCTTCAACTTTTTGTATGTTGTAGTGGCAAACTCTATAGTGATGTAAATAAGCAGAAAAATACCAACTTTTAAGCATCTTAATGATACTTTTATATTTATTTCTTGTAATATAAATTTAAATATTCGTATGTATAGAAAAATAATTGGTATTTTGGTTTGACTTTTATTGTAAGTTTGCATCTGTCTTTAATTGAAATAATTAACTTCAACATAGAATGATACCAGAGTTAATTTGTTCAGTAAGTGAAATCACTTACAGTGGTTTAAATATATTCACTAGATACAGAACTGTAAATACAAACACTATCCATCTTGAACCTTTAGCGACCTCTTAGTACACCACAGAAGGATAGAAACTGGGTATCATAAAATAGAGTGCCGTGAATGAGGGAGCGATGAATAAAGAAGCCAGTAGGTTATTAAATACAACTGAGTTATATTAGTGGCTTGAGATAGTCAATGGGAGTTTTTGCCATTGATTTCAGCAGGTGGTTCCAGAGATTTGACACACTGCCATTTATCATTTGCAGTGATAAAGTAGAGAAGTGTTATTTTTTTTTAAGAAAAAATGCAGAGAATACATGCTAGCTACTGTATTTAGTAGCTGAGAAATTGTCTGTTTCATTGTGTGGCTGGTTTTTAAGGGGCAGCTCTTGAGCTATTCTAATGAGTTTTTCTGCTTGTACTTTGGCCCTTGGTTGGCAAGCCAAATCCTGAGCCCCTTGCTAAGTAATTCCTGAAGCAGAATTTCATTCACTTTGTGATATTTTTCTGAAAAAGCTGGATTTTGGCTCTTCATGCACAACAGATGAAAGAAAATAGTGCCTATACAACATTGCAAAGATTTTTCATGAACAGAAATTAGCATGAGCCCTGGTTTTGCCTATTCTTCTTCACAGAGGTGTGCAGCTGGGGCCATTCCTTTTTTTTTCCCTTGTGTTCTTGGGCAAAGGTTGGATACTTTTGGCACTGCGGAGTGCCAGACCCTGTAAAGGGAATTTTTTGAGGCAGATGCTCGCTGGAGGGAAGCAAGGGTTTTGCTTTCCCAGAGCACTTGTTGGGGAGCCCTGGAAACCCTCTTCTCAACAAAATGCATCCGTTAAATGCCTCCTGTCTGGGGCTTTGTTGTAGTTCAGCAATTGAACCTCTTCAGTACTCAAACCCTCCTGTGGTTCTATATGCAACACATGGGGTCTTTTGGTCACCTATGTCCAAGACTACTCTGAATATGCTTTTAAAATGAGAACTTAAAGTATTTGTTGTGTTTATCCACAAGGTTTTAACTGCATGTCAATAAAAGACGGTACTGGAATGCTAGTAGCTGGAATGCATTTCTGTGAATGCTTTAACTATTTGGCTAATTGCCTTTGCACTGTTTCTTGTAAATTTATTTAATGTTCTTGTATTTATATTTTCAACTGTAAAAAAGTAATAAATTTACAGCAAGTACAACACAAAATACATAAACTTTTGTCTTTTAGATAAATGTGTCATTATACTGGGCTGTGTTACAATTCTTCAGATTACAAGAGCTTCAGTATGTAACCTGTTGGAGGTAATACTGACCTAGCCCTTGCATTTTTTGTCTTCCACATATTTTACCATTCATGGTTCTAGCAGATCTGTTTTTAGCGGAGAAGACCTTGACATATGTCTGCCCAGTCAATGCCTGCTCTCAAGTCAGCCGAAGCTCTTCCACAAGAATGCTGTGAGCAAAAGCACATAGCTGAGTTTAGCTTCAGTAATTAAATTCCCTGTGGAAACACATATTCCACTGTCACTGACCTGCTTGGAGTCTTCCTCTGTTTTTATTTTTGCACACTAACATATGCTAGGATTCTTTTAATCATTTTTATTTGGTTTATTCCCGGGAATGGGGGATTCTTTTCTGACTTCGCCACTTAAAAGCACACACAAAGAAAGCAGTACAATTTTACACCCACAGCAGCATATTATTTTAGCTCAGGGAATAATTATCATCATTAAACTAGCTGAAAAAGTGTTTGCACATTGGTTGTCCTAGTAACCTTTTGGTACTTGGGTCTCGTGCGCACTGCTGGCAGTTTAGCCAGGGCAGCCCTGAGCTGGGTGAAAGCTGCAGCCCCTTCGCAGAATGTAAAGTAGAATTCTGCTCATCAGCTCGTGGCTGCAAAGCTAACTCGGGCACATCTGGTTTTAAGCTGAGTCATAGATAAACAGCAACGTGCTGTGCACAGCTGGCACCACCTCGCTCAGCAAACCTGTTCCCTAAGGGCAGATACGCAGTCTTCTGCAGCACCTGTCCCTGGGAGCACAGAGGGAACTCACTGAAGATTTTGGAACTGTGTGTAACCTGTGTTTCGGTTTTGGTTGGGGTTTTTTTGTTTGTTTGTTTTTTTCTTTTAAGTCTTTGTCAAGTGTATAAGTCTTGGTTCTCTTTGCCCAACCTCCCTGCTTTGTGCTGGCTCCTGTCCCATCTGTGTTTGGGAAGGACAGGGTGACCGCAGGAGTTCATGCAAGGGCAGCTTGGGTCATACACGTTCACGTTGCTGAATGCCCGTCGTGGGTGGCCTGTGGGAACAGCAGGTTCGTTTCCCTCAGAAATGTCTAAATCTTGTTTCTTTATTGGAAAGCCAAGGCCAGGGTGTGAAGACACGGGATAAAGTCTTCTATTTTTTTTTTTTTTGCTTTTCATTCTACCTGATCTCAAAATCGTATTTTTTAAGGATGGAAAAAAACCCAGTTCCAACAAATGTTCTGGCCTTTTGCTTTTTATCTTACAAAATTACTTTGCTTTTGACCATTTACCCTGACTTTTGTCACTTCGTCGTGCCAGGGCTGCCGCTGCCGGGCCTTGCCTTTGCTCCTAGC
>NW_009646515.1:1475913-1486696 GCF_000708025.1 Charadrius vociferus | reverse complement strand
CCCAGGCTGGTTGCACAAGGGGCGCGACGGGGCCGGTGGAAGAAAAGTATTTCTGTCTCCGGCGCACGGCCTCCGTGCGGTATCTCCGCCTTCCCCTGCCTGAGGAGGAGCGCGGGGAAGGCTGAGGCGATGCGGGTCCTCGGGCGTGCTCGCTAGGCGCTTTTATACATGCACGGTGGAAAATACGTGGAAAATATAGCAACTCTGAGCTTGGAAACAGTAATACCGTCTGTAGAATATGTTCATGGTCGTACTATATACACTCACTCTTCGTAACACTATATATGTACATGCCTGTAACGCAAGTAAGCCCCGGTAACATGGAGGTCCCTGGCAGGGCCTCTGAAACACGTCTGTCGGCATCACCCGGGTGTGAATCCCGGGCAGGGCAGGGGTGGCAGTGGGCATTGAGCGGTGTGTGCGTGTGTGTGTGCAGTGGTGCACGTCCCAGAGATTCCCGTCCCGGCCTGCTGCTGGTCCGGCCTGTCCGGCCTTGGCGGTAGCGGAGCCCCTTCTCCCCGTGGTAGTGCTGCGTGGGTTCTGGCTTGTCGGGCAGGGCTGCCTGCCTGTGCGAGCAGTAAAAGAAAGAAGATGTTGGGGCCGGTGGGGAAAAACTAATAGCTGCTCTGTGGGTTTTGGCCAGTGCGTATGCATAGGTGTGCAGCATAGTGCTCTTTGCTTCGTGTGCTCGCTTCAGCCAGGCGGGCTCTGAGGACTCGCAGTGAGCTCTGCAGTGTCGTGCTTTGGTTAAAATGGTCCGGTACGTAAAGATGAGAGCAACAGGGTTTTTTTTTGTTTGTTTTTTTTTTTCACAAATAAGTTCCCAAATATACTTAGTTGCTGAGAGTTACGAGAAACTGGAAAGCAGTGAAAGAAGAGTTTACGACCCAAAGCCACTTAGGTTGGTAAGATTTTTGTCACTGACTGTTGTTGTGGGCACAGGGTCCAGACACCTGTGAATTAATGTTTGTGTACTAATTATTGTAAACACATTAGAAACAAATGCAAGAACATGGTATAAGTGGAGTGAGAAGATAATTCTGCTATCTCACTGTGCTGGGGTGCAGGGGATGCTTTGAGTTGTGCTCCTGTCTCTGCCTTTAAGCTGCAGGATGACCTTGGACAAGTCACTTTGGCTTCTAGTGTCTGCATTGGTTTCCATGTTTATAGGATGAGGATGCCAATAACAGCCTCCATTAGAGGAGAGATGAAACCTCTTGAGATCCAGAGATCAAACGTGCCCCGTGAAAACTGTGCCTTAATGGTATTAATAGTTAACAATAATAAAAGGGTATCTTAAGGTTAGTAAGAGAGTTCATACCTGTGAGCCAGAATTTTGTAATTGCTATTTGCCGTGCTTGGATGCGTGTTCATGGCTCAGTGTTGCCTTTTCTGCTAAGTGCTCAATGCTGGGGAGAATTCAGAGGTGGGGGAAGGAGATAAATAAGTTTTGTTCTGTTTGTAGAAAGTAAGTCACAGGCTAGCAGCAAGGCAGAGGGACAATGATATCACAAGAGGGCCCACAGAGGTGGGTTTCTAGGTTTGTTTTCTATATCTATACTCTTTATGGTTTTCCACTGAAATAGATTGAAAATTACGTGCTCAGCTGGGTGAAGAGATGCAGCGCTTACTTGGGCAAGTTGGGACAGTTGTCTTTGGGCCATGTGCAGCCCCGTCTTGCTTGAGAGCAGAATAGCCCATGGCGGGCTGGGCTGGGCTGCTGCTTCACTGCTGCTCCTGCCTTCCTGGTGCCTTTCAGGACAGAGTCAGGGAGGGTAATTTAAGCCCAGCAGAAGAGCCAGGAGGCATTTAAGATGGTTCTGAGGTGCTGCCGCTCAGCACAGGGGTGATGTGTGACTGTGACTTTGTACCTCACATCCACAAGCGTGCCAGATGTGCAGACTTGGCTAAGACCGAACTATTGGCTGCTGTCTCGTGCCCCTGCATCGGTTATAGCAGCCTGCTGTGGTGTGGGGTTTGCCAGCTATTGCATGCAGCCCTGGGGCCGGGGGGATGCTTCAGTACTGTAGCTGAGCAAGCACTGAAGAGCGTAAGGCTGTTCTCAGCTGCTGATTACACTTCTTAATTTGAATGAGATAAGGAGAAAATATGAATCTTAAGATACGTCTGTAAAATAGCAAAACTTAATGCCTATATGCATTTTAAGTATTGCTAGGGTACTATAAGAGAAAAGCACATGAAGCCGATAAAGAAAGCGCATCTGCACACATTTATGGGTAGTCCCAATTGTGTTAGGTCTGGTTTCACACAAACAATCTATCTGCAAACTTTGCTAGACCTTACATCTGTTTTCGTCTAACGGATCAATGAGACAGATGCAAATTAAATAGATTTTCAGCAAGATGCTAAATGTGAGCTTGCTTGCATTGCTGCTCTGGTTACAACCCCGCTATTTTTGTGCCTGTATTGCTGAAGTTCTTATTGGTGTCTGGTCCCCTGTAGGAACTGGTGTTGTGTTTTGGTTTGTTGGGTTTTTTTTTGTCTCCAGACTAACAGGTAGACTTAAAAATAGGATTGGACATGATACAACAGTTTAAAGTCTTAGTCCAGCAATCAGCTTTCTGTTGCAGCGCTCGCAGCTCACAGAGCCCATGGGTGCTGGTAAAATTCTTTGCTCTGTGAATCTGTATGTGCGGTGTGATTTGCAGGATGAGACCAGCTAGTCCAATTAGTGATCACTGCGTAGACGTAGTGCTTTGAAGAACTAGCTGAGCTAAAATCCCTTTGACATCTTTGGGGTTAAGCCCACTTAGTGTTTCGTTGGATTCTTTAGCACCTTGTAAGGGTTGTACTTTTCATATGGTGTCAGCAGGTAACAGAAGAAAATAATTGTATTTTTTAAAAGTAAGCACTTCCTAAAAAAAGCCACCACAAACCAATTAAAATATTAATATATTGTGTTGTTCTGCCAACATTTTGAAGGTGCATGAGGAAGGACATTAATGTGTTGTCAGTCCATGAGAGCCAGCCCCAGTGTGCCCCAAAAGCTGGGATCTTCCAGTAGAGGAGCCAAAGGTGCTGAAATGGTGATAGCTGCCCTCGGATGTGTTTAATGCAGCCTCCTGAAGGCAGGCGAGTCCCTCCCTGGGGACTGAATGGTCTTTTAAAGTCTTGCACGAGCCATTTTTCCGAGATTTCCATTTTGGTACCTGGAGGCATTTTTATTTTGCAACTGGCAGCCAGCCCAGCATGGAGGGTGGGGAAAAACAAACCAAAGTGATCATTTCTCAGACAGCAGGGCGATCCCTGTCAAGTCAGGGCTGCAGGTACATAGACATTTGTTGTCCCGCATGGCAGGGAGGGAAGCAAAGTGCTCCCTAAAAATACTGGGAATATGTAGTCTGCCTTTTGAGGTTCTGGTTTTTGTTGCATGGGCGCAGTGCTGAACTGGGAGCGGGGTCTCCTTTCTTTGCTTGCTCACTTGTTCTGTTACTCCTTGGTTTGACTTTTCAAGTTCAGAAAGCAGTTTTTTAAGCTCTTTGGTTTCATAGGTGTTATTTTTCCCATCAAGTAGGTGATTAGGTGGTCCTTTGGTTGTTATTTGGTTTGTAAAGACCATGCTGAGGGACTGTTTCAGCAGAGCTACACATTTGTGCTCTTGGCGAGCCACTAGACACTGCTGTATTTAAACCAGAACAATCGCACTGACTGTGCCCAGTCATGCGTGTCAGGCTGTCACCCGTGCCGTGTTCAGTTGTCACACGCAAAGCCCAGGACATTGTAATTGAAGCTCCTCCCCCTCAAAATTTCTTTCTTCAAATTAGCTACAGAAGCAGTTGAGTGAACTGGTGTGTGGCACAAATGAAAAATTGGTGTATGTATTCTTTTTAATTTTACTTATCTTTATTATTGTAATCTTTGCCCCTTGTCACACCAGCCCTGGCAACTGGTCTTCATTCGCTGAAATTTGCTGTGAAGGCTTGACTTGATTGAAAGCTCTATCGACCTTTTGCCTTTCTACCTCATTTTTTTGTTAGGGAAGAACATACAGCTGAGAAAGACAGCCTTAAAAATTTAATGATAATGAAGTGATGGGAATTAATGATGCTATTAAAAATGTAATGGCATATTTGGGACACAGGAGACTACTCAGTGTGCTGGTTTTCAGACGTTGCTACTTTTCAACACCACCAGAATTTCTCTTTCTATACGTTTTCCAAAGGCGGATATAAAAAGGCTTTGCGTGCACTCATTCTTTAGCTGTCATAAACCAAGCAGGTAAATAAATAGAAATACTTCATTAATTTCCTAGAAGGGAAGTAGTGTTTTTTTATTTCCTCAAGATTATGCCACAGACCAGTTGCATAGAGAAGAACAGATCCCAGACTCAATTTCTAATGTTAACTCAGTACCCTCTTTTCCTCACAAATATGTAAAATTTTAAATTCCTATTTCCTCAGTGTATTTCAAATTTCACTCAGTGACTTAGCTAATAATCCTTTGTGGATGAGTATACCCAGCTGGCCTCTTATATCCTGAAGTGTTCAAATAAATTTCTCGTGCAAGTTTGGGAAGGAAAGATGGGACCTCACTTCTGTTCTGAAAACGTGAGCAACCAGAGCGTGTAATCAGTGTGAAATTGTCTTTGTCTCCCTCTTTTGTTTTTTTACCCTTTGGTACGGGAAGAACTGGTGCTTCTTAACAGGTGGGATTTCAGGTAGTAATGTTTGTTCTTTATCCCTTCTTCTGTGGTTAGAATCCAGTGACAGGGCTGCTTTCAGCTGGTACAGACCATAAAGATGCTTGGGTACGCGACAATGTCTACAGCATCCTGGCTGTGTGGGGTCTGGGCATGGCTTATCGGAAGAATGCAGACCGTGATGAGGATAAGGCCAAAGCCTATGAGCTCGAGCAGGTATGTCCAAGTTCGGCATAAACCAGTTATACTGTTCGCTTTTTGTCATGCGGTAGTGGTTTTGAATGGTGCGTTCACATTGCTGCGGTGTCTAGGATCTGGCAGGGTTTTCCTAGCTTGGAGTACCTGTCTTGTGCCTCTGACAGCAGCATCAATGCAGTGTGTGGTGTGCAGTGTTCCTGGCAGCATTCCGGCAAGCAGGATTTGGAGAACTGGGTGGCAGAGAGGCTAACACCTGAATTAAAGTATAAACAAAACAAAAACATGTTGGAGTCAAACTTCTATTGATTGGCCGATTGTCGACATTATTATTATTCTTACAGGACATATCATTCCTCTTACTTCTTTAGCTGGGTGGAAGGACCACAGAGAATTGCTTCACTGTTCGGAGAGGGCCTTTGGGAAAAGATTTGTTCTCCTAGATAGGGATGTGGGAGGAAAAATCAACCAATATATTAAAAAAAAAAAAACACAAAACAAACCCATGTAAAGCATTTCAGCCAAATACACATTTGTTTACCTTTGGCAGGAGGTTAGTAGGGGGGGTGAACTTTGTCACTTTTAAATGTTGTTTGTAAGAGCTGATGAGGCCCTGTGAGGGTGTCACTGGTCTGTTTTGTTCCTGCAGAATGTTGTGAAGCTGATGCGGGGACTCTTACAGTGCATGATGAGACAGGTAATGTCATAGGTGTGAGTTGAATTAGTATGTGTTGTATTTACAAAGCATTTCATCCAAAGCATGTGTTTCCTGTGTTTTTTCTGTAGACTGATTTTTTTGCATGTGTGTAAATGGTGGTGTGGGGAATCTTTTTAAAACTCTTGAGCAAAACTCTGATCTTACTTGCACCTTTTTGAGATTATGCTTGTAGCAAATGACAGTTTTGCGTTTGCAAACTGATTTTCACCAAGATGCATACCTGTAACTAAGATCTGAACTCCAGAAGGTAATTGTAACTTATTCTTTCCCAAAGAGACATGGATTTAGTTGGAGCTTAGTGTTAGACTTGTGTTTAAGCACTCTGATCAATCAAAAGGCACTGAAGTGAGGGAACAGAAATTAGGACCTCAAGTTTCTCCTCGCCTCAGAGAAGTTGTTCATTTTGAAATAGTTTGGAAAATTTCTTCCAGAATGTTTCAGATTTGAGATTTGTGTTGTTTTTTAGGTAGATAAGGTAGAGAAGTTCAAACGCACGCAGAGTACCAAAGACTGCCTACATGCCAAGTATAACTCTGCAACTTGTGCCACGGTGGTTGGGGACGACCAGTGGGGGCATCTACAAGTGGATGCAACTTCCCTTTACCTCCTCTTCTTGGCACAGATGACTGCGTCAGGTAAGCGGAAGTTACTGACTATTGTTGCAGTCTTTTTGTGTTCTAGCTTTTATTTAAAAAGGAAAAAAAGTATAACTAGCTTCAAAAACCTTTACATAATTATTACTCAGAAGAAAGTAATATTGCTCTGGAAAAGAGATATGACTTAGTTAGGATTTCCTGTTCATAGTAACTGGCAGTGTCCATTCTCTTTAAGTTTGTTGGCATACAAATACATGAGGGTGGTGGTTTAACACCAGCCAGCAACTAGAACCATGCAGCTGCTCTCTCACTCCCCCAGGGGAGAGAATCAGAAGAATAAAAGTGAGAAAAAACTCATGGTTTGATATAAAGACACTTTAATAGGTAGAGCAAAAGCCATGCACACAAGCAAAGCAAAATGAGAAATTGGTTCACTGCTTCCCATGGGCAGGCAGGTGTTCAGCCATCTCCAGGAGAGCAGGGCTCTCTCACATATAATGGTTACTTGGGAAGACAAATGCCATCACTCTGAAACCATGCCAATCAGATATTCAGACTCATTTCAGAGAAGAGTTTCATGTTTGAAGACTACATAGGATGTCCTACTGGACAACCAGGTTGCTTCAGAGAGTGATGACATTGAGTCAGGTGCCACTAGTGCTGTCTGTGTTCCTCTTCTTGCTGGCACTGTTTTATCTTGCACTCTTCTGAACTGTACTCCACCTGTGAGGATAAGGATTTGTTTCCTTATGTGCTTTTCTTCCCTCAGCCCCTTGCAATTGACCCCTGCAGAGCGGGTGCCTGGTTGTTCTGGTGGTCCCTCGATGGAGCACTAAGTGGGTGGAGGGGAATTGGGATGCACTGCTCTCGAGAGCCAGAGCTGGCTCAGATGTCTCTGCTTTGTACCCCCTGTGTCTGAATGCCACCCTCCCACAGGTGTTTTTTGGTTGGTCTTTGAAACAGTATGTATTGGTGGCATTTGCAAGTTTTTCAGGAAGTATTGAGGCTTGCTGCCTGATCTTTTGAAATTAGCACAAATTTTTCCATTGATTTCAGTAGGCAGTAGTTGGTAGCAAATAAACAAAAGCATGAAACTCACTGAAGAGTAAATATTTCAGTTCTGATAGAGCATAATTACTCTCTTCCCTTCTTTTAATCAGGGTTACGTATTATCTTCACCCTCGATGAAGTTGCCTTTATTCAGAATCTTGTTTTTTATATAGAAGCTGCCTACAAAGTTGCTGTAAGTAGTTATTAATATGTAAATCACCTGAACACTACTCAGATGTGGGTGGAAAATTATTGATGGAGAAGGAAAATATGGACTTCTTTTTCCATCAGAAGATACCAGAACCTGTCAGTACTTTACGTTGTGAACAGCATCTTTGGAGATAGTGGGAGGGCTGTGGAAGATTTACTGCTACCTGGGGGAGGTATACTTTTTCTATCATAATAGTAGTTTTTCTGTATTGATAATTAATAATATTTTCTGATGTCTCACTAAAATCTTAAGAGCCTTTCTAAAAAGAGCAAAGTGTTAACAAGCTTTTTGGAAAGTGATGAGATGAAGGGGCACAGGAGGAAGGACAAAGAGCTGTGTCTGTTATTTGAAAACAGTGATTCATGACTGTAGACCTGATCTTGCTGGGGTATATTTTTATGTGCTGCTCTTTAAACATGAGGAGGGGCTCTTTGGAGACTCGAGCCTTTTTTTTTTTTTTTTTTTTTAATTAAGGCAGGTAAACGAATTTCATGCAGTGGTTTGGTTTTGTTTTGGGGCGATGGGGGAGAACATTGTATATAATCATGCCAGTTATTTCTTGATGATGTTGTTGTTGCAGGATTATGGAATTTGGGAACGTGGTGATAAGACAAACCAGGGCATCCCTGAATTGAACGCGAGCTCCGTAGGGATGGCCAAAGTGAGAATGTCTTCCTGACACCTTCTTTGTGGCTGTTCTGTCATGTTGAAGGGCTCTGACAAACCTGATGGCTTCCTTTGCATAATCTTCTTGGCCACTGCGATAGTTAACTGATTGTATAAGAATTTTTGTTTGGGTGTGAGTGAGTATTTTTCAGTAAAATCACTGTGGTTATGACTTTCATTGATGGACCTCAGCACAGTTGTTCCAGGGATTGCAAGGAGGGTACCAGATTCATTGAGGCATGAATCTGATAGATTCGGTGAGGTGCAGGCTCGTAACATGGCCTCTGGTTTTCTGTCCTCCTTTCTTAATTCTTCAGCCCCAGAATATATGTGATGTTTTCATGGTAAGATTAAGTCAGATGTAAATTCTGGAAAACAGCAGAATATCAGTCTAAGAAATTATTCACAAATAATTTAGAGAGAAAAATGAGTAAAGATGTACTTAACAGAAAGTGGGTATTTCTGCTTCCACCGTAGCACAAGGTCACGGAGATACTAAATGAAGCTCAGAAGGCCATAAATGTAAATGTGTAATTGCCAACTACATTTTTACGTGGTGTCTGGGGAACTGATAGAAGCCAGATACCATTAAGGTCAAAGGTGTAGTTGCATTTTATCAGGATTTATTAGTTACCAAGATCTTGTGTGACTGCAGGAGGGGGAAACTGCTGGTCTTGGCTACAGTTCAGTCAAATAGCCATGGGGCAGCGTCCATAGAGTAGGTTGTTCCTTAGATGTCCAGTACGATCTTTTTTGTGCTGAACAGTATGGCCTGGGTTGCTGTGGTCTCTGCATGACTTCTGAGCACGTTGATGTCAGGATGATCTGCAGGACTTGCTGCACAGCTTTGCTTCTTTGTGGCACTGAGTTCAATAAAAGTGCTGTTCAGGGTGGGGTCTCAGGGGGCACACTGGAGGCCCTGCTGCAGAGGGTGAGATAAATGCCTTTTTTTTTTTTTAATCTGCCTCAGAAATTCTTCCTCTTAACATTTCTCTCTGCTGCCTGCTTTGCATGGCTATCTGTGGCGGCAGTACAGCCCAAGCTGTGGATTTCAGTGCTTTTACTGCACCATTAAGACTGCCCATGGTCCCAGCTATCAATTCCGTAACGGGGCTTTCTGCTGCTCTCAGGAACATCTGCTGTTCTAGCACTTAGCTAGAGAGAGGAGCTCTGCAGAGCCAGTAAACCCATGTTTGTGATGGAACAAGAAAAATACTCTTACCCCTCTGCAGAGAGATAAGGCAAGCTACGCTGTACGATCCTTCCTTTGTCAGAGACTGACATTACCGTGAAGCTGCAGGACAAAAATGGGCATGGAGCAACACTCAGTGCTACCACAACCCTGTGGATATACGTTGTAGAGGAAGGCTCTAATGGCTTGGCTCTGGCTGTCTGGTCCTTCCTCTCTTCCTGCTGCATTCCTTGTGCACTGCTGCACACCCTGCTTCTTCAAAGCCAGGTTTTGTAGCCCGCTACATTAAAGTAGGAGTGCCCAGACGGAGTCGGTGGTTGGGCTGCTAGTGTCTTCACCGGGCAAATGTGTTATGGCCAAGAGGTATGAGATGTGGGGATTCATGTGTTGACATGGAGCGTGCTGTGCCTCACTTGCTTGTGGAGAGAGCAGATGTCTCATTCTCTTTCCGTCGGGAAGTGACAGTATCAGAGAGATGGCGATGCTCTCCGGGCACTGGCCTCTGCTGATTCAGGGGCACCTTGAAGAAGCCTTCCTCTTAGAACAGCCCTTCAGGCAGGAGGACTGAAAGGCCACTGAACGTGGGAGTTATTCTGGAATATAGTACAGGAGAAGCGTTTATTACTAAGTACTTTAGATATTATTTCAGCGGAAACCCTGCTCCCTATTGCTTTGCATTATCTTTAAATTGTAATAAGGGCCACCAGCACATCAGTCCTGTATCCTACTAGCAGAAAGACAGAAATACTTACTTTTTCTAAAATGCTGCCAAGCTTCCCTTTAAAAGGTGAAAAAAAATGTCTGTGAAGCAAACTTCTGTCTTACATGATTTCCTTCAAAGGATAAGCACAGGTGCTAGGGTGTACACTTGGCTTAAAAGGTATTTAATGGTTTTGGGTTGTTTGGATTTTTTTGAAGGCTGCTTTGGAAGCAATTGATGAACTAGATCTTTTTGGAGCTCATGGAGGACACAAATCAGTGATTCACGTTCTTCCTGACGAAGTAGAACATTGTCAGGTAATACTTAGTCTTCTGTTTCCTTTGCTAGGGGAAAACCCACCACCCTCTCCCTTTTGATTTTTAAATGAAATGTTGATTAACTGAACCAAGGACTTAACATAGTAAGTATGGCTTCAGACTGGGCTGTTCACACTGTTTCTAGTAGATCATGTGAAAGTGAGTGGTGTGAAACAGTCTCATACTAACTCAGTAAAAAATAATTATGCAGTGAGTTCTCTGTCAGTTTGCAAATAGTATAGTCTATTCCATATTGCACTTGACGTAGTCCTTTGAAGTAGGTAAATTGTTTACATCCTTCTCTTCTGTTCCTGTTTTGCTCAGTCTATTCTATACTCCATGTTGCCAAGGGCATCCACATCAAAGGAGATAGATGCTGGCCTTCTCTCTGTTATTTCTTACCCGGCTTTTGCAGTGGAGGATCTAAACCTTGTTAATGAGACCAAGAGTGAAATCATATCCAAATTGCAGGTAAGGA
>NW_009646515.1:1420865-1475898 GCF_000708025.1 Charadrius vociferus | reverse complement strand
ACCTTTCTTAATCAAAAATTCTAATTAAAGAAGGGTTGCCAGACTTGGTGCATCTATGCATGGAAGAGAGGGCGGGAAATCCCTAAGTGACCCTTTAAAATTCAGCACATACTTTTATGCTGATGTTAATCTGTGAGGAAGAACAGTATGTGAAGTTTTCTGTAATTTTGTCTATTTTTACAGGGCCGCTATGGCTGCTGTCGCTTTCTCCGAGATGGTTACAAGACACCCAGAGAGGTACTTCTGATACATATTTTCAGTAGACATTAGGAAGAATTTTCTCTTGTTTATAGACATTTTTTGTCTCATTTACATGAAGGGGTGAAGTTCTGTATTGCTGTTAAGACATCTTAGTGGATTTGGAGGTAATCCAGGTATCCACCCTAGAAATTACACATATCTGAAGGAGGCTAAGGGTTTGAAAACCGGTTATTAAGGATAGAACTTAATTCATAATTCTGTAAGAAATGAATCCTTAGATATGCTTATGATGCCTAAGTGGAAGCAGTGTCTCTGAGGTGTCCCAAAATATCTTTGAACTGAGGCAGAGCCAAGATTATTTGGGTGACACTTAGATTCTGACAATGGGAAGGGTTGATTTGTCTAGGGAACTGTTTAATGAGTTTGAGACCGAATGTGAAAAAGAAGTTAAGAGACTGCATGGAAACTGTTTCTGGTGGTTTTATTGGTTTCTTTGTTTTAATTACTTGTATAAAATAGGCTGTTGTTATGGGTAGAGTATGGGTGACTGATTTAGCACTGTGACTAAACAAGTATGATTGAATTTCTAGGATCCAAGCAGGCTGCACTATGATCCTGCTGAGCTCAAGCTCTTTGAGAATATTGAATGTGAGTGGCCAGTATTCTGGACATACTTCCTAATTGATGGAGTATTTAATGAGGACAAAATTCAGGTGAGGAAAGAAGAAATTACTTTCAATGGAAATGTAAAGCCATTTAGCCACAGTATTTTGTAGCTTTACTCCGTGTTTCTTTTGGGTATCAGTTGGATAGCCCATCAGCAGGATGGGAATAGTCTTCAGCCAATCTCACCTTCCTGGGGAGTTCATTAAGTGGTAGAGGCTGCACACAGTGGGGCCTTGTTGCCTTCTTTCTACCAGGTTAAGCAGCTCTGTTACCTGGTAGGGTGAAACTGAGCTGAATGGGGTTTATTTGCCTGCTTCTGTCTTATCACCAACCTTGATGCCCCTTTCCTAATTACTTCAGGATGAGACCACCTTTTTTTTCCCCTGATCTCTGTGGCTTGGCTGCTGAGAACAAGATTCATAGTACTTTCAGTCCTTCTGTACTGAGGGAGATTTGGGGTTGGATTACGAGGAGCCATTTCATTTTCACAAATTCCCTAAGTTACTTCGTGTCTTTACTGTGTCAAGCATCCAGTGGTCAGGGCAACTGAATTGATTGTAGCCCTCCAAAGGTTATAGTGGCACCTGGAGTGTAATGGTGAATTAAAGAGTGACAAGTAGCCGGGATTAAATGTGTTCATACCAAGACTTCTGTAGATTGGTGGCTTGAAGGAAGTAAAAAATACATGTGATTTAAAGTCGTCTATTATGCAGAGGGAAAGGAGATTCCTAAACACAACCCTTTAAAAAAAAAAAAAATGGAATCAGAAACAAAACAGAGAATTTCAGACCAAAAAGCCCTCTTCCTATATCAGAGGTTGTAAATCAAGTGAAATACTTAGTGACACTAGAAATGCAAGTTGCTTTCCTGAACGCAGTAAAAATAGTCTGTTGGAGAGAGAAATGGCATTATTTTGTGAGGAGAAAAATCAGAAAGTTAACTGAAACTTCAGTCATGACAAAAAAATACCACATCATAAAGCAATCTCTAGAACTTAGTTGGATTATCTGGGACAGTATGTACCTCATTGCCTTTATGTTGTTCAGAGAGGCTATGCTAGGGCATGGTCAGACCGGGCAATTGCTCGCAGTTCCCACTCTTTAAATATAGCTGAATGAGTCACTGAGACACTCAGGTGAGTGTCTAGTCTTTGTCAATTACTGCTGCAAACAAGTGGTTGCAATAGCAGCAATTGTTAGAAAACTAAGCATGCTGAGGACTCAAAAAGAGTGGAGAAGGACAGGATGCTGAAAATATCAGTGTGCCATAATATGAACCTTGGGGGTACCTTACCTTGTGTGTTCCACTGTACTCAGAAAGCGATAGCAGAAATAGTATTTCAGATTCAGATGCTGGTAGCGCTTGAAAACAGCTTCCCTGCAGTAAAAACTTGGAATGGGATAGTTAAGAAATGGAACAAAATAAGGGATCTGGTAAAAAGAATAATGTTCTTTATTTTGTATTAGTGTGATATTCCTGTTCATAAGACGTTGTCTAACAACAGAAGAACAAGGGCATTTTCTGTTCGGTTAATGTAGGTATGTTTAAACAGTTTAAATCTATTTAAGTTTTCCATGGGGCAAATTTTTAAGCAAATCATTTAAGAGAAACTGATTTCCTGATCCTGCAAAGCAGAATTCAGAAAATCATAGACAGAAGTGCATCTTACACTTTTATGGATACTCGCAGTCCTAACATCATTTCACTGCATTGTCACCTGTTGAAAATCTCATGTAGGATTTGTTCCAATGACTTCTTGATGGGAATATGTTAGAAGTTTTGTACTGCAGTGATGTGTTACAGATTAAAGATGCATGTTCATGCTTCTGAGGCTGATACTATTGACGTGCTGGAACAGTCTCCGAGAATTTGAGCCCTCATCTTTCATCAGCAAATCGTGATTCCTCTCCCCCTCTGTTTTTTTTTTCAAAAGAACTTTCAGCAGAAAAGTACTGTTGGAAAGTACTAAAAGTTTAACTTTACTGTTTTGGTTTTGCTGACTGTAATGTGAATCCTCACTCTTTTAAATATTTCAGGTACAAGAGTACAGAGAGGCTCTGGAAGGAATACTTATTAGAGAGAAGAATGGAATAATGCTAATGCCTGAACTGTATGCAGTCCCTCCAGAAAAGGTATTGTGAAAATGCAGCATCCACTTCAGTATGCAAAGGATAGATGTCAAGATGAATGTCGGTTTTATAATTTTCCTGTAGCTGATAAATCTAAACCAGCAATAAAAAATGACTACTGCACATTATTTAAAAACTGAGAGACATCTCACAGCAGCTGCTGAGAAATGGTAAACTTAAGGCTTCCAAATGGTCACAGTTTTTACTTGGCAATCTGAGTGCCAACAGAAATATTAGAGCAGGTCTAAAGTTTTAAATCCTCATAGCAAGACATATATTTAAGAAGTGCTAATGCTGACTTAGAAACAGAAGCTCAAAGGAGAAATAAAGCATAGACTGTCCTGCCTGTCTAGTCTGTTGATTGATTGTGCTCTTTCTTTTCTGCTTGTATGTGAGCGAGAAACAGGTTTCAGGTGGATTAGGGTTTAGACTGGGGTTTTTGTTTGGTTTGGTTGACTGTTTTGGTTTTTTTCTCCCCTTCCCATTTTTGCTCTTCTGTTTACCTGATTTTCCCATTGTGACAGAAATTTAAACGAGCTTATGTGCTCTTCCATGCTATCTGCCTTTGTATCCCTCCCCGATAACTTTTTTTCCCGCTCCAGACTTCTCAGCCCTCACTCACTAAGGGTGTGGAGCCTCCTGGGCTGGTCTGAGTTTGGGCAGGGAGTGTCGACAGCTGATGTCTTGCTCGCAGATCTGAGGTGGAAACTCTGAATTGCCTTCCTAGTGGGAACAAGCATGTAAGAGTTGAGAGCCTTCTTGTGAATTTTGATATGATGATGATCTGATGAACATGCCAAATAAACAGTGTAGATTTTGCCTGTCACTTATAAATTTTAAAATGGCTACGGTAAAGATGTTACCTAGGAGAGGTTTTCCCCAGCCCTCAATAGATCTATATACTGCAAAACCAAGGCAGTTTTTCTAATTTAGTGAGAGTCTACTCTTAAATTTTCCGTTGACCATTCTTACTAACACAGGAAAGGTGGAAAAGCTTTCATTTTTGGCAAGCACCTTTACTTCAGGAAGCTAGTTAGACATCAGTGAAGTTCAAGTGACATCTTGCAAGGGGCTGGAAGGCGGACACGCAATTACCTACAAACTTCCCAGAGGGAAGGCAGCAAAGGGCATGGTGAGAAGAACGGGGAAGTGCTAACACCAAAGTTTTAATTGCACGCGGAGTCCCCATTCAACCTCCAGATTTGAAGGGTGGGACAGCATACAAAAAGGAAGCATAGTTCTTGTCCCAGAAAATGTGCAGCCTTAAAAGTAAAACCAAGAAATCTCGATGTCAGTAATAATGGCAGGTTAGAAAAGGTGGATGATAGACCGTATTTTTTCAAATACTTCCATGTTATTGATTGTTCTTCACAACTTTAGGGTAATTTTTCTTGTTTATGCATTTGTTTTCAGGTGGACGAGGAGTATGAAAATCCTCACTCAGTGGATCGTGTTCCAGTGGGAAAGTTGCCTCATCTTTGGGGCCAATCATTGTATGTCCTTAGCTGCCTATTAGCAGAGGTAATAATTTCTTGTATAGTAGGTGAGCTTGTGTTTCATTTTGTTTTGACATGGCTTGGGCTTTAAGTACTTTTTGATTGACAGGGGACAGTGGGTTTTCCAGTAGAAACATGCGCATGAACCACAGAGGGGTGACTCGGAGCTTTCAGGACCATTTTTTTTGTATATGGATCTGCAACTGTCTGTTTCTAATCAAGCTGAATAAGTTGTCAGATGGACTGGATATATAGTTAGGCTAGAGGAATATGCCCAGGCTGACTTGACTGTCCCAGATTTTGCACTGTTTCCATTCCACTAGGCTGTGCCTTACTCTGTGGCATGAGAAGCCTACAGAGTTGTCCTATATTAGCCATGGACTTTTTAAGGAACCACTGAATATCTCTGTGGAGCTACAGAAAAAAATCACTGGCCTGGTGAAATTATTTCAGTTGCTGCAACTCTAAAATAGGAAATATGGACATGGAGATTTTGTCAGTCATAACCGTTTTCTTGTTGTTCTGCAAAATATCACAGCCATTGTTTTTATTGAATGTACTACTTAGTGGATGAGGTAGAGAAGCCAGGCTTTTAGTCCTGCTGTCCTGATAAAAATATCAAAATTGCTTAAGATTTCTTCTGTATGTCATCAGAAGCCTTTTACTGAATTTTGGTTATTTCCTTTCTTTTTTCTTTCTTTTGCATTTATTCTAGGGATTTCTTGCTGCAGGTGAGATTGATCCCTTGAACAGAAGATTTTCCACTGGATTTAAACCTGATGTTGTGGTACAAGGTGAGGGAGTTCTTTGAACATTCTGGGTAAATTGGTTCATGTGATGGCAAATGTACAGGAGAAAAGTCAGACAAGTTTAAAAGCATGCGGATTTTTGCATGGGATGTGGATGCTTTGGTGTTACTGGAAGAAGGAGAAAGGGGTTGTTTGCCTAGCTGCCATTTTCCCAGAGGGAGAATCAGATTTAACAAACTTTAAAAAAATACTTATTAAAATTTTAAGACTGATCACTGGAGAGTGGCAAACTTAATCTTGTAGTGAAAAGGAAAATCTTGGCGGATTCTAGCAAGAAGGGGTAGGGGATTGGTCAGTTTAGTTAGGTTTCTGTGCAGCGCCTTTTCAGAGGAACCAAAGAGCAATGAGTGGGGCAGATCTCCATACACAGAGGTGAGGCAGCCAGACTTTGAGCTATCTTTTGGCTGCTGCAGGGGAATGGCTTCTTTTGTCAATGCAGGAACAGCCAAAACCAGAAAATTACAGAATCACAGAATCGTTAGGGTTGGAAGGGACCTCTGGAGATCATCTAGTCCAACCCCCCCACCAGAGCAGGGTCACCTACAACAGGTTGCACAGGACAGCGTCCAGGCGGGTTTTGAATGTCTCCAGAGTGGGAGACTCCACCACCTCTCTGGGCAGCCTGTTCCAGTGCTCCACTACCCTCAAAGTAAAGAAGTTCCTTCTCATGTTAAGATGGAACTTCCTGTGTTCAAGTTTATGCCCATTACCCCTCGTCCTATCACTGGGCACCACTGAAAAAAGACTGCTCCCATCCCCCTGGCATCCTCCCGTTAAGTATTTGTAAGTATTAATAAGATCCCCCCTCAATCTTCTTTTCTCTAGACTAAAGAGACCCAAGTCCCTCAGCCTTTCTCCATAGGAGAGATGTTCCATCCCCTAATCATCTTCGTTGCCCTTTGCTGGACCCTCTCCAGCAGTTCCCTGTCTTTCTTGAACTGGGGAGCCCAGAACTGAATGCAGTACTCCAGATGCGGCCTCACCAGGGCAGAGTAGAGGGGGAGGATGACCTCCCTCGACCTGCTGGCCACACTCTTCTTGATGCACCCCAGGATGCCATTCGCCTTCTTGGCCGCCAGGGCACATTGCTGGCTCGTGGTCATCCTGTTGTCCAAAAATTAAGCAGAGGGCAAACACCAGCTGATCAGGACTTAAAGACATTTCAAGGGCTGATACTGCTCTAGAAAAGCAACCAGGTCATTTATCCGGGGCAGCCTTTGTAAATGGTACTGTGACATGGGCAGGTGCTTGTTTACCCCCTGTTGGTGTCTCACGGGGGTGGCATTTTGCTGTTCTGAAGTGCTTAATTTCTAGTAGAAATATAAATGCTTATTTTTAGCATTCCTTGACAAGCATTTATAACGCAAAGAAGAAAACTGAAGTATTAGTCCCAAACCAATAAGCCAGCTAACATGGGCAAAACCTCAAGCAGGAGAAGAGGTTGGATCAAGACCTAGATTGTAAATTCCTCTGATTTGGGGACTCTTTTATTCCTACCTCTGCCATTTTATGGCCTCCGTAACATTTATTGCTATATAGGTAACAGTATCTGTTCCCCATTGACTCAGCTGTGTTGTTATGTGGTGTGCTGTATTAAAACAATGAAGATTTTCAAGTTGGGTTTCCCCTTGTTTTACGGGGTAAAAGCACCATCTGCTGAAAGAGACAGCATGATCCAAACTAGTGGTACTAAAAGAAATCTGAAGAAACTGACAAAGCCCCAAAGAACCTAGTCTAACCTCAGAGCTGACCCTGCTTTGAGCAGGAGGCTGGAGTAGAGACCTCGGGGGACCCTTCTGACTTGAATTACTGTCTGGTCCAAATTGGACAAGGATGGCAAGACGTATTGAGAATCAGAGAGCCAAAAGCTGTCTGACACCATCTTACAATCCCTTTTGATCTCACAGGCTCGTAAGTTAAGAAAGGAATGAGGCCTTTGTGCATTTTTAGTCAACTATGCAGTAGTTGAGAGGTCACAGTAGAAACAGTTAAAAAACGAAGAACATCATTGGTTCTTACAAGTGTTTTTGTTTTCTGTTATGCAGTAACTGTTTTGGCAGAATCTAATCAAATTAAGAATCTCTTGCAAGACCATGGAATCAATGTTCAGAGCTTTGCTGATATCCATCCACTCAGAGTGCAGCCAGCTCGCATCCTGAGTAACCTCTACACCATGCTTGGTAGGTATTTGAACATGGAAGCCTCCCTCTTCTGCTCTGCCAGATATTTTTTGAGGGTGGTGGTTTGTTTTTTGTTTTTCTTGCTTCACACTGTCTCAATTTCTTTGATTTAATTTATTTTATTTAAATCAATTTCTTTGATGTAAAAAAAAATGCATTTGTGCAAAGAAGCTTAAGAAAATTAGAACTTTGGTCCTAAACAAGGATCTTCAACACGGAAAAAAAAAATTGCCTCAGTAGAAAAGGTGACCAAAATACAAGTTTCCCTGTACACTTGGAGTTAGGCAAGAACTGACTCTTCCTGCAGGAACTACTTCCACAGAGAAACTGTCTTTAGTAAAGGGGTTATTTTGTTGTTGTGCTGGGTTTTCTTGTTTGGGTTTTTGGTGGTTTTTTTTGCTTTTGTTTTAACAGGAAGTTTTTTGGAAGCGTCCAAAGTAACAGGGCCTTCAAATAAGTCTTGGAAAGTGTGCCCTTTACACAAAGAAAGGACATTGCATATGTTGCTTTTGGGAAAGAATTTGTCTTTTTATCACAAAGAACTCTTAACCAGTGAAACATTTGCAGGGCTTTGCTGAAGCTTACATTTATTTCATAGTAATTCATAATAGCTTTTTCACTAGTGGGGTGAGTGGGATGATTTAACACATTGTTGTATTGTTTTTAACAGTGACTTCTTTGGAAATATTCACAGTGGTATTTTTTCAGGCATGTGGTTGTTTGGCTCATATTCCTTGTCAGACAGATTCAAGTTAGCTCCTGGCTGCTGAAGCAAAGGGTGCAGTGTGGATCATTCACTAATAAGCTCTACTGAGAAAAGTGGAGCTTATTAGCCTGATGAAAAGAATGAAAATCTGTCTTTGCATTTGGATGTACTTTTAATTTGGATTTAGCCTTCTGTGGGCAAGAATTTTTAAGGTTCTACAGTGAAAGCACCGCAATTTCTGTTGATTATTGATGGCCTTGTTTTTGAAAGGGCACACCTCCTGTCCTTGGTGGGGAAGCTTTGGGTGCTGAGCAATGACTATAATCAAAAGACCTGATCCCATGGTCACTGAAGCCAAAATTTTTATTTTTAATCAGGCTTTTGACGAACTCTAGCTATTATATTGGTGGTTGCTACAAAACGGACCAGTCTGTAGCTTTTCATTCTGTTACGTGTCTTCTTCCTTGCTGATATGAGTGAAGTAGATCTCCTTGTCTAAAATGGCTGATGTGGTAAACCACACAGGAAATGTTAGGCAAGACTTCTTTTTTCTTTCTCTTTTCTTTACAGGACGGAACAAGAACATGAAATTAAGTGGACGGCCACACCGACACATTGGAGTGTTAGGCACCTCCAAGCTATACATGATAAGAAATCAAATATTTGCTTTTACCCCTCAGGTGAGCATGTAAATCTGGCATAGAAATCACTGCTTACTTAATGGCTAATCATTAGTGAAGCACTTTGCTTTTATGTGCTGTCACTCTACTTTAGGTACAGCAGGGCTGATAAAGCAGATGTGCTTTGCTTTGTGGGGTTTTTACGAGCGTTGGATGATCAGCGTGGTAGGACTGCTGATAAATCTCTCTTCTGTCATAAGAGTCTGGCTGCTTTGGCTTCTGCCTTAGGAGAACACAGCAAATCAATAGTACGAAGTTGTTCCTGATCTCTGCCCAACCCAATATTTTAATGAAATAGTTTCTGCAGAAGTAGGTCACTTGATATATCTTCCTACTGATTGCCCTGATCGAAAATTTTGTTTCACATAAGTGTGCTAAGTGCTATAACCCCCAAGAGACTAAGATGTAATCTTTTCATTATACTGTTGAAAGGGTCAATATAGTGCTGAGAAAGAGTTGTTCTTCCTTTGTTTTCTGTTTAGTGCCTTTTTCAATGTAGCTGGAAATTTGGATTCTCCCAGAATTAATGGCTCTTATTTATACTTTTAATGAAATATGACACACTCCTGTGGACTTACTCTAGCAGTTGGTACTAGAAGGCTGAGGGATCACCTACTCCAAACGTGTGGAACTAGAGCAAGATAAAAAATGCTCACACCCTCCTAAATAGATGATTGACTAATGTAGTCTTTAAATTCCAGTGAAAGATATTCAGTGGACTCCACAGATGGCTTCTGCAGTGCTTTATGATGTCCAAACAGCATCAGATGTACTACAAATAATGTGCCTCCCTTCCCATTCTTCCCCATGTCAATTGATCACAGCTTTATAATGGATTGTTTATTTGTTGTGTTGTTCCCTCACACCAATTTTCACTTCTGCAAATTAGGGGAAAATTCCTTAAGTCATGATTTTTTTCAAAATATCTCTTTGTCCACATTTTACTATGCAAGTAGGACCCAATATTCCAGCTGAAATCTCCTCATGTATCAAGTATGGACATGCTTATTAATATATTCCAAAATGGCAATTATCTTTGCATAAGCAACACACTGACAGTTCCTGCTTATTCCATGTTTGACTAAAACCTCCATACCATTTTCCGTTGTACTTTGTAGCCAGACATTTCTCCCTGACTTCTTTTTTTGGGGAGTGTTCATGGAATTAATGTTTAATTTCACCTTTGTAGGGTTAGCAGTCAACTCATCTGTGTTGATCTTGGGTAATGTCCACAAATTTTGTGGTTTTGTAGTTTGTATTTCATCCTGTTCTCTACTGCAAACATCGATTAGGTGTGGGGCAAAGGCTGACCCCATTTAGATACCCTCTCATTCTGAAAAAATGGTTAATAACTACCTTTTGAGAACAATTTTTCAAGCTGTTCTGCCTCCTCAGATGTTTTTTCTTCAGCTCACTAGTGTGAAAATTCGCAGAAGTTGAGAGACGTCAGCCACTTCCTTGTACCTACTATCTAGTTGCTCCCAAAAAAAGGAAATTGGACTGGTTTGCTGAGATTGGGTTTTGATATGGCTGTTTGGCCTTACTGCTTTATCATTTTGTAGTTATCTTGGCAGTCTCAAATTGGCTTTGTTTACCTGTGCTTTCAGGCACTGAAATTGGCTTGATTTGTCTGTCTTATCCTGGCTCTTCCTTTTTAAAGACAGGCAGTGTGTTTGCTTCTCTCTGGATTTCTGGGACTGTTTCTTCCTGAATTATCAAAACGAATTGTGAGTGGCTCAGGGATTGTTTTGGCTAGTTCCTCAGTTCTGTGAAGTAATTTCTCTGGACTTTGCCAGCTTGAATTTGCATGTTCTTTAACCTTTTCTTCCCATACGCAGGCTGGAGTCCTGTTGGTTTGTTAAAAGTGGTATTACAGGTCATAATTTACTACTTTTCTTCTGTCAATAAAAACAGCATCAAATTTTTCAGCTTGTCTGTATCCTCTCATCCTACCTCCTTTCTTTCTTTATTGACAGATCTACAGCTTCTGTGTTTTCCTGTTACTTCTGATGTGTCTACAAGATGTTTTCTCCTTCACATTGTGTGTCTTACTAACTGATGTTTATTTTACATCCCAGCCTCCTTTTTCCACCGGTCCCCAAGGCTTCTGTGCTTCTTTAACTTTTGTTGTGGCCGCTTTGACGTACTTTCTATTGTTTGTTCAGCTTTTTTTGGTTTCCAAAAGTAGCCATCCTGAAGTAGCCATAATAGTCTCTTTACTGTTGTTCTTGACTTTCCTCTGTAGTGGGAACAGCACACTCTTACCATTGTACATATAATGTACCTCTTTTTCCACAGTAACTGCCAGCTTTTCTGTATTCTGCTTGACTTTCAGATTGTTCCCAAGAGACATACAGTTACTAGTTCCCAGTCCCCAGTGTGCACTTAAGCCTATGTATTGTTTTTGTTGCTATTGTTAGTTTTTTGTTCCACATTTAGAGTACTTCTATTTTCCAGATCATAGGTTACTGTAACTCATTGGGAAGATTCTATTTCATGGGTGTGATTGTCTCTTCATTTGTATGGCTTACTTCTTTCACGGTTGGCCTACGAGCATAAGAAAATGGACTCTGCACAAGCATGGGTTTTTTTCACAGTCGCAGGCCTCGTTAGGTTAATTCATGCATCTGTGTTGTGGTCACGAATAGCTCATACGGCTTTTGTGAGTGATTTAAGGGAGGAAATGGAAAAAAATAAGGACAGCACCGACAGCTACTCATATGCCATATTTCTCTGTCCTCTAGTTTACTGACCAGCATCACTTCTATCTGGCTCTAGACAATCAGATGATTGTGGAGATGCTCAAGACAGAGCTGGCTTACCTCACTTCTTGTTGGAGGATGACAGGGAGACCAACGCTGACGTTTCCCATCACCCACACAATGCTTGGTAAACAATGTTCTCTGTTTGAAGCAGAGTAGATTACTGCAGAGGAGTAGGATGAAGTCAGTTTGAGAGGAGACAGGTGGCATGACTGTTTCAACATCTGAGTTTTAACATCAAAAATACAGTTTAACTTCCTCAAGTGCATGCTGAATTTGGGTGACGTGGTAATATTTCATTTTGGTTTTATTCCCCCTTTTTATCCTTGCATCTCCCCATCATCTCCATACTATTTCTGTCCAAAGAAGAGATAGAAATCCCTTTGGAATTTGTCTTTAATGGGTTGGTTTTGGTCTTGAGAAATCCCTTTGGAACTTGTATTGGGGTTGGGTTTTTTGTTGCTTGCTTGTTTGGGATTTTTCAGTAAGCTAGTATTGATAGCAGTTGTGTGTTCTAGTTTAAATTTGTCTGATTTACTTTGTAGAGAACACCCAGTAATACACTTTATATGGACATGATAATTTAAGAATGTGTTGGTAAGCTTCAACTTTTCCATTATTCTTTTTCAGTTGATGATGGTACTGACATTCACCCAGCAGTTCTTGCCACCATAAGAAAATTAGAGGATGGTTATTTTGGAGGTGCAAGGTAATGTCAGAACCCCCAGATGATTCCATGATTTTTTTAATTAAATCCTATACAAGTCTCAATTTTGAGCCTGTGATAGTTCACAGACCTTGTACTGAAACTCTGCAGAGAGAAAAGTTTCAGGTTTAGTTATTGTATGGCAATCAGATGGTTGCTGGACCTCAGATGCAATGGGAAAGATCTGTCTCCCAAGAGGTGTACCATCTCTGACTGCCATTAATGGATAAGGAAAAACGAATGTCAAACCTTTGGAAATACACACCTCAGACTTGGCTGGCCTTCTGTTTTGAAGAAGTAGTTATCTTTCACAGTTACTGTGCGTGTTTTAAACATGGATTACATGTAGTACTTAACAAGCTTATGTGTTCCATTCGTCTACATATAAAAGCAATTTAATATGATGCCACAGTATCTCCCTGTTCTCTTTGTGCTTGCCCTCTTAGTCAGTTTTTTCCTTTGACAATTGGATGTGCTTTCTGTTTTTTAGCAGCACTGCAGTTCTGTGAAAAGATGCTGCTGTTCATGGGAACTTCTCAGCCCCTGTTTCTCATGCGTTATCCTTGGAGTTTAGGTGGAGTTTAGGTCTTTGTTCAGAGTCTCTCTTTATATAAACATGCAACACCTGCATAATTAGGTTTTGACTTAGATCTGTAGGTGTTACTGTAACACAGTTAAGTTCAATTAGTAGCTAGAGCAGTAAGTACCCAGGTGGATCTGCAACTATTGTTTTGCTGTTTTTTTCAGTATCTGTTATCTGCTGCTTTGTAGTTACCAAACGTGGATTTGACAGTAGGTCTCATAAATTTTGGAGGAGTTGTTTAAAGCTCAGTGAGCATTAATCAGTATCAAAACAGTGGATGTTAATGCTCTTTGGCATGCGTTCCTGTTTGCAGGGTGAAGATAGGCAAGCTATCAGAATTTCTTACCACCTCTTTTCATACGTATCTGAGCTTCCTGGATCCAGACTGTGACGTAAAACTATTTGATGACCCTAATGAAGGCCGTAATAGTCCTGACAGTGAATATGGAGGCTATCCAGCAGACTTCTGTGAAAAAGGTAGTGCTTTTTCACTTTGAATTTTTTTTCTGTCAAGTTCTACCAGCAGAGCCTGGGTTTACCTATGATGCAGAAGCTATTTTGTGCGCAGTTAATAGTCATTCTGGTTTCTCATGCATCAATCTGCAAACAGTACGTGCATGACTTGATTTGGAGAAGGAGTTTGTGCACATACTTCCCACGTTCGTAGTAGGGTGTTGACCAGTAGCTGCTGCAGTAAAACTGAGTCTGAAGAGTCAGCAGACAGGGGAGTGTGGGGCGTGGAAGAGGCTAGAGGGGGAAAAATACCGAGGGGAGTCATAGACAAGTGTTTGTGTGGAAGAGCTGATCTGTGGACTACCAGCAGGATAAAAAACCTTTTCCTTCCTTTCAAAGGGAAAAACAACTTGTTAATGTAACTGTTTTCAAAGTGTCAAAAACTGATTACATTTTTTTTTCTTTCTAATTTCTTCAGCTTAAAAATCTCTTGCTTATGATATTCTTGCATTTATGTGTGCCCTTCTGTATAGAGTGGTGTGTTTGAAAAAGAAAACTAATAAATTATGGGTTTAGCTTTAATAAACCTTTTTTTTTATGTATGTCACACTAGAAAGCCAGGATGAGCTGGATCAGTATATAAATGACATCCTGCAGAGTACAGCACTGAAGTCATACCTCCCTCCTACTTCAAAGACTGCTAGTCAACCGCCTGTGTTCAGTGCAAACCATTCCACAAAAGAGATCCTGTCAATAATGGCCAAGACCAAGGGCTTGGAGGTTCCAGGTATTTATCCCTATTATTTATTTAGTGATAATAATAGAAAACCTGCTTTGGCTGCTAAAAGGGGTAAGTTCTAGTATTTCAAAACTCTGCAGTTTAAAAAGAGTTAGTGGCACAAGGACGTTGTAGATATCAAGAAATACGAATGAGTCCAAAGGTGTTCCTGTAGTGTTACCACAGTATCCCATGTCTTGGTGTATATGTAGATAACCTGCTATGAAATGTAACATTTAATCAAAGTTAATGTTACGGAAACTGGTGCAGCTTCTCAGTTGGATAGAATTTTAGGACCAGAGTTGGTGAATTCATTTCTTTGCCTTTGTATAAACAAAGGCAGACAAACGTACTTTCTTATTTTAATAAAGCTGTGGTAAAATGAAACGTTTCAATCCCAGAAAAACAAGTATGCTCATGTACTTTCTGAATTTGTAAGAGCAAATGGGGTCAAGAGGGAGGACAGTCTTCATTATTATGCTATATTTCTAATAGACTGATTGAAGGATTTACACCAATATAATGGTTTGACTGAATTTGTAAATAGATTCCAATGTATACAGTGGTTTATATGTAGGTATGTAGTATTCAATGCCTTGGTTAAAGGAATGCTTCCCTCAACTGCAGCGTATATGCGTATATTAATAACCTTCAGGCTTTTTTAATAGTCTTTTCTCCCATCTTTCATATGCCATATCATCTGATCCTCTATTAAATTCAATATATGAAGTTAGCCTGCATTTACCATTATCACTTTTAATTATGATATCTTACAAGTTAGACCATTTTCTCTGCATACTTCCTGTTAAAAAGTTTAAAGCACTCAGCAGGGTCAGGTTGTTGGACTGTAGGATTTCTGAGACATAGGCTGTGATAAGAAGTGCCAGTTGCGCATGTAGCACCTGAGCATTTGACATGATGATCTCAGAAATTCCTGGAGCAAGCCCGCAGGGAGATAAGATTCAGAATGTGAGCTTGGCTCCGAGCTCCATGCTCAGAAGTGTTGCCTCTGTATTTTGACTCTTAGAGGTATTTCTGTTGGTTTTGCCTAGTATAGTTGCTTCATGTAGGTGTTTTCAATTTTCATGTTACCAAAGTGGACTTCTGCTTTTTTCCCTGTTGGCTTTGCTTTCCAGCTGTGTCTATGTCTCTTCCCACTAAAGTTCTGAACACGCACCGGAAGTCTCTGAACCTTGTTGATAATCCCCATTTCTTTGAGACAAAGGTAAGCTGTGGGAATTTTTATGCTGTTTGTGGTTTTAGGAGCCAATACTGTGGCCTCTCCTATGTTTCCCAGACAAACCCTGTGCTCATTCTCATTTTCCTTCACAGAGAAGCCATTCCGCCTGAGGCACCAGATAGCCACTCCCTTGTTTTGGAACTGATTTATTTTTTGGCTGTATGAGGTTTTTTTGGTTAAATAGACAGTATCAAATGGAATTTTTTTAATAGTGTGTGCAAAAGAGAAAATAATATAACAGGTGATTTTTTTAAAGGCCAAAGGTTAAGTCATCGTCTTTAGTCCTAACTGAAGACAGAAAGGAAAGGATGGGATGTTAACAACTTTTAGAGATGTTCTCCAAGAAGTGCTACTTATAGTAATGTCCAGGCAGGAGGGGAGTGTGTGAAAGGACAGATGTCCTTAAGGTACCAGCCAAATCCCACTACAAGGCAGGAAAACGGAGTTGTCCTGGGTACCTGTTTTGTCCTAGTATATGTGACCAGCTGCTGAGGGTGGTTACAGGAGGTTGTATCCAGCCTCCTGAAGGGTTATGCTCTACAGGCTCTGTCTGTAGAAATAGTATTTTAGAGCCATATAATTGCTGGATATCTTATTAAACAAAATTTCTCTTCATCCAAGAACTCAACTAATCAGATAATGCAATCCTGTGCTCACAAGGTAGTCACATAAGGTTGGAAAATTTCTGATGGCAACATCTGCATTCCTAAGGCACCTCATACATGCAGGATAGAGATGGAACTCAAAAAGCTCTAAATGATTTCAGCTAAAAAAAGGTAGTATCCCTCTGCATTTCTCTTTACAAGTAGCAGCACATGACAGGGAAAGCGTGCAAATAATTTGGTTTCCTTCTTTTACAAAATATTCTTCATTTTGTCAAAAAAAAATTATTTCCTTGTTGACTGAACCGAAACTAGAGACAAAGTTCCATTCTGGCTGTTGTATTTCCTGAGGCTAGTCTGCTTTTCATGTCTGCAGTAGTCTGGCAAGAACTATGTGATGTGTCTGTATTTCAAGTGCAGAGTTGTGTTGCTTGGCTGTTGTATTTTTTAATGGGAAGTTACAGTTTGAATTTGAACTGCTACTTTTTTCAAGATCATTTCTTTGATTTTTTTTTTTTTCATATGTCTTTATTATCAGGACTGTGAAAATGCTTTGCACTTACCTAAAGATGCTCATGGTGATTTGGATTGCAGGCGGCTTGTTGAGCAGCTAAAGGAATGCCCAACGCTCCATGATCAAGCAGATATCTTGTATATCTTGCATATACTAAAGTGAGTTAACTGACTGTAAACTTCAGCATGTTTATAGTTGGTCACAGCTGTCTGATTATTCTTGTGCAAAGGCTTTCCACTGTTCAGGGTTGTGTTTTGAGGGCAGAGGTTGAAATATTTTCTGCTTTAATGGGGATATTTTCAGTTTGCTTGACTACAGAAATAATTTGGATACAAAATATACTTGTGCAAATTTCAGAGTTGGTTTGCACACAATTGTGAATTCCTACAGACTTGAAGACTCATCAGTGAAATGCACAAATCCTTCCATGAATAGCAACACACTTTGCTATGTTTGTGACACTCTGTTAAGTTCACAAAGATTTAGTGTGATTTTTATACACAAGAAGGGAAGTGGAGGGTAACTTCGTCTTCTCATTTTCTAACTAAAAGCAAAATGCAGTTTTAATGAGTAGTTGCTACTTTTTCTTCTCACCCCTCTGCATGCCTAAGTGCATCTGTGGCTAACACCAGGACACTCACTTCAACACATTCTTGGCAACGATCTGACATGAGCTGTTGGGGTTAGTAAACAGCTGCTCATTAAATAGGTTTGATGGGAAGAAAATGCAAATAGAAACCAACAGAATCATCTTCTGGAGTGTGTTTTATTGGGCTTTTTTTCCTGTGCAAGAGAATACTGCTGGAACCTGGCAGAAAGTTAGCTTTAGGTGCAAAGACAAGCATGTGTTAATCACAGATGGTCTTCCTTGCTGCTACAAAGATTGTATTTGTGTTTATTTTAGTCTTTCTCCTGTGAGGACTTCTTTGATCTTGTTTTTCCAAGCAAAACATTTACCAGCCTCTCTTAAAGGGCAAAGGAAATCCTGAAAAAACACCATTTTGTTATTTATCTACGTGTAACGCCCTTAATTTCGCATTCTGGACTTGTTTCACGGTGGGAGTCTGTGTTGGACAGGCCGGTGGGCTTCTGGTGGACTCTGTCCCTCTAGTGGGCATTGAAAGGTCATTCTGTCATGAAAAAGGTCTGTTCAAAACATTGTCAAGAAGAAGCCATAATGCAGTGAGTTTCAAAACCAGGAGAGGAACAGAAATCTCCTTTGCTTTTTCAGTAATGGCATAAGCAGCTTGGAAGCTTAGTTAATAGCTAAGAAAGAGGCAGGGCGAAAAACTTGTAGCACCCCTCCGAGACATCTGAAAAATGGGTGCAGTCTTCAGCAGTACTGAAGACACTGCTGCATTCTGCTCGGAAAATGGATCATTCCTCCAGCAAACTGTCTGCGTGCACGCTTGATTTAAAGCCTAGTGGGAAATCCTTTGGGTGGTTGCTTTGAAGTCACAGGCTCGTGGTTAAGTGAGTGCTCAGGTTAATATGAAAGTTCCTGGTATCAAGAGGTTTTGTCTATACATGACCGATGTCTGGTGAACGTCCATGTGTCCTTTGTACTCCTTAAGTCTGTCACCAAAATGAGCAATTTGATCCAAATCAGGCTGCTCGTTATGTGATAAGGTTAAGCAGTGTAGTATTTTATCTGAGAAAAATTACCTTCCCTCTTTTTTCTGGCAGAGGCGCTGACTGGGACACAGAGCTGGATGGACAGTACGGCGTCACTGTTCATTGCCTCCTCAATGAGCTCTACAGAAAGGCAGGCCTCAATCAGGAGTGGGGCTTGATCCGTTATATTTCCGGTATACTCAAAAAGAGAGTGGAAGTCCTGGCTGAGGTATGAAATATAAATAATGCCGGTTCAGTTTCCTGCCAGAGATAAAACGACCAGTTTGCCAGTGGGGCTTGTGCTTGCTGCCTTCTGTTCTTACGTCACATGCAAACATCAGTTGCTTTTCTGATCTAAAATCTTATTACGACATCTTTACCTTTTGTCTGTACTGCAAACTGTGCTAATGTTGGCATAGACTGAGAATGTCACACTGTAAGTGATTGTGAAGGCTTCATTTCATCTCTGTTAATCAGAGAAGCTTAATTACACGCTTTGAAAGTTGTAGTTGTCATTGCTAATTGTCTATTTCTGTTGTGATAGCATGAACACTTTCGCAGCAGCAGTATGTCATGGTGCTAGAAATGATGCTAAAACATGACCTGATGACACCTGTCCCATTGGGCACACAGTCTGCCGTGTGAGTGTGTGTGGATGTACGGAGGCATTAATATATCTGCGAGTATTTAATAGTAACAAGAAAGGCCCACTGTAAGGGTACAGATTTAATTTTGAACATTATGAAAATGTTTCATCTCAAATACTCTAAAGTATTTGTTGAATTTCCTACTTACACCCGCATATTTCTGTAGAGCTTTCTTTAATTCCTGGCCATTTTCAAAGCTTTGACTGTCACACCTAGGATACCCTATTTTAGTGACAGTCATATCTGAAGGAAGCAATTTCTGATAATTGCCCTGCATGGTAACTCATTAAGCCCAACCTTTTGCGTCCTCAAGACATGATGGACAAGCAGTACAGACATGCTCACAGAAAGCTGTCTATGTTAAATTGCAAAGATACTGGAAATGAATTGGAGAGGAAGAGGGTAGAGCTGATCTGGTTTGTTCCTCATTAAGGGAGAGAAAATAGACTTTAAAATCAGAGGAACATTGCTCTGTGAGGTCTTTGATTCAGGATGCTAAAACAGGTAAGCTGAACACCCACTTTTGAAAGAGGTCGATATAAAAGAGTAAAACACTGGAGGAAGCACCAATTTCAGAATGTATGAGGGTGGCTAATTCGGGAATGTGAAGCAATATGTTCTGTGTTTTGGGTTTTTTTAGAGAGATGTATTTATTTAAGATAGACTGTTAAGAGACATAGTAGTACACCACGTTTTTCACTGCGTCAAAATATTTTTTGTCTTGAATAAAGAACAAACATTTATCTTATGATAAAGTCCTTTATTGATCTGCCAGCCTCTCTGGAATCCCTAATCGTTATGTTGGTGATTTCACAGAGCGAGGAAGCAGGCTTCCAGCCTGGGCAGACTCTCATAGCTCTGTTGACCTCAGGTGATCTTTGGCAACTCGTTAGCAGCATTTTGCTGAATCTGTGTCTGGTGATTAGTAGAAATGTCTTCACTTAAAAGTTGCTAAAGAAATGCTTCATTTTTGAGAATTAAAAGTTGTATCACTTCCACAAGGCTCAGAGAAAGGTCTCTTGCTTTCTGTCACTTTTTGGTAGGCATGCACAGACCTTCTGTCGCACCACAAGCAACTTACAGTGGGCCTGCCACCAGAACCCCGCGAGAAAATCATTACCACGTAAGTTGAAGCTCTGCCTCAGTTACAGAAGCAGCCTGCCCTTCAGCTTCTTGTTTTAAAACTAATTCCTTACCTTCAGAAGGAATTGCAGCCACCCCGGGCAGAATCATAGGCCCCCTTGGTGGTGCAAAGATGCTTCTGGGTGACTTGGTTGTGGTGTTTGTTCAAGAGATTAATAGCAGGTGCCTGAATCACTGCTAACTGTGGTTTGCCTTCTTGCAGCCCACTGCCACCTGAGGAGCTCACAGATCTTATTTATGAAGCGAGCGGCCAAGACATCAGTATTGCAGTCCTGACACAGGTATGCAGCACGTGTAAAAAGGGTTCTTCCAGCTGTGCCCAGTGTGGCACCAGTGTTTTCTCTGTGACTGGGGGAGCCAAGATGACCCACTCTGAATGGGTGAGCTTATGGATTTGTCCTTACAGGAAATAATTATGTACTTGGCGATGTACGTCCGGTCACAGCCTAGTCTTTTCATGGAGATGCTCAGGCTCCGCATTGGTCTTATAATTCAGGTGATGGCCACTGAGCTGGCCCGGAGTCTGAAATGCTCAGGTAAGAGCAATTTTATCACAAGGGTACTTATGGCATTATTTCTGCTTTACCTCAGTGGTTGATTTTTTCATTTATATGAGTTAAATCTCCTTATTAACTTCCTCATTCATCATGCAGTTACAAACTTTGAAAATAACTTCTGTTTTTGACTTAATGAAAGATTCCTGCCCACTCTCCCATCCCCCAGTTATTCAAACTGAAGTGGATATTAAATACTTAAATCCTCTGACTTACTAGTGTTTTGAGTTCAGGTTGTCAAATTGCACATGTGTGTGTATTTAGGGACCCAATGCCACTAATGTCAATGAGAATTAGGACCCTAGGTATCATTTGAGTATTTGAGCCTTAATTCGTAATTATGGTAGGTTTTTATTCAAAGTAACTTCTGATCGTCTTAATTTTATGTGTAAACCTTCTCCCCTGGAATATGCTTAGTTGAAAAATATTTGCTGTTTAGATTTAGGTTATAGTGGTATGTTATTTTGCCAGGAGGTCAGTAAAAAAGTTCTTACAGGACCCCAAGATGTTGCATACAAATAACATACACACAGTAAAACTGGAATTAAGTAACAAGGAAAAATATTTTAAAACTTCTTTTGGAAGAGAAAAGTGAAACCGAAGAGGAATCATGAATGAAGAGAGATCTTAAAAACCATTGAAGAATTTTGCACATCAGTGGAATTGAAAGGGGTCAGAAGTCTTAAGAAGGAGCAGTCGTGAAAAGTAATCAAGTTAATGTGACAAATATATAGTCAAATGCTGACACTTAGGAGCATGATCTGGGCCATATTTTTGTGGCTTAGCTCTTGTTACCATTTGTAATGCCCTAGCACACCCTAAAGGGGATAACTTTGTGGAAGTGCGTTTTCTGGTCCCCCTGGGTGAAGTGGGGGTCCCTGGTAATTGGTTAGATGGAGCCCACCTTGGATGCTGCTGCTCTCTGAATCACTTGAGTGGTCGCCACTGGTGAGTGGCAGGTTTCTACCTTGGGAGAAGTTGGCAAAAGGAGCCAGGTAATTTTCTGGGATAATTCTGTTTGTGTGAAGAGTGCACAGAAAGCCCTGTTTCCCTCAAAGCTGTAGCTGAATAGTGGAAGCCGCTTTATTCACAGCGCAAAGTCTCTCTTTCCTGGGGTCCCTTTTGTTATTACTTAGCCTTAAACACCAGCTGCTCTGTACTCTGCCCTCAGCTTTGTGGCTGCCTTTTCCATGTTTTCCTACGGGAGATATGTCAGTGCACATCCGTGTGGTCATGTGTATGTATGTGCATTTTCTCTCTCTCACTTACAAGCATGATCCTTTAATCGAATAAAACACAAGCCTCCATGTGCGTGCATTTCTTTATGGGATAACTCTGGCTCCGTGATTTAGATCTGCATATCGTCTGCTGTTGGAGATGGCTGTAATGCCATTGCCAAGAAATCTTGCTCTACAGAGGAGCAACTGCCTTCTCATCATCAGCTTCAGTGAGATTTCACACAAGGTGCAGCATACTGTTCGCTAATGCAAATAGTTATTTCCATGCAGTGTTTGTTGTTTAGTCTTGAAGTGTATTTTCTTTGAAATGTGAGTCTATGTGTTTATTTTTTTAAAGGAAGCGCTAGCCACAAGGGAAATGTGACTGAACTTCATTCAATCAGCAGTTCACCTAGGAAAACAACTGATAAAACAATCTATAGTGATGTCTTTTTTTTTTTTTGTTATGTTTTGTTTTAACTAGGTGAAGAGGCTTCAGAGAGTTTGATGAACCTAAGTCCCTTTGATATGAAAAATCTCCTACACCATATTCTCAGTGGAAAAGAGTTTGGTGTGGAAAGAAGCTGTAAGTTGTCCACTTGGGTAACTGCATATGTATATGTTAAGTGAGAACTACAAATACAAAATTAGACTGACTCTCGTGGCATGTAAAATAGAGGTGTAAGTGATGTATTAATCATGGGTGGCCAGTACCTGTGTATACCTGCAGTGAAATGAACAAAACACATGTGATGGAAGCTGTCCTGCACTGAAATAAGGCTGTATCAAGTTTTCAGTGATATGAAGGCAAACTTCTATAATGAAGAAATTTTATGTGACCAGAATGAAGACCATAAAAAGGGCATATCTAACCTGCCTTCAAGGTCTGTGATGCCCAGGTATTCCCAACTGGCACTTCAGCTGTCTCCCAGCTTCATTCTTAAGCCTTCACAGACACATTGCAACTCTGATGTCTTTTGATGCTAGGATTGCTCAGTCTTCTGGAAAATTAGGTCCCAGTATCTGAGTATGGCTCTAGGCCCCTGACTTGATGCAATCAGGTTTGAACTATTGACATGGTTTGAAAGGATGCTGTCAGCAAGAGCACTGTACTCTTGTGAAGGGATATGCTTTTATCTTAAATTCTAGATAAAAATGCGTCTGTTTTTCTCCCCCCTAGAATTTTAAAAGTGTTCATTTGCTTCTTTTAGTGCGACCTGTAGATTCCTCTTCATCTAGCCCTGCAATTTCTATTCATGAAATGGGGCATTCTGGAGCAACCAAAACAGAAAGAAGTGGTATTACTAAATTGAAGAGTGAGTTGAAACAGGTGAGGTTTTTCTGTCTCATCAGAAAATGCAGCTGTTCTGGTACTGTGTTATGTTAAATTTATGTGTCTTAGTTTTAGGAGACCATTTTTAATGCCAGACAGATTCTTGATAAATGACGTAAGTTTCCAAAGACCCATTGATTTGAAGCTGATCACTAAATAGAAAGCAGTAAAGGGATGATTCCTACACAAATGTTTCCTCCTTTGTCCTTGTTTCACGTGCTGAATATAGAAGAACTTGAACAAACTGATGCATTCATGGCATCAACTTTAAAACAGCTCTTTAATCATCTTTAGCTTGGGAAAGGCCAGATGTACAAAGTGAAGCTTTCATGCAAACAGTGTTCATTTTTATACTCTGCACAAGTTGCTAATGTGATCCACTTGCCTTTTGGAAAAGATATGCTTGGAAAAGAAATCTTTTTTCTTTTTTTTTTTCTTGTTGTGTTTCTTCAGTAATGGAGGATGATTACTGCTAGAATATATCTACTTATGTTATGTATATTAAAGTACACAGCAACTGAGCATATGGAGAGATACAGAAAAAGACTCCAAAATGTTCTGAATGAATGCGACTGATGCTTTTATTATGTGGTTTTGATTTCTCTTTTTTTAATGTTTCTATTAGTAATTTTCTTTTGCTGTAGATAAATAGGAAGGTAGTGATCAAGTGAAATACATTTATAAGAATGAATAGCTTCATATTGTTCAATCTGGGTTGCTCATCCTGGAGAAGAGAAGATTCCAAGGAGACCTTACTGTGATCTTTCATTATAGAAAGGGGGCTTATAAGAAAGGCGGAGAGAGACTTTTTGCCAAAGCCTGTTATGACAGGACAAGGGGCAATGGATTTAAAGTGAAAGAGGGTAAGTTTGGATTAGACATAGGGAAGAATTTTTTTACAATGAGTGTGGTGAGACAGTGGAACAGGTTGCTCAGCAAAGGTGTGGATGCTCCGTCATTGGAAGTGATCAGGCTGGACTGGGCTCTGAGCAACCTGGTCTAGTGAAAAATGTCTCTGCCCACAGCAGAGGGGTTGGAATAGGTCATCTGTAAACACCCCTTCCAACCCAAACCATTCTGCATTTCTGTATTGGAAACGTATTTTAAAAAGACTCGTTCTTCTGAGAGCTTATCAAGCCTGGTCCATTTAATCTGAGGCCATTTCTGTAAGTTGCTGAGGAAGTATACGATGTTTTCCTTTGATTGTATGAAATAGATTTGCTCAATGAGCCTTCAGAAAGGAGTGGCACTTCTGCATGCTCTTGACACAGCTTGTTTGATGGTGACAGTAAAGATCAGTTAGTGATCCTTGGTGGGACGTAATAGGGTGGGGAAGCACAGGCACCTGTGAAATGTGCGGTGTCTGTCTCAGGAGACCTGGTGGCCGTGTTTGAGCCGTGCTGCTGCCTGAGCGTGGTCGTGCCCGAGCCTCCTGGTGGGGCTGTGGCTGTGAAGGTGCTGCTAGCTGCTTGCCACCGGCCCTGACGTGACTTTGGGGGTTCAGTTTGAGCAGTGTTCCCAGAAATACTGTGGATTTCTGATTTCAGGGCCTTTCCAGGAAGGAAGAGGGACTGGGCACTAGGTGGCAGCATTATTTTGTTTTAAAATCCAGAGGGTGGGCTTGAGCTGAAACCCTTGGACTTGCGTTGAGGTTGGAAAGGTGTTTCCTGCATTGTTTTTGTATTAGATGGAAACCTGGTATTTGGCACAGAGGAGGAGTTGGCTGTTTTTCTTTTTGTTCCCCACACCTTTCCAATGATGTTGCTTACTGCTGCATCTCACTGCGTTCCCTGAATAATTCACTAGATACTGATTTAATGTCATTTTGACAGTGGGGAATCACATTCGTGTTACAAAGAACATTTCAAGTACTTGCACTAACATCTCTTTGCACCAGAGCTCAGGTGCTGAGCGACTGCAGCTGTTTTGTTTGCTGCTGTTGTTTCTTGAGTCTGAACATAAAGCCTTTGCCTGGGTCTGAACCATTAGCACTTAATTAGGAGGCATGGCTTAGGGTGGACAGTTACAGAAAAGTGCTGTAAGTCTGAGGTGCTGCATCCACATTTCAGCAAATATTTTGCCTTGCAGCTGTTTGTTTAGCGCTGCCCACCCAGTTGGCAGCCTGCAGACTTTCTGCAGCAAGATGACCTTCTTGTCCAAAGAGAAGCTGCTGACATTGCGATGGATGGAGAATGGAAGGGAGCAGCTCAGGCTTTTTTTCCTCAGCCCCAAGTCACAGGGAAGCTTTTGCATGCATCTTAAACTGCGGTGGTTTGTGTTGGCCATGCTTGGAGCTTGTGGCTGCACCACAACCAAAGAGGCTCCTGGCATGGCAGGTTCTGCCTTGTGGTGACTGTGGCAGTTGGCAGCAGCTGCCCCAAAGTCAGCTTAGGGGCAGCCCTGCAAGAGCCCAGGGGCTGTCACAGTTTGCTCCTGAGTATCTCAGCTTATTCCACGTTTCTTATCGTTGCGCAGATGGGGTACTTGGCCTTGTTTGCATCCTGTTCTGTCGTGGCGGTCTGTCTGATGTGTTGGTGTCTGTTTTTCTTTTGTAGTTCTCCCATGAGGGCCACTCCATGTCCAGCAGCATGTTCGCTTCCACGGTAAAACACCGTCTGCAGCTCTGCACTTGCTTTTCACCCTGTGTGTGTGCGTGTGGCTCTTAGTTCTAGACACCTCCCAGTGGCTTCTCCTGCATAAAAATTGTTTCCAAACCTACCTCTTTGTTTTGTTCGTCTTCATTGGATACCAATTCTCATTAGTAATCTTTTAATAGAGTTGAGTCTTGCATTTAGATCCACTTAGTTCTTCTGAAGCTTAAGCAGTTGTAGCAGATAAAGCATTATAGCAGATTTAGCTGCTTGATAGTGGATTAATTTACAGGTGTCATCAGTATTTAAAAGTAATGAAACATTGATAAATGCTGACAGTCTATGGACATGAATGAACCTGGAACAGCTTCAGGTTGCTGAGATGGGGTTTATGGGCATGGATATCTCCTCATGCAGTCATCTTCTTTCAACACAGAAAACTGTAGCTCTTCTTAAGCTCTCGCTGTTAAGATGGACAATAATTGTTTAAATATTTTACCAAGAGAAGCCTCAACAACTTAAAGTAAGTCTGAGGCTCCAGGTCTATCCAGAAAGCTTGCAGCTACACGTGCACTTGAAACTGGCGGTTGTGATTTATGGTTCTCCCCATCTGCAGGCTTGCCGTTGATGGCACACCTCCCAAGTGTCCTAAGTACACAACTGCAGAGCACCACGAGTCCTGTGGCCTGGCCTGACATCTGCCAAGTTGCTGTTGCCTCTCTCTTCCCACATACCAGTGCAGAAAGGCAGGCTTCAGCTGCCTGTTTGATTCAAGTGCACAGAATCGTTCAGTGAGTTCTTTTCTTCTCTGAACCAGCTGAGTAGCCAGATTAATTACTGTATGCAGATGGATTCCTCTACTTTGGCACCCACCCTCTTGCTGACCTCCTGCATTCCCTAGTTCTGCTCAGTTGTGCTCTGTCTGTTTCAGTGTGCAGTGGAAAGGAATAGTATGCATCGAGCCATCAAGGGAACACCACCTATGCCTTACCGACACCAATAGGAGTGAATATGGACTTTGCATTTTTTGATCTTTTTGCAGAGCTCGGCTACGTAGAGCCTATCCTTTGCAAACATACAGTTTTCATTCCTATTTCCCACCTTCCCCAGTACTTTGCTCAGGCAGTTCCTTACTCAGAGATGATGGGATTTGTGATGTGGCTGTCAGCGAAGTCCTTTCTGGGCTGAAAGTAGTATGGGTGCAAAAAGGAACGAGGAAACAAAAGAGCACGGTCTCTGGGAGTGCAAAGAGTGTGCAGACTGTATGTGGGGAAATGGGAACAAGAATTTGGTGGTAGTGTCACAACTTTGAAGATGATTTGCTGCCAAATTTAGTCCTCAAGTCTGGTAGAGTAAAATAATAGAGCAATAGTGACAATACGGGAAACCAGACTCGTAGAGAGGCAGGCATGATGATTACGTGACCACATGAAGTGAATTTTTAATTTGCTTACTTTAATGGAGCTTTTCGCATGGAGGACCTCTCTTGCTGGACTCAAGGACCCTTTGGGTTTTTTTACGACACAGAGCCTGAAGTCCAAGTCAGACCTACCTGCAAATCCCACCGTCTTGCAGACCAGTGGCACTGCCCTGGCAGCCAAGTCATGCTTGTTAAGATAGTCAGGCCTTGTGTTGAACCAAGCAGTGAAGTTTACTGAGTTATGCTTTGTTGAACTGCTTGCCAGTTTTGTTGAGAAACGATTGAAGTACCACTGGAGAAGTGAAGCTTGTTGTGAAGGGGAGAGAAGGGGATCAGTCCTGCTCTGTCATCTTGTATGACATCATGACCTGTATTTTTCCCCTGGTTCTGAGGTAGCATTGTAACAGAATGATGTGTTCACCAGGAGTAGCACTTGGGGTGGTAGAAAGCAACTAACCAAGGCTTTAATGTTTCTTACAGAGGGGCAGTACTCCGTCGTCTCCCACTAGTACTTCTCCTACTGGCTCCAATGGAGACACGAGCTGGGGTGACCGAAAAGGGCAGTGGCTGCGCAGAAGGAGGCTTGATGGTGCTATTAATAGAGTTCCTGTTGGCTTTTATGAAAAAGTGTGGAAAATCCTTCAGAAGGTAAGTTGCCAGCTATGGAGGGCAGGAAGCAAGCAAGCAGTACGGTGACTTGGGGAGGTGGTGGTCCAGAGACGGTGTGTTTCCAGGAGTTGAAGTTGGTCTTCAGCTGGAAGACTGGTGGAAACTAGAGTCATTAGTAGAAGTATGTCTCTTGAACATAAAAGGGCCCCATTAACACAAGTTCACATGTTTGTTTGAAAGTCTGGTTTTCTCTGAAACCATTGGCACTGAATTTCACTTGAATGATTCTATTCCACTGCTGTCTGTTTTGCATCGCCCATGGCCTAATGCCAGTTCTGGTTAGTGCTGCTGAGGGCCACGGCAGTGCAGTGCAGTTTGTGTGCTGCAGTTCAGAAAGGCTGTGAGAACTGAAGTAGGAAACTGCACTGACTCTTCCAAAATGTCTTGAGATCTCCTGCTGGCTCTTCTGAACTGCATGGAATTCTTAATGTTTTTTTGTTTGTTTTGAAGTGTAAAGTAAGTCCTTGCCAATACCTTGAATATCAGGGGTGTAGAAATGTGTTGAAGCAGCTCTCCAGGAAGGAGTAGAGGGGAATTTTGAATTTTTACTCATTTCAGAGTGATTATGCACCTGCTCCTCTGCTTTGCTGGATGAAAGCCATCATTCAGCACCTTGCAGCACTGAGCTGTTTGTGCCTACACAGTTGGGAAAAATTTGCATCACCAGCTCAGGTTGATTTTGGTTGTCCTTCGAAAATCACTTATGCTGAAGCTGTTAGTGTTGATGTCAGCCAAGATGAGTCATATATGGCTATTTACTAATGGGATCTTTCGGTAGAGTGAGCATCTCTTCTGTCCTGACCTCATGTAATAGCTTGGAGTATTGGAATGGGTTTCTGGGTATTAAAATCAATTGTGCTTTTTTAAGTTATCTTCAGTATTTCATTCTTAAACTCTTTTTGGACTGTTCATGGAGGCTCTCTTCTGCCTTGTGCAGTTTTGTACCTCAGGTACCCAGATGTGTCATTCCTTTGCCTGCCTTCTCACCATTTAGGTTTTGTCACTCTTTTCTTCTATACTACTTGGCATTTCTACCACCACCTCTCCTCCACTGTTGGTGGCCCATGGCCAAGCACCACAACATATTGACATCCTCGAGTTGTGGTGCCCTGGATATACATCACTTAAATGAATGTTGTTTTAGTGAAAATGAAAAATAAAGGTTCTGACTTTCGTGGTCTGTTGTTGTGTATTTGTATTACCTTTTATTTCTACATCCTTTCCCGAAGAATATTCTCATTGATTTGTTTTCGTCCTTTGTGTGCTTCTTGCTGCCGTGGCTCTCTAAGTACTTTCCTCCCCTTTGGTAGCTGGACTGGAACACAGCACACTTTCTACATATCATGTCAGGCAATTTCTAACGTGTGCCAGATTACATAATAACTTCTTCAGCAAAGGTGAAATAATATTTTTAACAGTTTTTGTGGTTGTTGTTTGGGGGTTTTTGTGGATTTTTGTGTGAAGTTTTTTTTTTTTTTAACTGAGGCTTGTTACGTATTGGCTGGTATCAGAGAACACTCAGATTTGCTTGCAAGAATTGCAATGTCTGTTCATTGCCAAAATGTTGTTGTTTCAGTGCCATGGTCTGTCTATTGATGGATACGTCCTTCCCTCTTCAACCACCAGAGAGGTACAGTAAAATGCCAACGTTTTTCTAGCCCTGTGACTGAATGTTTGGTTTGACAGCGTAAGACGCAGCAGAGCTGCTGTCACAGATCCTTGGTTTTAAGAAGGTTGGAAGGCCTGGACCTTCCCTCCAGCACTTGTGCCAGCTTCCCCGGGGCTGTGCACATGAGTTCCCGCCAGGCAGGCCTGGGAGCAGGTTTGTGGCAGGTTTTCCCCTTTGGCGAGCCTGCCCTCTGTGCGCCTTCACTGATCCCGTGTGCCCATGGAACGGAGCTTGGAAGAGGGTGGCTGATGGTAGTTCTTTGGGCAGGGTGAGGAGAAAGCACAGCCGTGTTGGAATAAAGCAAACGTATTGCTTGCCACTAATTTTTTTTAATATGCTGCAAGAGCAGCCAGTGTATTTTGGCATCACAGTCTCGAAAGTAAATACCAAGTAAGGATGATTGTTTCTAACCAAAGCTTTGACACTTTAAATCCCTAACCTTCCCTTGTATTTTTTTTGTCCTTAGTTGGATTGCCACTCTGTCTGTAGGCGCTCTGGCAAGTTTTGAATTCACATCTATAAAACAAACTCTTGCCAACAGTAATCCATCAGTGCAAGAGAGGTGCTTGTGTGCCTGAGACTGTTCTCCTGTCTGGTTCCTTCAGATTTGTCCCTGGCTTCCTTCTCTTCTGAGGGACAGTGGTGGCAGCTGAAGAGAGGAGCTGGAAGTTTCTGCCAAATTTAAACCTTTTTTTTTTTTTTTTCTTCTCAGAATGGAGAGCTTTATTTATTCCTATTGTGTAGATAAATAGGCTGATATTTTTAGCCTGTCAGACCTAGACAGTATCTAATTTTGCTGTTTAAAGGAAGCAAACGAAATAAGCACAAACCTCCTAAGGCAGCAGCCTTTCACATAACATCCATAGAGCTATGCCAGTGCAAGTTAGGCTGCTCTACAAACAATATAGCTGTGTCTCTGTGTGGGAAAGCATTCACTCTGAGCAGGGGGTTATTTTTAAAACTGAACAGTAATTTTGGCTTAGCAACTAACCTGTGATGCCAGAAAGATACTTAGAGGGCAGAGTGCGTGAGACTGTACCACGAGGAGCAAAGAGTTAATTTGCCAGCTAAGAATCATCAGCAGTCCAGTATGTAACTCAGATGTGTGTGTGATGGGTTGCAGGGCTGGAGCGGTCTTCTGGAAGTTGCATAACTGTTTGCAGGATCAGGGCCGAGCAACACAAAAAGTTTCTCTAAGTGCTAAAGCCACACAAACATTTTGTTCGCTTCAGTCAGCCTACCCCCGTGTGCAGAGAGGACCATATGTTCAAGTGCTTGCAGGATGTGGGGAACTAGTCTTTTGGATTTGTCAGTTTTTCTTCCCATTTCTCCTCAAACTTGCCAGATGACCCCGTGTGAAATCAAGTTTGCTGTGCATGTGGAGTCGGTGCTGAACCACGTACCCCAGCCCGAGTACAGGCAGCTCTTGGTGGAAGCTATTCTCGTGCTCACATTCCTCTCTGACATTGAGGTGAACAGCATTGGGGGCATCATCCACGTGGATCGAATCGTTCACATGGCCAATGACCTGTTTCTGCAGGAGCTGGTGAGTTCAAAGGGCAGCATTGGGAAGCCTCCGCGTTTGAAAATTGGCCCCTGCACCTTTTTTAATATGTGGCGTGAGCTTGATTTTTTTTTTTTTTTTTTTTTTTTTTTTTCCTTATGCTTTCCCCTGCAAAGACAGACCAAGTCACTTAAGTATCTTCTGGAAATATATTTGGAAAACTAATTTAAGAATTGCAGGAGATTTAAAGGGAATAAAATTGTAGTGGCTAACAAGCTCTGAAGTACGTGGGTAGATTGAAGTGAAGTTTTCCTTCACTGAAGCCTTAGAATTACCAATATTTGGGTAATCCCACCCCCCCGTCCCCTCAAAGGACAAAAATCTGTGAAGTTATATGTTCCTCATTTACTTATACAATTAAGTCATGTGGGTCCTATAATAATCCTGATTAAGGTTTTCATGAGGGAAAGGAGAATTGCTTTCAGTATTCAGCACAAATGCAAAATTATCATGTGGTGGGTTTTTTTCCAATGAATAAGCATGCACTCCTAACTTCCTCTACTTCTTTGCTTGTGTCTTTACAGAAATCATTCGGAGCTACTGGTAGTATCTTGGAGAAAGACATAGCCACAGGAATTTGCCACTTTTTTTATGACAGCGCTCCAAGCGGGGCCTATGGCACCATGACATACCTAACAAAAGCCATCATTATTTATTTACACGATTTCCTGCCTAGCACGGGCTGTGCGATGCAGTAAGCGGTGCCTCCTGGGGGAGGAGAGGCTCAGAAGCTCTTTCTCCCCGTTTCCCTCTCCTGAACCTCCTGTTTAGTTGCTGCGTGTGTGTGTGCGCGCTGTGCACTACCTCAGCGTTTTACACCAGTCGTCATGCGTCGTGCATGCCTACCTGCAGGGGACAGGTCGGTGGAATTTGGCCCGCTTTTAAGAGAGTGTGCGAGAAATAACAAATAATGAGGCTTATTCTGCCCAAAGTGCATAAATGTAATTCATATTAAATTAGCAAGAATTATACAGCTCTGCTGAGGGGAAAACAGATTACTCTGTGGAGATCAAAAGGCATAATAAAACAAGGGAGCTGTATCTCAGGCATAAAGTCTCCCAAATAAGGGAAGTGATGGAATTCATTAATTTTTCTCCTGCTGTGTGTAAATGTACATCATTGTGAATCACTAATGCACAGTGTGAAACATCCAGGGAAATGTAAATCGGAGGAATAGGAATAACTTGAAATATCCAGGTGATATTTCTAATACACGTTTCTCCTGATTCTCATCTCATTTGCACCTAGTCAGTGCAGGGCTAACGCCGGTAGAGACAAGTGTCTTACATTATCCACTAATTTGAGAAGATAGCCTCTCTCAGGAAGCTGCGTCTGTCTTTAATCGGAACAGAATAGCTTCTGTCCCTGCATCCCTAAGGCTTTGGAGGCAAAATCTCAAGGCTCTAGCTTCTCCAAGGTGACAGACAGTTTTATGCCTGTAATCCCTTCCTCTGAATGGAGCAAGATAAACCTCTTTCGCTCCAGCACTCTTTCTTTCCGATCCTTTCCCTTGCAAATAGCCTCAGAGTTAAGAACAGCGTAATTTCCACCCTTCTAGTGCAGTGTGAGTTTATGGAAAGCTTTGATGTTTCTCTTTTTTTTTTTTTTCCCGTTTTTTTTTTTTTATTTAAGGTTGTACTTGTTACATGTAGTTAGAGATGTGCTGCCTGGAAGTCTCCCTTCAGACAGCTCCCAGGTCAGCGCTTGTCTCCTGTGCCTTGAATCTGCCCACCGGAAACCAGTTTCTGTGGCTGCTCTGAGCTGCTGCAAGGGGAGTAGGTGTGTGCTGCAGGGAAATGGCCCTGGGGCTATTTAAACTGAAAACAGAGGTAGGCTGCCTCTGGAGGGGAAAGCCCTGCCTTACCCCAGGCACCAACTGCCGTTTTCCTTGTGCTGGCACTGCTGGTTTTGCCACCAGCCAGCACGCATCTGGCTGACAGCTGTAGCTTTAGCCTCTCCCGTGGCCACAGGCTCCCTCGGCAGTGTGGAGCTGTGCTGGCACTGCTGCTGTGCCAGCAGAGAGGATCAGAGCTGTTCTGCCTTGCCAGGTAGAGGGGAAAAGAGTAGATATGGCCTGAAAAAATTAAGAATTTTCTGTGCTAATAAGTCTGATACGGATATTTCTGTAAAATTCCCCTCATTTCAAAATTCCCCTGTTACGTTTCAAAACGTAACCAGGCCACTTTTACAGGATTTGAAAACTTTTTTTTTTTTTTATTTGTAACAATATTATGTGGTGCTTTTAAGGACAAAGGCTTTGGTTCCAGTTTTATACAGATACCTGAAATACTTTGAAAGGAGGGAAGTGAACCCCTTGTCTCACTTGCCAGTCACCAGCCCCTGCGGTCCCAGGGAGGCTACTCTCCTGATGGCCGTGCCGCCACGGCTGCTGTCCCTCCACAGAGTCGCTGCTGCTGTAGCAACGTCTGGACACTGGCTCAAGAGAGTGAAGATGTGGGAGGCCTTAGACTCTCATGTTTTTGCAGAGACCAGGAGAGTTTGGCAGCCCAAAGGCCTGGGAGCCCTTGGGCTGGATGCTCGGAGGGAGGCACGAGCTGTGTTAACCACCTTGAAAACTGCCGAGGGGCTGGTATAAAGGTGCGGTTCAGGTACAGATAGCACTTGGATGTGGAAGTCATTGTGTTGGCATGGTGCCGGTTCTGTAGGGTTTTGCCTTCATTATATTTTTTGCCTTTTTTTTTTTCCTTTTCATATGTATTGTGAGAGATCACTTGGCTTGTTTCCCAGTAAATGAAAGTAAAATCCCTTGTCTGGTTTAAGCAGCCAGATGGGACAGTGCAGAGCGTGAGCACACAAGAGCCACTGTGATGGTTTCTTGTTCTATCGGTATCATACGAAAAGTCAGCAGTAGCAGTTATTTTTGCTTTTCTTGTTGAATCCTAGATTGTGAGAGATGCAAGATGGTTTTCCCTCAGACTCTTAGTTTTTTTGGTTTTGTTTTTTTTTCACCTAGAGTGTGATCTTGTTTTAGAAACAAGAAGGGTGATGTAGTTGGTTTTCCATGCAGCTGCACTGAAGTCTAAAGCAATCGAGTCTACGGCCAGACATACCTGGATACCCCTTAACATGTTTTTTTTAATGGGTGTCTTTGATTTGAAATTCATAGTATGACTTTGGGTTTGGTATATTCATGATCATCACGATTGATTATTGGAGAGTATTTATGTGGTAATTTGAAGAGTTTAGGTAGCTGGTGGTGAAGGGTGGGATTCTGAAGCGCCAGGCCAATGGAAGGGAAACTGGTGTTACTTCCAGGTCGGGCACAGTTGTAACCTGCTGCAGTGTTACTTTTCAGACCCAAGAACTATTCCAATTGGAAAGTCGCATTTTAGTGCAAGCCTAATTAAGCAAATAAGGTTTTATATAGACCCCCTGCTTTGCTGAGGATCCAGCAAAGTAAGTGTGTGTGTGCGTGTGTGTGCATTGGCAGTGGCGAGGGTGTGCTCCCAGTTTAGAATACCTGACGACTTAGCAGTTTGTGCGGGGATGAGCTAATTGGCAGAGGCTCGACTTGGCTGTCAGGCTGCCCAGGGGAGCCAGCAGAGGATGGCACGGCCAACTCTGAGTCCCTGAAAGCTCATTTACTGAAAGGAGGCAAAGGTAAACAGACACATTCTGTGTCTCGGAAACAAGGACATTAAGGAATTAAAATAGACCCCCCTGAGACCCGGTCTGGTCTTTCCAGCCTGGTAGGCACTGCTGCCCTAAGCAGTTTGCAGCTGTGGGGACAGAAGCACCTACAGAGCTCTGGGGGGCAGCCAGGTGTGCCTGCAAACAGAGACAGCGCTGGTGGGGGGCACTGGCCAGAATAATTAGCTGTGTCCAGCTCTGAGCACGCACCGCCTGCTGGCCCCAGCCCAGCTCCTGCAGGCCAGCACCCTCCCTGCTCGCTGCCTCGCGCCTTTTCCCTTCTCCCTGATGCTGCGCGAAGGACACAACTTTGTCAAATGAGACAGATCAAAAGTGGCAGTGATCCCCCTCGGCTGCTGCTCCTACAAGTAGATGTGAAAACTCAATGGTTGCAGTACACAATCTCTCTGGCTTTTGTCCTGCTAATTGTGGTCTCCTTCCTCAGGGAAGGAGCCCTCCTTGTTCCTGGGAGGTGAGGGGGAGCTGCGCAGCCCCTACCAGTCCTAAAACAAGGCGGTCGCTTTCAGTGGCGGGTAGCAAATCACCTGGGCTGCAGCCCTGCAGGCACGGGGCACTGTGCAGCTGTGTCACCCCTCTGGCAGCAGCCAGGGGCTTGGGCGAACCGGGAGCCTGGGTCAGTCCAGCTCCAACACCGGGTACTTCCTGGTGTGGTCTGGAGGTAGGAGCGGGGTTGCACAGAAAGTGGGAGAAAGAAACATGCCAGCACTGGTGGCATCTGTACCTGTAGGGCAAGAGCTTGGGCACGCGGCTGCAGGCTAATTCAGTCCCTGCTCAAAGGACCGCTCACAGCTGTAATACTAAGTAGCTGCTGCAAAAATACAGGGATTAAAAAAAAAAAAAAAAAAAAAAGAGATTGAGGGTGGGGGTTATGGAAGGAAAGCTTCAGCTCGAACAGTTTGGATTGAAGTACAAATAGCCGGGCTCTCTCCCACTTCCAGTTTTAGTCTCGAGTGGCTTTTATTCCTGGCGTTAGATGTTTCACAGTTACTCCCCCTGCCGCCCCCCTTCTTCTGTGAGGGGTAAGGAAGGGCCCGTTGTGTGCCGCTAGCAGCTGACAGGGCAGGCTCGCTTCTTTTTTGGCTCCATGACTCAGCTCCTCTCACACTTCAGTACTGCATCCCTGAAAGCCTCTTCTCTCCGCCTGCTGAGGGACACGCTGTGTTGCCTCCTTACCTTTATGGCTCCTCTCATGAAGCGATCCCTCCAGGCGGGCATCCTGCAGCTTCACGTTGGGTAGCTTCAGGAGCATGTCCTTAGAGGGGGACATCGAAGCTGGTGGCTGTTGGCCATGTTTCTGAGCTCCCTCATCTTACTGCACAGCCTGGCTTTGTCCTCTTCTCTGGAGGGGGTGGGGGTGGTGGGGTCATGACAAAGGAGGACTCCAGAGCTGCGCTATCCCATTCCACCTTGTTGCTTGGTGCCCACAGCAAGGAGGCTGATAGTGGGAAGCGAGATCCCGCCACACACTGAGGTGTTTGGCCATCTTAGGTGGAGCCTTTCTGTCACTCCACTGGAATAAGGTGGGACCGATGCTTGCAGTGCAGAATAAAAATGCATGCTAAAATTACACGTTCAGTATTACCAATGCCATTAAAATTTTACTGTAAATTTTGTTTGCACTATTAAAGATTTTTCTTTCTCCCCTGTGGGCAACAGAACTAAGTGTGTGCATCTTTATTCATTCATCTGTCAACTTACAAAATACTTCTGGAAAAGTATTTTGTATTTAATTGTAGAAAAAAGATTTAAGAAAGACAGCAGTACCTTAAGGTGGGGCAGCTGCTCCATTCTGCGATGATAAACTGGGAAAGATGCTTTTTTTTTTTTTTTTTTTTTTTTTTTCCCCCCTGTACATACATAAATAAAACCCAGCTACTTTACTTAGCTCTTTTCGTTATTAAAATTTCAAGACAGGCATGGCTGGAACCTTTTCCAGCCCAAAAAGCAAATTGTGAACACTGTATTTACTAAGGCTGAATTAGGTAATACTGTCTTCAACCAGCTCCTGACCTGTCCACACTTCCCTTGATACAGGTGTGTTGCTTTCAGAGTGTCATATGCAAGAGAATTGGGTCCAGATCTCCCTGCCATCCCGCACAGGAGCGGATGGGGCGGCACTTGCAGGAATGGGAACACTGGGTTGCAGTTTGGGGGAGGCCAGGGGCACTGCACTCTTCTACCTTGCTGTGTTCTAAAAACTCAATTTCAGAATTTCTCAGTTTACTTTACTTGGTGAAGAATTTATGCTTAACTATATGCAAGAATATTTAGGTTCAGTAGTATCAGAATTTGTTTACTTTTGTGTTCTTACTCATTTCTTTCATTTTAAAGAAATCCAGTTCATCTTCAGGAAAAGAGTATTGTACTCTGGTATGTGTAGGCAAAAAAAGACATCACACTTACACATTATTGTGAAGGCGAAAGCTTTATTATGTGCTCTATCGTGCGTTACATTACCATGCTATGGATTTAGCCTTCATTAAGGGGACAAGTTATGATGGTTTCTAAGCTCCCAACCCCAACAAATGTAGGGGAAAAGTAACCAGTGGCAAGAGCAAATCTAGTGCAAGTGTAAACAAACACCTTTCAACCGAGATCCTTTTAGGTTGTGCCTGTAAACTTCAAGGATAGATAGTGACCTGGAATGCTTAGATTTCACTGCATCATGCAAAGAGCAAGATTAAATGCAGAACTACCTATTTTTAACTAGATGGTTCTTTCCTATTTTCCTCTCCTGGATTGGATAGTCCACAGAAGACCTCTGTCCTGCCTGTTCCATCGTCAGGGAGGCTCTGATATGTTCCTCATGGCCATCAATGCCATTTCTCAGCTGTCGCTGAGAACTGCTGAAAGAAATGGACCAAAGTTTCTCTTCCCATTGGCTTGTAGGTGCGACCTTGGCAGTATTCACAGGTAAGATGATTGATGGGGGAGATGCCACCAAGGGGGAGGATAAATTGTAAGGTACTGATGTGGCAGTGACACGGTCATAGTATAAGTAGTGGGTTTTCATCTCTTGTCTCATTACTAGCCGGTCTATGTCAGGAGGAGTCCAGAAGGGACTAAATAAAGGCTTACACAGTGACGGCAGTGCTTACCGTATCGAGCGGCCCGTTTATTGTTTGCCAGGCTGGAAATTGGTCTCCCAGACTGCTTATGACTAAGGACAGGAAGGTGAGCTTCCAAGACAGCCCACAAGAAGTTCTGCCTTTTCATGAGTTTGCCTTTTTCTCTAGTCTATGAACCACGTGAAAGGCCTCTAAAAATTCATTGAAGTCAATGTGGCCATCTTTGTTGTAGTCTATGCTGAGGACTAACTTGTCAATGGATTCATCATGCACGTCGATGCCCAGGTGAGAAGTGAAGAGTTTCCATGTCTGGCCAAACTCCTCAAGAGAAATCAGACCTAAAGGAGACAAACAGCAGATTGCTTTCTCCAGTGGCATTTCCCCTCCCTGCATATGCACACGCATGCCGGTACGCACACTCCTTCACTGCAAGGAAGTTCCCTGCCTGCCATGGCTTGGGTGTGTTTTGTGATTTCAGGGCCGAAGTACGTTTTTACTTCAGGTAACGATCTAATGCTTTCAACAGTGGAATTGAGAAAGAGGCAAATACTGAGAGTGAGAGTGGAAGGGAGAAAATGCCCCCAAAAGAGTGAAGCCAGTACTGGAGACAGGATGTGCGAGAATTTTTTTCTCAAGTTAGGCTCTGTGCACTGTCCCTTATATGGTTACAGCCTGACTGCTTAAATTAGTCTGCACTAAACTGGAAAAATGACATCACCTCTGGTTCCTCTATATTTAGAAGCCTTAAGGAGGAAACACAGTGGGGAAAGGCAACTAGTATAGGCTTCCTAGAGCTGGCACAGTGAAGGTACCTCGACTTACCTGAGTGATCTTTGTCAATGATGTTAAAGATGATCTCCAGATCCTTCCTGTATCTGCACAGTGTTTCCACCAAGGCTGGCTGAACCTGGTTTTGAAATCGCATACAGGAAACCATTCAGACCTTGGTTTGAGTTGATCTAACCAACAGAATCTATACTATCCAAATCTGTTTTCCCAGTTTAACTTGTCAAATGTTTCGTGGGTTTTTTTTTTTAATCCTTATACTTGAGTTCCCTGGAATGATACTTTGTGTCTTGCCCTGAGGAATAATCAGCTAAAACCTGTCACTTTCAAATGGCGGGGTGGGGGGTAGGGAGTGGGGGGAAGGGGAGGAGTCCTTCACACCTCCTACCTTCAGTAATTTTTTGCGGAAATGTGGATAATCTAGGGAAGATGCTGTATGCCATGTGGTCATACAGAGCTTTCGCTGTACATATGTGAGGATCCTGCTGTTTAGAAAAATGATCGAGACAGCCAAGTACCAAAGCACTATGCAGCCACTCGGTCACAACTGGACTCTAGAAGAGACCTCAGCTACCACTAAACATCTAGAAGTCCATCTACAAATGTGACTTCTTCCTACAGGTGCCTGAATTGGCTGTGGAGCACTTTTGAAAAGCTCATCTCAAAGAGTGAGGGTTGAGTGCTCTGGGTAGGATTTGTCACATCTCCTCAGCTATGTTATCTAAACGCCCTTGCGAGTCAATGGAAAGTAAGAAGCAGTTCTAGCATGTGATTCATCCAACCTATTTTAGGCATCTACCTTAGCAGGGAATGATGATTCGTCCCCTAGCAGTGCTCGTTTCCCTCCAGTGACTATAAAAGGAAGCTCAGCAACTAGTTCAGCTGTAGATATCTACCTGATTGGCCAAACCACTGTCCTGTGCCTCAAGTTGCACCAAAAGCTGTTCCTCCAAGATTTGCAAGAAGGCATTTTGCTCCTTACCTCTTTTACAGGTTGACCTATTTTCAAATCGTAAAAACATGACATGAAGTCAACTTCTCCATCTGGGTTCATCTGTGCTAACTGAGACCGCAGCATCCTCCAGGGCAGATCCAGCTGTAGGACAGACTCCATCGCTGCAACCCAGTCATTGACAGAAATTTTGCCTGCCAGAAGGGGTCAGTTTATGGTTACAAGTTCACCAGCAAGCCTTCTGCCATTTTTAAGACCAGTTAACATAAACATTTTCTCCTAACCCTGGGATAAAAACTCTCATAGCAATGAGCAGCGGGGTTGGTCTAGACATTTCCACATGTCCCTTCCAACCTCAACAACGTTGCAGTTCTATCATGATGTTCAGCATGTGTTAATGCCTTTTGAGAAAACCAGATTATGCCATGAAGAGTACTTCAGATTTGAGCTGAGCTGCAACTATAGAAACCTATGTCGCTGAAAACCCTACAAGACAGAAATAAGTTAAACGGTTGTTCAGTGGCCAAAAAAACAGTACAATCACTTATTGATTGCCGTTTTAGGGGCACTGATGACAACCCAGTCAAGTCAGAAGCTGTCATGAAAAAAAGTTGCACTTGTGCTAGAAACAACAAACTCCTTGCTCCTACATAGAAGGTTCATGTATCAACTTACCACTGACTTTTCATCAGCTGATGGGTGAGCACGGGTGCCCTAGCACCAGAGTCAGTCAACTTTACTCAAATATCTCCCAGAGTCAGAAGCAGACCAGTTCCCCCACACCTGAGACCCAATTCCCTGTCTGATGTCAGAAGACACTCCTAAGTGATAGTGATCACCTTTGAGCTGCTGGAGCTGGATTTGCCTGCCCAAACTTTCTTCCCAACAACAAACACTATTTCCTTATTTGCCCATGCGTTTCAGTTGTTTTCGTCTTCCCACTTAAAGCTTCATCCCCACAAGTTGGTTTCTGGGGCTAAGCACCTGCTAACACCTACCCTCCTCCGTGGGCAGGAAGAACATAAGATCCACCAGCCTCTGCTGCCCTCCAGCCTTACACTGGCAAGCAGGACCCCTCTCCATGGGGTTTGTCTCCTCTGCCCCCACGCACACACAGTGGCAACTGGACAGAGCAGTAGTGGTGTTACCTGTGCCGTTGAGGTCATACTGTGCAAAAGCACTAGTGAGTTCAGACCTGTGGGCATAAATCTTCTCTCGTAAGGACTTTAGGGCAGATGATTCAATTGTACCCACCCTAGGAGGAAAAAAATGCAAAGCAGATCATTAAAGAATTTAAATCCTCTAGTATTTTATGCTTTTCAGCATTCATTACCAAATTCTTATATCCTGTAACACGTACTATGTTTCAGGTCATCCTAAAAGACAACACGGGGGGGGAAAAAACCTCAAAACCAACAAAACAAAAAAAGCCCCATAAGAATAATCTGAATTTATGAGATAATTGAGTTTATGCAGGTAATTCTAAGCTGCTTTGCTTTAGTAAATCTGACTACAGTGCTGGGTATGGCAAAGCTGTCATGATAAACTTTTTGGACTCAATTCATAACAGGATTTGTCCAGATTAGCACTGCAGCCCTAAAACAGCCCTGACAGACAGGCGCAGGCCCTTTAGGAGTCCCTGGCAATTGTCTGTTCTAACCGCTTACTGCATCTAATTACCTTTGGGAATTTCTCAGGAAACCAAGTTAGACGACTTAGAACATGTTTTGTCTACTGTATTAATTTTTAAATTGAAAACAGAAAAACAAGGAAACCCAAGGCAAATAGATACCTAGTCAGTTATTCAGTCAGGCTATAGATTTGTGACAGGTACTCGCATGCTGAGGGAGTACACGCTCACTGCATACAACGTGCAGCCTTACCTCTCCCGAAGATTCTGCCTGCGTGTGTACTTGCTGACTCGATACTGCACAAACCGAGGAATCAGTTCAGGATTCAGTTTGATGTACGCTCCCCGGTTGCTCCCCTCTTCATAATAGTTAGAGGCAGAAAATATGGTGATAACCTGATCATAGGAAACAAAGAAACTGGATTGGCTAGAACAACTCTTCCTGAGACTGATGTCTGAAGCTGATCCTAGAAAAACATGCAGGTTACAAAATTGTCCACACATAAAACCAGAGATGAACAACTATGTTGTTCACCAAATTGCTCGCACTTTTCGAGTCAGAGCTCCAGGCCTGTATTTTCAAGCTGTCACAGGAAGGCTTCGGTTCAGAGGGCAATGCGGTTTAACATGCTGTTTAACAGAAACCTCTTTCTAAGACAGACCTGGTTTTCAGGATTCTTGCTGGTCTCCTGATCCAGTATGTCAGAAAGCAGGGCCAAAGAGAAGTGATTAAGTTAAAAGGCTTCTAGAGCCTTAGAGCATCTATTGCACTGTATTTACACATAAGTCTCCTCAAGGATTTTGTTGATGTTCATTTGTTTTCATATGAGTAATAAGCCAGTCCCCACTCCCCGAAGTTGTAAAGAATTTTGTTTGTCAGAACTCCATAATTTGTTCTAACCTCTATTTAGCACACAATTCCCTCAAACCCATTTTAAAGAAGGCACTCATTTTTTTTTAATTAACTTTGCAGACAAATCTACCGTGAATTTCACATTTCCTGTGAAATTCACAGGACAACTCTACTTTACATGGAAGCACCTTACCTTTCCATCGTGACTAATCTCATAACCTTCCGGCTTAAATTCATGAGACCTGATGAGCATCTTCAGATTATACTTTTCAAACAGCTTGGCAGTGACGTCAGGGCCAAAGTAACAACCTCCTCCTCGACACTTGTTTGGTGTACAGCCATTCTGGCTTCTTGGATCACTCCAGAGAATGTCAAGGATCTGTAAATAGCAAACTCAAGCAAGTGAGGACTGGTAGTTGATGAGGACTGACAGGCTATGGCTGTCTAAAGCACTGGCCATGGCAAAAACCCCAGAGTACAGGGAGAAAACACACCTGAGCTAACAAGTAGGTCTCATGATTTCTTCCTTCCTTTCATCAGGGCACTCTTTTGGGCTGAAACTTTTGTTCTACTTTTCTTAAGAGACATTATCTAGATTTTGGATAACTTTTTCAGATGAGACATTATTTCAGAAATGCACCTCCTTTTACAGCTGATGTTTCCAGACCCGGGTAGGTGCATCAGGAATGGTACCTGGTACCTGGGCTATTTCGAAGAGAGCAATAGCTGCCTTTTTTGCATGTAGGTGTGGGAGGCATTTGCTATTTCCCAGCACAGACCTGATAACCAGATGAGTCAGTGCTTTTACCTATACTAAGCTTGGGAGTGCATGCTCTAAATATGACAAGAGTTGCCTTTGGTTTTATTATCTTAGGTTAGCTCATGTTTCAAAACAAGACTTCACAGACAAGAAGAATTATCATGGTTTAAAGTCACCTAACCTAATTCTAGTCAGTAGCAGACATTAGGCAAACTGTGTTTGTTTAAACCTCACTGGACCAGGTTTACACTAACATATTCCATTTCACATTTGTGAGTGTGGCTCAGTAGAGGCTTGGTTAGCTGGGGGAGTGTCAGATTTGAGGGATTGCTTGTGCTCATTACATTAGTTTGTAGGTCAGATATGTATCTTGGGAAATCACATTTTCAGATTTGCTTCCCAAGAAGCAAAACAAAAGTGTGTGCCCCTTAAAGCAGCTGTCTGAAGAGAGGATCAGAAAAATAAACTTATACACAACTCAATTTTGAGCTTCTAAATTGCTGTGCAAATTAAGCTTTTCAAATTGTCACAATTTATTAAATTACAGCATGACAAGAGCTCCGTATTGCCTCTAATATTCAAGAGGCAATGAATAGCCAGAGGATAAAAAATTCCTACTCTTGAGTAATCAGCTGGTAGGTCTCAGGAGTTGGGGATTTTTTGGACAGTGTCAGCATTCAGCTGCCAAAACCACAGCCAAAACAAGGTGCTCTCTTATTTGCAAAGTCTGACCTAAACTGACAACCACACGTGTACCAACAGATGCAGCCACATGAGGGCATGCAAACACATCTCATACCGAGCAGTTTCCTCCTCATAGGATCGTTTTGGTTGGAAGAGACCTTTAAGATCATCGAGTCCAACCATTAACTTAGCGCTGCCAAGTTACCACTAACCTAATGGCTAAGAAAAAACACTGGGTAAATTGTACTTGTAAGGTATGAAATCACAAGCCTTTACTACCAGGTCTACAAAAAGCATCCAAAGAACTAACAGCTGGCTAGTATACTCCCAAGAATGATGGGTTTCTTATTAAGAGACAGTCCCTCAGACAAACATACTGCCTGACCAGAGCACCTGCCGGGTTTGTGCAGGGGAGAGAGAGGGGTGCTGGTATCAGTGTGTCTTTGGTTTCACCTACCTGCTTCCATTCCTTCAGGGCAGGGTCTGGAGGCAGACTTGAGCCTGAAGGCTCAGTGGAGCCCAATGACGAGATGTGTTGTGTTTTCCCTGCTGTGTTCCAGTTGGCAATGTGTTTACTGGGTCTGGTTGCAGGAATTGTCTCCTTCACTTGGTCCTGTCTGTCTCTCACCGACTTCGGTGGCCGCATCAAAGATTTCAACTTTAAAAAAACCCACACCAACAACAGATTGAAAGAATTACCACAACATAAAGATGATACAGAGATGTCAGCTGAACGACATATCAGTTCCCCTTTTACTGTCCTCAATATTGAACTCTCATAATGTCCTGAACTCACAGGCTGGTTGGAAGCTGCAGATGTTTGGTACTTGCAGAAATTTTCCTTTATATCTGTCAGAGACCAGCCTCTTCAGAGCTGCTCTCATATTCTTTTCAAGACACACAGACTGATTCCCAGCCACTGTCAATCACAAGGTCTCACCATACAGCAAGTACAGTCTGGGCTCAGGGCAGACACTTCAGAGCCCAGCTTCACTGGAAACTGAAAATATACATGTATACTATACTGAAAATGAAATGGCATTCGCTACTGCTCTGATACAGTATCATGATGCTAGGTTAATTTGGCTGATATCAATGGAATATCATGAGGGTAACAGTGAAATTGATGAAGTATTACATCAGGCCCTCTTATTGCTAAATCAATCTCGCCCAATATGCATGGGCATTTGCTCTTTTGGAGCTGTATACTATGGCTCCATGAATGCCCATTAATACAGACTCTTCTCCAGGGAGTATCTTTTCTTCCCATTTGAAATCATCTCATAGTAGCTCTTTTTTGAACAAGAAAAAAAACCCCCAACCCCCCCCCCCCCCAAATTTTTTCTCCTCCCTCTTTCCTCCCCCTTTTGCAAAACATAATGCAAAACACTGGGTTATTCCCTAGTGCACTGACCAGTATTTAAGACCTGAAAGTTGACAGTTGTACCAATTAAAATACATCAGTTGGCCTTGAGTGATATCGCCCTGCATTGTGGCCCACACATGTCTCATTAGCAACGCTCTCCTGTGGCAGCAACTTTGACCTGTTAATTCTGCATTTTACAAATACGGCATCAGTAACACACTGAGCCCAGCCTTAGTGGAAGCATGGACAGAACTCAGCTCACAGTTAAGACATGTACAGCTGTATTTAGGCACCCAATTTCAGTGTACAGTGGTATAGCCAATGGGGCCTAGACTCTGATGAACAGAAGTATTCATTGCCCTTTTTCACGTCTTTAAGAAACAGAGATACACCTGACTGTCCTGTAAAGTGTTTTTTTCTGTGTTAGAAAACATGAGGATGAGAGAAATAGCTCTAGATTCCAGACACTAATGACAAGGTACACAAGGTTGCTTAAACATATGTATCCTGTGCAATCTGGGATGCTCTACCATGTCTGTGAATTAGCATGAAGTGGGCAGATATGAACCAGACCTTCGCAGGTGGAGACCTGCAAAGAAGACTTTCTCCAGAGGCAGCCAGAGGGGTCATCCCTCGGCTAAGGGGTGCTTCCACAAACAGCACTGGAGACTGTCTGAGCAATGATAAGACCTGGATCTCCACCAGATCTCCTGGATCTCCATTGATTATAAGGAACCTAAGCATCCCCCTCACAAGCAGACAAATCAATTTATTTGACCAAATCCCACACCATTTTCCACTGATTTGAAAGAGCTGTGTTTGTTCACCATTTCAGAAAAAAAAATATGGATGTTTCTGTCTCCTATATCCCTGAAAAGCAGTAGTTTCTGTTTTCTCAAGGCCAGGTCCTGAAGTTTGATCCTGCTGGAAAGGCTCTCCCACATGTGCCAAGCTCAGCTGCTGCCAAGGGAGTGCCTCACAGGTGGAGAACTTCCCCCACACTGCAGTGGCAGAAGCAGAGCCTCAGGACAAAAAGTGGTGCTAAAAAGATGTGTCTAGATTGATTTCTAAAGTGTTTAGAAATGCCTGAGGATTAAGTACTTTTCATACTTTCTGGCTAATGCGTCATCACGGCAGGAAGGAGTTATCTAAAGTGTTTTTAGCTATTTTAAAGTCAAAAAACCCATGCTATTTTACAGCAGTCAAACAACTGGCTCTCAACTCCTACTGAAACCTTCCTTCCTAAACACCAATTTTGAAGAAAAACAAGACTCTTTTTTTCCTTATGTGCCTTATACAGCAGCCACTTCCTTTCCTAATGCAAACAACAACTTGATCTTAGCATTAGTATTGCTAAATTTTTTAAAGAACTAAAAATTACCTCCACATGAATACGATCTCTTACCTTATTTCTCTCAAGTGCATTCAGGAAATCCAAATCTGTGGTGTCTGAAATCCCTCCGTGTAGGATTAGAACTTTGCTATCAATTATAGTGGCGAGGGGAAGCCAGCTAAAGACATCTCGCAGAAGACACAAAATCTGTTTCCCATGGTCCTGTAAAACATACTCTTATATTAGATCCTATCTGTGGCAGATGCTGTTGCTTGTAAGTTCAAGATTTTGCTGAAGTGTCTGCCACAGCCTGTGTGAAGAGTTCCATCGAGGTGACACCCTGAACTGCAACACTGACAAACATGTTCTGACATTTACTTTAGGGCCAGTTGATTGTCTCTATAGCATTTCGTTTTCCTTTCACATGAACGTCTTTTTGTGTTCTTGAGTGGCCTTATGAATGTTATTTATTTCATCCCATAGATCTCTGAGCATAAAAGGCTAACACTTAAAATTGTTTTGCCAGTTATTCCACTGAAAAATGAAAATAATTTCAACTACATTCTGTCTAAACCAAAATAAACTGGTTGGAAGTTTCCTAGTTTACACTGGTTTCATTTTACATATGCAAGACTACAAAGAAAATACAGGGCAAGGAGGAGGAATCTTACCTTGTACTTCTTTGAAACTTCTTTTGTGAAGCCATATCTGAAAACAGGACAACATCATGAACTGGTTTCCAGTACGCCCCTTCTGCATGATATTCTATAGTGTTTGCCACTCTGTAGAGTTTTCTATCCCTCTTTTTCTCCTGATATTCTGCCTCACCTCTGTTTAAATGTGCTTTCTTTTGCTCTGTCTCAAAAATTGAGTTAAACTGATTTCTTGTACATACAAGAGATCAGGAACAGAATCCAGATGAATAATTATTAAGTGGCCTTTTTCCCACCTAAATGAAATAGTTTTAGATACCAGAAAGAAATTTCAAAGGAACATAACTGATGATGGGCAAAAATTCCCACAAAACCTCCACAGAGTTTTTGTTCTAAATCACTCACCTTATTAGACAGTGTCGTTTATCATGTATTTTCCCCCACAAAGGACAAGGGTTTTGATACCTCATTCTTTTAACACCAAGATATCCTTGGTGCATGGGGCATTTTCACAACACCCTAACTCTGAGCTTTCAATTTTACCTATGAGCATCACAGCTTATCAAAATGCCCCGCAAAAAGCCATACACAGGTATGCATCTTTGCACTCTAAACCATCACAGAATTAGTTAATATTTTCCTCTATTTTGGGTGGGAATTTTCCTGCCTTGTAGATAAAGTAACTGATCTTGTTTTATGTGGGTTTGGGTTTTTTTTAATTAAGTACTGAAAAAGGAATTATCATGTGAAACTGATTCTCTTACATGGATCATTAATAGGATTTGAACACAGGCCTCTAACCTAGGTTTATGCCTGTGTTAAAATAGGAATATATTCTGTATGCAAATGATTGAAGGGGTACAACAAGTTACCCACCAGCCAGTCACCCAAAGACTTACTGGGGCAACTTAGAATTGTAGGGATCAAGACTGAGGAGGAGTTCTCATGTCTGTGAGATGATATTGTCTACAAGTCGCACTTTCACTACAGCCTGAGACACTGGCTGTGCTCATTCCTTTGGCAGCGCTGCACAGCTGAATACAAATGTCTGTATTAGAAAACAGTGCCTTGGCTGCTCCTGCAGTGGGCCAGACTGCCACCTCTCAACTAATGGATGTCCACTGTATAGAAGCTAGGATATTTACTCACCCCTTATGTTTGGGAAGTTGTGGTGGTGTATTCCCCCCACCCCTCTCCGCTCTCCTGCATGGCAGTGGGCTGCACGCCAGGATCTCCCCTTGGGTAGGGATGCCTCTCAAGGTTACTCCTCAAGGTTCAGAGAGTCCTTGCCACAACAGATCCTCAGTAAGTGGTTTATAGCATGCTAAACTTTGAAATCTTAGCTAAGTGATATAAAGGATTGATTGTGCATATATTATCCTTTAGACATAAACCGTTGACCAAGTCTGAGGCTAGGATTGGATCCAGTCACACCTAGACTCGTCCCTGAGAAGTTTAGAAAGCAAGGGGGTCCCTTCTGAACCTTGTGACTCAACGGGAGGGTCTCCCTGACAGTTCTACCTGACCCTGTCCTCTATGCAGTAAATGACCAAGCATGCCTCGACATTGAATCTTGTTAAAACACTGCTGCATTTACTATCAAACTTTGTTAAATTGCTGTTTTACATCAATAAATATTCCACTGCTTCTCTCTTACGAGTGAAGTGCCTCACTCCATCCGCAACAAAAGTAACATCTTTGTCTACAGTTAAGTGAAATATCAGCTTCTGCTTTACTGGGTCCATTATAATGTGTACTATTATGTCTTTTGCTATGCTGTGGAAAAAGCCAATGCTTTAACTAATATATCGTCCTTCCATCCATTCTCTTTCCCCAGATTTGGTACTCTGGAAGTTGCGCTAAGCTGATTGACTTCAATGGATTGTGATTAGGTCAGAGACAAGACATAACTCTTGTTCAAGTGCCTGTGTATAATGAGGATGTTCTTTGCCCCCTCACATATCTTGAAGATGCAGAGCTACACCTGAATACCTAATAAAACATTATGTCTGTTTTAGAATGTCAGAGTGGCTAAAGCAGCATTCAAAAGCCCCAACATTTCCAGCGAAAGACCAGATACTCCCTCCTCAGCCCCCCAAAATCTACCTCAGGTTCATGATATAGTCTTCATGGTTTCCTCTGTTCAAGTGTAAATCATTGGGGTAGATAAGAAGAAATGCAAACAGGATTATAAGTATTTCCATAGAATTTTTCCCTCTGTCAACAAAATCACCATTAAAGACATATCGGTTTTGTTCTGAAGGCAGACCGTTCTGCAAAAGAAAACAAAACCAAGGACATTTCGAGATGCTTCTACGCTACTGTAATAAAGGAAATAGCATTTCAAATTAGGATCACATTGCTAGAAAATCTGCAAAAACCCTGCACAATACAGAGATCTAAATCACAGCATTTCTTTATTTCCACTGCTTAGAACAAAAATCTCCGTATCAGACAACCTGTATGAGCCATCAGAGAAGAGATGACCTCTCTGGCTCTTCTTCTGATGCCATCTCTAATCCTTTCCTCTATCTATTAAATTAATTTGAAAGGGACCAATAAGAACATTATTCTTCTAATAAAATATACTTTTCTGTTAATGCAGCTGCTGCCAGGACGTTATGCATTTGCAAATAGAAAGGAGTCATTCATTTTGAATAGAAGACAAGAAATCCATGAAAAATGATCTTGTGACACAAGTCTGAAGGTTCTTATGTTTCCTTATGCAGTAAGAAGTGGGATTTCATAGATTTACATTGTTTGCAGTGTATGCTTCTAAAACTCCCAAGAAAGACTGTAGTCCAGAGGACATAAAATCTTAATACAGAACTCTGAAGAACCTTGATTCCAGCTGCTTTAATCCTGAAAGCACTAACTGAATTTTACTCACATTGCACTTTGCCCCGGCCCAGGGCAAAAATATACTTGAACGCTCACAAACCTGAGAGGTTGTACATACATATTTCTTACCTTATTTTTTCTGAAGATATAGAGCAATGCTTTATTATGAATGGTGATTTAGTATTGTAACTGACAGTGTGTTTCATTAAATTAGTTATCAACATGTCAATGGGTGCCATCAGCTTTCAGAAAGTATAGCAGCAATTATGTGTAGCTTCATTATTTCCAATCATGAGTATCAGAAATACTATTTCAATTTTGACTTGCCAGAAAAAAAGGAAACCTCAGTTTTCACAATTGGCATGCACATCCTGAATATAGCTACTGCGTCAGTGTCCAGCACTTCCTATGTTCCTACAGCATTCCCTGGTGTACTGTCTTAGCAGGTTTATTGCAGGATGCATGATTTGGTGAGAGACTCAATTAAATGTTTAATTTGAATCCATTAGGAAATCTCTTTTTTGCCCCAATCAGTGTCCTGCACTGTTATGTCGGGATGCAGTAGTGAATTCCAGTCTTTTGATGCCCACAGAGGCACAATCCTGACTGCTGTAAATACAGCTTGCTTGGGTTTTGCCATAGCCTCTCTCCAGCTCTCTCCAAGTTAACTTAAGAGGTGTGTGGTTGCTCTGTGCTCACAAGAGTGGCAATTTATGAGATTCTGCTAATAGCAGTGTGTTGTAGTGGTTTTAAAAAAGAAAGGATGGATTTCAGGAGTGGAACAGCTCCTGGAAAAATGAATTAATAAAAGCTTTGCCTTAAAACCAACAGGCATGTGAATCATCAGCAGATTGTCAGTATACATGCAGCAACTCCGTAACTGCAGTCCTCATGGAAAGACAGATCTACTGAAGCACTCTCCAAATTCTATCAATCATTCTTTTGGAAAAGCTTACCCACAACTCTCAGTTTTAAATGAGAGTTTGTTTTGGACTTCCAACTTCAATGTGACATTTTAGTTTTGTTCCACACTCATGCAAAGTTTCTATTTCCTTTTCTGTGGTTTTGATGAACAATAAGAGCAAAACTAAATTAAAGGCTGTTGCAGTCTCTGACACGTCAAAGAGGTGAACAAGGCCCTCCAATGATTAGCAACTTGCTGCTGGGCATCATTACTGTATCTGCTGGGTTAGTGATTAATTAACTTCCGTTTGTTGTTCACATTTTCTAGAGCTTCAGGCTATTTCTATCCATAGCATCCATTTAACAATATCTGACTTAGCAATACATAATTTAAAATTCAAAGGTTTCAAGGAATTTCAGGAAATGCTGTAATTTAATGGAGATTAATGCAGGGACTGGATGAACCTTACAAACTGGCTATTGAGAAAGAAGTAATTATCTTAGCCTCACCCAAACCAGGTTTAAGAATTATACACACTATTACAACCAGCATTGTATCGATAAGCTGTAGATTGCCAGCTTCCGTGTGTTTGCTGTTGGCAGTTTGTAAAAGTACTGTGATAACAGTTCCCTGGACAGAGCCCCATGCTCAAGGCACCCGGTCTGCCTGCAGCCTCCAAGATGCTTCAGCAACCATTTCAGCTCTGCACAGCTCTGCGCAGGCCTGAGATCACTACACTCTTCACGGCACTGTTTAGTATTGTACCCTCTTGTTTAAGGTTATGGGTGGTTCATACCAACTTGTAGGAAGAAATCCCTTCTAACTGCAACAGAGTTAGGGAAGCAGAAAAAAATGGATCCCAGCCACTGACGGGGTTCACTGCTCGGCCAAGTAAATTGCTCAGAGGTGACAGAAAATATTGTGTCATTTAATTTGCTTCTAAACAACTAAGCAGCTCTATCATGTGCTCTCTATCTTCTCAGTGACTTTGAAATGACAAAATATTTGCCCATTTTAGTTGGTTTGGTGGAAGTTCTCTCCTAGAAGACAGAACAGAGAATGACTGGGGGTAAACTTGAGTGCCTGAAGCCAGTACAAGTTTTGGCTCTGAATTTACTGAAGTTAGGATTCAGTCCTTGCTTAGAGGGCTTTCTTTTTTTTCTTCATAACATCCATTAGAGAGGGGAAAAAGAATCATCTGTTTACTCCAAAAAAGTAAAATTCAGGCTGATTGCAGTTGTAAATACAACTGCATCTGAGCATTTATCTTCAAAATAGTTCTTTTTTTCCTTTCCAGGTCCTGTGTATGAAACTAATCCGTACCATGCTCTTATTCCAGTTTCAAACACAGAGGTTATCTAATTAAAATAACAGCTAAAAGACTGCAAGCCGAGGACCAGCTAAACGTAATTGATTGATTAATAAGAAAAGCAGAACTCTGTAAAAAAGTCTGATTATACTTCAACAGGCTTCAGTTATGCACTTGGGGAAAACAACCAAGTTTCCATTCAACAGGTATCAGAAGTGTAACAAAGTTGGAAACGGGGGAATTACATCATTTAAACACCTGGTTTAGCTCGCTTCAGTCTCCATTCAGTGCAGATGAATGTCTAAGGATCAGACACAAACCCTTTCCCCCGGAAAGCTCAAATCAAAGAGAGTATCTGCTAAATGAAAGGTGGTGATTCATGCTAAAGATAAATGTGAACGTAAGTATAGGAAACTTCCCGCATCTTCAGTTAAGTATACAACTGTGGAAAAGATAGCCTGGAGCTTAATTTTTTTCACATCAGTAAAACAGAGCTATGCTTTTTTAACATTACAAAGTGAGCAGCTGTTCAAGGATATGTAAAGGGTGCCCAAGGTATTTCCATTTTGTTCAGGCTACATGATTGCTTCCAACACTTAAAAAGCATTTAAACAGGCAGCACTCTTTTTTGTCTCCTGTAAACAAATAGTAATAAAAAACACTTTGCACGTATCAATGGAAGGCTTAAATGAAAGCTTCTGCATTTTTTCTGGAGGGCCAAAATTATCTCTGGTGTAGTGTTACATCATGAACTAAGTTAGCTGCTGGTTTTAGAAGACTTCAGTCAATATGGAATATAAAACAGTGGCAGGACTTTGGAGACATTGCAAGGAACCCTCTGAAGTTTTGGTTCATGCTCCAGTGCAACATTTCGGAAGAGAAAGATCTCCTGGATCTCCTCCTTTACAGTGAGCAGGAGGATATGGAGAAAGAAAAGCTATAACAAAGACACCATTCCAATTGTTCTGGGATTTGTGTGTGGTACATGCATACTGCATGTACAGTTCTAACACTGATAAATCTATGAGACATAAATACGTGTTCTTAACAAGTCATGAAGTGAAAACACTACATTACAGACTGACTACTTACCTTGTAGAATATCAGCAAAAGATCATCCAGGTTTCCATGCAAATCTCCTATGGGAAACAAAAACATAATTTTCTTTTTTTTTTATTTAAAAAAAAAAAAGGATGCATGTAATTATAAATGGAATTCTAAAACTGGAATTAGTTAGACCTAGCAGGTTTAATTTTACTAAATAGCCCAGATATACAGCACAATTGAACACCTTTTTGATTCAGGGCCAGGTTTTGATTACTACAGGCAGGATTAGATGGACAGTGTCAAGAACTGTCCATGCTTTTATGCTTCAGTGCTAAGGCCAGAGGAATGACAGGTTTGGCCCTCTCTGAGAGGTTTATATCGGAACAGACAGGGGAATTTCACCCCAACACAAAGGATCACTGCAGCATAGCTCCCCTCTGCATGTGACTGAATTCCATGCTCACAGAACCAACCTTCTCACATCTGTGACTCACCACCACAAAGACACAGAACAGTTTCAAAATCTATCTTGTGATTATATGCTTTCACCACCAACGAGTAGAAAAAGAGAAGTGACATTTTTACCTTGACTACATTTTCCATGCAATTTTTTATTAATTCTGAGCCTGTTGAAGTCATTCTAAGGAATCCTTCAAGCTACAATAGATTTTCATCATGTATGTGGATGCAAACACTTCAGGTGCGTATTTAATCTGCATCACCAATTTGAAATTAAAAGAAAATGGGGATAGGGATACTTTATTTTAAGAAAACCAACATTTTCGACCAATTATGTCTAAAAATTGATTTTTCATCTTCTGCAGAGGATCTTTCTGGTTACAAAAGCTATTAGTTTCAATGGCAGGAAAGGGACCCCTTTAGATGCTGCTTACATATTGCAAATGCAATACAAACATGAGGAGGTATGTTTTGCTTAGTAAGAACACACTGTAGCGAACAGGTATGAATCTGTGTCTCCTTGGTTTGCAGGGAGGTTTTGTTGGTTTGGTTAACAAATTATTGTTTATATAAAACATTATTTAAACAAACCCTTTCCTGGCAATCAAAGTAGGTACATAACCACATCTTAAAATAATTTTTTTTTTGTTTGCATGTGCCATAGTACCTTTCTTTATACCACTTTACTATTATACACAGCACACACTGCTAGCTGTCAAGAGTTAATGTCACCATTACTGTTCTGTTTTGCAGCTACTGCATTCTGTGGCAAGTCAGTTTATTGTATCCCTTTATCCATAATTTACAAAAGCGTAACAAAATAGATGGGCAATGAGCTCTTAGTTCTTTACCTTGTGACACATCACATCATTCTGTGAGACTAATTTGTTGGTTATATAAAGACTGATCCATCCTCTTGGGTCCCTTTAGAAATGAGGGTTTATTATAATTTCAATTTATTCTAGATAGTCATGCTGTCAATGAAAGGTCTTGTTTGCCGCCCCTATTAAGCCCTCATTAAAATCATTACTGAGTAAATTATGATAGTAAAGTCTTTTTCTCAGTAAGAGGAGAAAGCAGTAAGACTTGCAGCCAGTGATCAAAATTCTTGGTGGCATTTTAGAACAAGTGCAGGAATATTTAAGCTACACTGCAGTGTTAGCTGAATTAATACTGACTCATTCAGAAATGTTTAATGAGAAAAAAGAAAGAGGAGGTGAGGGACTTTCTTAAAATATACTTAGTGTGACTCAGGAACCTTTTTTTTGTTTGTTTGTTTGTTCCAATTTATGCATTTAGGGGGGAGGGGAGGGGAAAGGAAAAAAAAAAGAAAGCATCGAGAACCTTCTTCTGTCTTGAAATGGCAGCATTTGGAAATGCCTGTGTCCCTCTCTAACCACTTAGAATATCAACCCGTAGCCATAAGTGGTTGTCTTTTCTGGCACCTTACCACAGACAGTTATCTCCTTGGAGTAGGAAGTTGAAAGATGGGTGATATTTGGCATCTCCTTCAGAACCCTCCTAGTTTCACAAAGTAGCTGCAGTACATAGCGGGCATGAAGCAGCTGTGAGAAAAAAATGCAGGGAGAAAAGGAAGCCTTATTAGAAATAGCAATATGTCTGTCTGCTTGATTAATATCAGACGTGTATTGCCAAGATTATTTATACTACAGACCTCCAGACATGACTACAGGCTGTATGGTTTAGTGCTGGGAATTAGGAGTGTTCATAGCTTTGCACTTGCTTCCCAGTGAAGGGATATAGAGCTCTTAACAAACTTACTTTAAGTA
>NW_009646515.1:1380549-1420809 GCF_000708025.1 Charadrius vociferus | reverse complement strand
TGAGTTATACAGCACTCAGAATCATTGCATAAAGTCATCTGTTCAAAGTAAGTGGGGAAAAACCCCGATGTCGTTCTAACTCTGAGTAAAAAAAAAAACACAACACAAACCAACCAAAAAACCCCTGAAGGCCATAAATGATATTTCAGCAAATTGCAAAAATAGTGAGAGGGAAACTCCAACAAGGGTTGCCTTGGTAAGAGGTATCTTCCTGTTCGCTGTGAAGATGTTATGAGAATGCAACATTGAAGCTTCTGTTTTTCTCTGCTAATGCTTTTTATGAAAATTTTGTTAGTTGGTGATTTTTAAGGCTTTTAATTCAAACACAGCTCTGAGGAACTTTGGTGGAGGAGATAGGTGAGTTACAGACTGACTTTTCAAGACTCATGTTTTTAAAGCAAAAAAAAAAGGCCAATTACATATAATCATTTCCTTAATAAAATGCCAGCCATAGTAAGAGAAGAGAGAGCTGAGAGTAAGGTGAAGTCTGGGTGGGCTCATTTATCTTGCACTTTGTATTTCACTACTTTTAAGATCAGCCTCCACAGAGAATTACAGAAAAGAAAAAACAAACCACCATCATTTAGTATATTAAAAAGCAAGATAGACCCTTGTCCTTTATATACAGTATATTGTTAAGCACAGATGACCACAACTTCAAACAAAGCCTGTTTGAAGTAATGTAATGTAATGTCTCCCTGCCCCACCCTCATCTTGTAAGAGGGCAGCATGGGGGCTTGCTCAGGAGCATAGAGAATCAGCACAGCCTTCTCAGTGCCTTGGCAGCTGCAGACAGCAAGGTCCTGAGATTTGTGCTATCAACCTGTTCCACTACATTAGCGACGCTTTATATTCTCTTTTCCATTATGGTGGAGTCTTGCACACTGGAACGAGGTGATTAACCCTTACACCTCAATTCCTCTAAAAAGAATAGGGCGGGGAATCAAAAAAAAAGAAAAAAGAGCACCATACAAGGAGCACTTTTAACCCACAAAAAGATGATAACTAGTTTCTAGGTTAGCTTAGGACACCTTCCCCAGTCCTGCACCCTCACCCCTGCCTTGCAGCTGCTAAGGGTTGCCATTTCCTGATCGCTGTAATCTCAATGTTAGAAGAGGAGGTCCCCACTAGTCCCTGTCTCCTCCTCAGTGCTGGCTCTGGTGGTCATGCAGCCAAGTAGTGAATCAAATCTGGGAACTGGTCTGGATGAGAACTGACTGCTTTCGATTTAGCTGTGTTAGCTTCCTGCCAGATCAGTTTCCCAAGACAGCTCACTATGTACCTGTATGATCACATGGGGCTAGCAGGAAAGGGTAATGGGATGGAAAGGAAGGGCGAAATACCTCCTTGAGCACCAGCTTAGCCTTACAGTGGATTCAACTGATTGTGGAGCTACAACTTGACAGAGATGTAAAACAAGTAAAAAGAAATTAAACTAGTTGCAACTTACCTGTTCGTTCCTGAACGCATGAAGAAGAGCATTGGCATCTTCAACAGTAAGGGGGAATGAGAGTCGTGGTCCATAATAGGAGTCTGGAACATCAATCTTCTTTTCAAATTCTGTTAAATATAAACCTTCATCCACTCCCTGAGATACACTAGGGCTGGTGAAAATGTGAGAAACTGGAACAAGAGGGAAGAAAAACAACAACGTGGAAACTCCACCAGTCACCCATAGGGCCATAATAGCATGACGAGAACTGGTTGAACTGGTTGAATGTAACTGATGCTTTACTTGCTGCAGTATTACAGTGGCTAACTCCTGCCTTGTATAGTGGAAGAGCTCCAGGTCTCCCCAGGTTGTTTCCCAATACTAAAAACAAACAAAGAAACAAAACCAAAAAAAAACAAGAAAAACCCAACCAAACTGAAAAACTAGCAAAAACTCTGTCCCAACAGCCAATACCTGCGATCAAGATGCAAAACATTTTGCACTGAAGTTGTGGAGCAATCTGCTCTCATATCTAATGAGAAACATAACCTGTTATAGACTTTCTTCTCCTTCCCCGACAAAGCAAGGAGATTCAAAAGTCATGGCTGCTCATACAATCACCATATCTGTTTAAAGTTCAATATTACACTTTTAATACAGGTTTTAAAGATTCATTTTTATTGCTTTTATTTTCTACATAACATTTTTAGACTAAATACCAGCAGGTTAGTGATTATTTTAAAAGTCATCGACAAAATCCTATTTATTCACAGTGGATAAAGCACTCCTTTCTGATACAACTAGGAGACAATACCAGCTTTTGGTTGGCTGCCATAAAACCATTGGATGAAATAAAGCAAACAAAAACATAGTGGTAAAAGTAGAGCATAGCTTCTAATTTTCCTGGAACATGGAAAAAGCAGGAGGATTGCTAATTACTTCAATATTTCTTTGACATACCCTTGAAATGTAACTGAATGAGCAGTAGATTTCAGTTTTTTCTTCTTGCAGACTGTTTTTATCAGGTATTATTCTAAAAGAGAGAACCAAACCCTAGAGGATAGTGTTCTGGCAGCTGCTGCTGCAGAGTTGCTCTTGTGAGAGGATTGTTGTAGCACTTTTTGCTGGGCTACAGGTAAGTTTTTTGTAACCTTGATTAGATGCAACTGGAAATAAAAATGTATTATTTATTGCTGGAGGAATACCTGTGGCTGTGACTCAAAACTCACAGCAGCCAAAACCGGCATGTGGCTTCAAATTATGAGATTCATAAAGGCCAGCTTGTCTTGTAACTGGATAAAATTCATATTAAAGAAATAAACAGATAAAAAATATGCTTTTATCAGCTCTGGATTAAAAAAACCCTTTTTTTTATCTGCTCTTCTGCTGTAAGCTGATTAGCACATTCAGTGTACAGCCATGTAAATGGATTAAGGCATCAAGTAACAGCAAGGTGCTCAGGGTTCACCGTTTCCAGCAAGTACAGTCTGATTTGCAGTCTTCCACCACAGTGACAGCTTTGTCCGGCCAGCTGCCAGGATGTCACCCATGGACGAAAACTGCTGGTTCCACATACCCATCATCCAAGCACATCCGCACCAAATCTTGTCCCACGTCTCATCCCAGGTCTAGCAGTGGATCTCTGGATGGCATCTGCCTCTGTGCCCTACCCCTCAGGAAGTGGGTGGCTGCAGATCATGGAGCCAGTTCCTCAGACCACCTGAAAATCCTCATTGCCTGTTCTGTCCAGAGGCTCTCCTCATCTGACATGACTCCTTCAGAGTCACCGATCTTCTCAGCATCTCAAGCCAGGGGACACCCGTCCATGCCTGCTCCTACTCCAGCTCTCCCTTCCTGCACGCAGCAGGCTACCCATCCCTTTACCTCTGAACACGAACCTGCCTTCCTCACAGCCTTGCTTCCTTTTGGCACATGCCCAGGCTGAGAAACCCAATCTCCTTCCCTGTAGGGCACATCTCTGCAAAGTACACCCCATTTTCCACTTCTGGATGAGTTGTCAAAAGCCAGTCATGGTCATTAGCTTTAGAGTGTGCTTATGTCTCCTCAAGCAGTCTTTCAGCTGCCAGAGGAGTCAGTAATGGATGCCCTAATGCAGCCTGGGGATTAGCGTGCTGGCCGACGAGTATCCCAGCTCACCACAAGCCCCAAGCAGGACCAATTCCGAAGGATTTGGCACCCCTCTCATTTTAGTAATTTTCTAGTTGAAGCTGTCAAGGCTCTTTCAGTCCATATTGAAAGACAGGGACAAAAACTCTCGACATGCCTAGTTCAGGCACCTATCTTAAGACAGAATGAAATACCCTCTGCCAGTATCTGCATCTCTCTACAGAGAGCACAGGGAATGACCTACTTTGTGCTCTGACACCAGAGGTCTCGCTCAAGCTCAGTGAGTTGAGCCTTCACTGTTAGCAGACCCCACACAACTACCCTGCAGGACAATAGCCATATTCCATATTAAATACAAAAGCCCAGAGCTACATGGAGTCAGTTCGGCCACAGAAAACCCAAGGACCTGGTTCTCCTGACAAGATCACCTCACTATGCGAGTTGTTTAAAGCAAGTCACAGACACCACTGCCAAAGATGTAATCACTATGTGGGCAACAAGGAATCAGTTCTGCAGCTCTGAAGTAAGCTGTCTGTTCTGCCACCACCTGTGCACCTTCAGACTAACCACTGTGCTACCTGAGAGCACCTCCAACCCTGAGGAGTGCTCTTACATCTGCCAGGTACTGAACCTGAGCCATCAGGTTAAAGCCAGATGGACCCTGAGCCCACTAAGAGGATGATGATTTCTATAATGCTCCAAACATTTATTCCTTCATTCTGTTCCTGGAGCTGTAAGCTGCAAGCAGCTGTGACTTAGTCCCCACTGCAAGAATCACTCTACACAAGCAGCCTTGGAAGGGTGTTAATGCTGTAAGGGAGGCATCATAGGGAGTGAAACTGCAGAAAACAGCATTTTTTTGTTCCCTTTGGAAGGCAGGCTCCAGAAGGTGTGGCTCCTGCCCTGGTGACCTTGAGAGGCACAACCTGGGGTGCCTTGGACTCCTAGTCCCACCACTTTGCCCAGGACATGTTTTCAGCATTCTCACCCTCAATGCACCCACAAAAGAGTGAGCAAATGGGTCACCTTTTGCTGGAAAAGCATTTTCCAGCTTTCTCTGATCAGAGGTCTTTCCATTGAAAGGCTGAGTAGGTATGCAGATTTTTTCAGGAAGGGAGGGAGAAAAATGTAAGGTGGAAAAGGTTTTAATTCTTACTTCCCACAAACCTTTTGAAAATAACCTTTAATCAGAAGCAGAACAAGAACAAGAAACACAGCTATATAATATCCCAACCACAACTTAAACTGCACTGACATCTTAAGCAGGATGAGAGGATAACAAAAGCTTCAGGGTACAACAGATAAACAATCACATCAAAAGCACTACTGTGTTAATGAGATGGTGGCCGCTTTCTTTCTTTGAAAAACATATTCTAAAAAAGATTAAAAAGAGGAAAGTGACAAGATGAATAGTGGAGACTGAGTGGTTTATAATGTAAGGAAAAACACAGATCACAAAATCTTCAGGTAGCTTTCTCATCACATACTGAGAACAGGCAACCTACTCTCTCGTAAGAAAATTATATACTATCTTCTTGGAGAGGGCTTTTGAACCATATGCTATCATTCTAATTTAAGTGAGTAGATACTGATAAAAAACCCACAGATAATTGTGGCTTTTAGAAAATGCTTGGGAATAGCAAAGCCAATTTGAAGCTTGTTATGTTTACACTCACTGTGGCTCACATCTTAGGACCATGATTCAGCAGAAGTGGAAGCAGTTCATTAAGAATCACTCTATTCAGCACTTAGTTTGCTTAAATCAGTGGAGCTAGCGTGGCTGCTGCAAAGATCACTTAGAGGGGAAGCAATCAAGAGCTTGAAGTAAAGAATGCACACAGACAGTAGCTGGACAAACATAACCACAAATGACACAAGAAAATACCCTAAGTTAGCTCCTTTGTATAGGTAGCCTCAGCCAGCTCTGTATTAAACATGTACCTTACAGAATCTTCCTGTTTCATTTTGGATTTTGGTATTTGTAACATGAGGTGTTTGAAAGCAGGCAAAAACAAACCAAGACAAAAATAAAGCCTTTGGAGCCATTACCAGGTCTTAACAACTTCAGTCTTAATAGATGAAAGTTTCAAGCAAGCAAGACACAGGGGAGCTTTACCATAAACCATACACTTCATCATGTGTTTCAGCCTTAACCACATCCACAACTCCCAGTATCTGCAAGACCAAGAAACCGGTTACCTGCACAGTGGTGACAAGGGGCAGCCCACAGTACCCTCTGTCCCTCCCTGTGCACCAGTGGGGAGTGAATCTCCACCTGCCCGTGAACAGCCCATGCATACAGCAGTGTGCTCCGTACCAGCCATGTTCTGAGCCCGACCAAGTCACCTGAGGCACCTCACTCACCTTTGTTCCTTCTGTCAATAGACACAGTTAATAAAGGTGGATAAATGAGATCTACAATGAGCAGCTGTAAGATTCCCTTTTAATATTATAATGAAAATAGAGATTAACACTATTTTTCCAAATCTTAGACCAAGTACTACTACTGTCTTTCCCACTCAGGTGGAAAAGCTGAACTGAGGTGCATTCTCAGCATGTAGAAGTAGATGAAGTGAGCAGTGTCTGATTGTCTTTAAGTTTGCCAATCCCTTCCCAGGAAACTAAATGACTAAAGCAGATTTTTTTTTGGCAGAATACAGTGGTAATGGAAAAAATCAAAGGAAGAACTATTGTATCATCTGCCTTGGCTTTGGAGCAAGGCTCAGACAGAATTTCTTTTTCTGCAGAGCACACAGAGCATTAGGCACTCTAAAGTATTTAAGAGAGAAAAAATGCCATTTCTAATGGTTGTCATTAGAACACTGAACCACTTAACGGTTTTGATGGTGGTTTTATCCTTTTATCAAAGTGTCTTGTGCAAATTTTAATTGGAATAACCTGTGGCTGGACCAGATGAAAGAGAAAGGACATTCTCTTGTAACTTAATAAGAAAGGGACAGTCTCCTTTTTAACTCTTCTGGGATTAGATCTATTCTCAATTTGTTCAGGGAAATCATGTTTGTTTTCTGGACTTAAGAATCACTTTCAGACTGTCCTTCTGTTGAGCTTGACCTCAAAAGTAAATTTTATCCAAGGATACCAAAATACTTCAAAAGTCAAAGGTTATTCTTTGAATAACTGGGCTTTAATTTAGATGGTTTCTAAAGATTTATCTCCAGCAGTTTAAATTTATTTCATTTTTAATCATCCATGTACAGGTACACATTTTGCAGTGAAATCTAGAACAAATTAAATTAAAAAGTGGTCCATAACTGCTTCAGGGGAAAAAAAAATAGAAAAAGAAGAGTAACCTCTTTGAAGACAACGTCTTTGATTACACCTGCCCCAAACCAACTAGACACAGTCTTTTTGGGTAATCACATCTCATAGTTTAAGAAAACACGCGTAGAAACCTGTGAAAACTGGCATCAGTAAGGCCACCATTAGAACAGCTTAAGGGCAGTAACATATAAGAAAGCACTCCGAGCACCTCTGAGTATTCTCATAAGGACAACAGGTATCTGTTCTGTCTTACATCTTGCTTCACTGAGTGGATATTGAGCAAAGTCAACACTTACAGGATAAAATTCTTATCACAGTATTTGGGAAATCAAATCTCAGCCCCAACATGTGCCACAAGCTGTAAACATCACATTGAAAATGTGATGTTTACATCACATTGAAAAAGTTTCCTCACATCCGTTTTTTCAAACAGACTCTCCATATTACTTTGATTTTTATCCTTACCTGCATCAGGATTAGTACAGTGATCCAGCATGAATGTAAAAAAGTTGGATAGCTGAGTACAGAAAAGAAAAGAACAAATACACACTGATCAGTTTAGGGGATCCAACAAGCATTAATATTCTCTTTCCTTACTCAAATACTAACAATTTCCCACTTGGGAGGATCTAAGACACTACTATATGTTCCCATAGCATCAACCTGCAATAATGACACTACTTGTGACCTACTACAAAACTGGCTTGCTCCTTTCCTTCTTTGCTGTGAATTAGCAGATTGACACTATATGAATACATACAAAGTTCTAGGGCTGTATCAATGCTGCTGACGTTTTTGGGTATAATTCATCTTGCCCACCATCCGGACTATTTCCTTAGACTCCCTTTGTAGTCAATAGAAAGATACTGCTACAATGCACTGAACTAACTCTAGAACCTGATGCTAGGATGAACACAAAGCCTTAGAAGTTCCTAATTCCCTGAACTGACCCTAAAGGAAGCCTGGGTTGACATGCTGACATGCGGATATCTCTGCTGTACATATTTTGCCTCACAGACATGGTTAAGATCACCCATAGTGGGATGACCTGCAACCCCTGCCTAACAGAGCTGTTCCGTATGTGGTCCATAACTGCTAACCTAGATATTGTTGTACAAGCAGAATGGTGTCCTGCTGCTTATATAATTTGATATATATATATGCCTACACACAACCTAGTTCATGTGTGAGGCAGGGAAGCAGTTTTATTATACAGGACGGAGCTTTGTAGGGAGAAATAACCACATATCCATTTTGTTTGTGCAACTTCAGTCCTTTAGGGATAACATAACTGCTTGTACAGGAAGAATTGAAGATTACAAACCTGTAGTTGATCTTGCTCATCAGCATATTCGATTGACTGAAAGATACTCAGAGAATAGCGGCGCCTCATCTCTATCCGGGCCATTGTAAGGCGGTACCAATTCTGGATGAGGATAGCAGCTCTAATGACTGTCAAAACAGAAAGCAATGAGGTACACATGGATGCAGTGTAATCTACAATGAAAACACACGTTACCTTTGCAGAATTTTGCAGAGAGATGACAAATTCAGTCCATTGTGCACAGTTGACATTAAGATGAAACTCTGTAAAAGGGAGACTGAAAAAGTGTTTTCTGATAATGAATACATGACGCATTTACTGTTTCTGTCTTCAGGGACAGATCCCAAACTAGCTGACTTCCTGAAGCCTGTATTGACAGAAACCTTCCCCATTTCATTGTCCTGAAGACAGTGCCCATGTAGGAAGTCAGCCATGTTCAGCTGATGGGCAGTATGTGGGTTTTGGGAAGGTGAGGGAAGGAAGAAGAGCACTTTGGCCTACCAATAAAATGTATTTCTTTACCAAGTTGCAGTAAAAAGCTTCAGACTTTGCAAGCTATAACATGAGCGTTGTGTAATGACAGAGTTTGTTACAGCCTCTTTTAACAGAAAGTTTTTGCCTGCACAGCTGTATCAGCAAGCCAGCAAAACTCAAACCTTAGGATAAAATGGTAACAAACCATATTGAAGGGCAGAATATGTTGCTTAAATAGACATTCCAAAAGGCACACAGGTATATCTTTGGCTAGCTTGGTGAACAAAGGAACAGCCACCCCAAGAATTCAATGGGACATGTCAGAAGACCATTTTGTACCATGTGCTGAATATGCATCCCACTCAGCACTTTAAGAAGTTGTGTCTACTATTGTCCCAGTCTGGAAAACGGCTGGAAACTTCACTGAAGGACAATCACCAAGACTGCAACCTAGAGTGAAGGGCCTGCAGCCTACAGGACCCAGTCATGCCACAAACAGATCACATTCCCTTGGCTGCTCAGAAAAAAGTTTATCAAGCAGAACAACATCTGGTCGCACAAAGAGGTTCTGGGGTGGGCACTGCCCTGTGGGGAGAGCTCCTCACACCTGTCAAGCAGTTAGCGCTGCATGAACAGTGGCCACCAGTGACAGCTGTGCAGGAGGACAGCAGCTCCAGGAGCTAATGTCCACTTGATCCCTTCCCACCACTCTGACAATTCCCCCTGCTACTCCTGGTACCCAAAGGGTAGCAGCTGTCAGGAGCCAGGGGGTGAAATGTAGGTGGCAGTAGCACTGCCAGCAGGAAGACAAGAGGAAAGGCAGGCAGGCCTCAGCATTACAGGTGATCGCTGCAGCTCTGATAAACCTGAAGGAAGGAGTGAAAGCAGAAGGCTGGGGGGGCTGTGCTCAGCCTGAAATAATTGTGATCTTGGGAGAGGAGGAACAGATGAGCTGAGCAGTAACTTCTGCTGTTTCATAGAGCTGTGACTCTCCAGTGCTTTACGGGTGCTTATCCAGAAAGATCAACATACTTTCAGAAAAGCATTCCTTGGTCACTTGTTAACTGCTTTTTTTTTTTTTTTTTAAGATCAGCTAAAGAGGAATAAATGCACATTTCAGATACTTAGGGCATATGTGAGTATGGATTTATCATCCAGAGAAGGACACCATTCACCATACAAAATAGAACAAAATGCAGCTACTGCCTTGAAGACTGAGCAGCTGAAATAATGGCAAATTCAAATCTAGTTGTTTGCTTAAATTATACTCAGAATAGGACTCTGTATGAACATGCTTAGCCCTAGAGAGCACTAACAGGGGCAGTCAAGAGGCATTACATTTGTCACTGTGTAACAGCGAGAGGAAGACAGAGTGCAGGGGTATTGGATCCTGCACCTGTCCCAATGCTACCACGTTGCCACTACCATATTCTTGTCTGGCAACAAAAAATAGAGTAAGGTAGGAGGCTGCTCTCAAGAGATGTCACATTTACTCACTTATAGTTGAACATAATTCTTTCTTGACTTGTTGCTTACTCCTTTACCCCTACCTCTTTTTCCCTGTACTCTCAACAGGATACCAGTAAATAAGTAGACAGGACCAGAAATGCCCAGCCTTTACCTCCAGTCCTGCAGCTAACATCTCACTTCAAGGAGTTTCCTAAGTAACTCAACCCTGAATAGCTCAGCATAGGACACAGAAAAAAGTTTCTTTGCTTCTGATCTTGAAGGAACAAGTCAAAGCAGCTGCAGGGCAACTCTACTGAAGGTACAAGAACCAAAAGAATACACTGATCTTAGCTCCTGACACTCCCAAGATCTAGAGTTCATTTTTGAGCAGATGAAGAGATGACCAGGAGAAGCACAGAAATAAAATTCTGCCATTGTCCTGAATTCCAGAGTTTGACACAATCACCACTGTACAGCACTGCAAAATCATGAAAAAGAAAGGAGGAAACTCAAACCAACCCTAATGTCTTAACACGAATATGCTTCTATGTTATTACAGTTGCCAAAATGAACAGTTGATACTGAAAAACAAAACAAAACAAGAAATAACAACCAACAATTCATACTAATGCTTTTTCTCTCTGCAAAGTAGCACAGAAAAGCTCTGTATTAGAGGGACAACAGTTTACACCAGTCAACTATTTTAGCTGATCACAAATACCAGGAATTTTGAGACTAGGATGAGTGGCACCCCTGAGTGAGATAGATCTCTTTCTTGAACTGACAGTTATGCAGGTAAAGAAAAACCTCCATGGAAGAGTGATTCTATTAATAAATGTAGAGTGTTAAGGAAGTTTTTTAATAAAAGTGCTTACAGGTGCCATAATAGCACATTGTTTGCTTATTTTACCGTTAATAAGTATACAGTATAGTTAAAGTGGTAAAGTTTTCTAGTCTAGACAAGGCCAAAATCAGTAAAGACTCTCATCCTACAGATGTCACATCCATCCTTGAAAAATTCTCCTGCCTGAAGGAAATGTAATCCTTATATGACTAAGAGCATCCTTCCTACCCTAGATAAACTCTGAGATCTCTGCCCTTTCTGGAATTCACCACCACCACAGACCTGAAAGTCTGACACATCACAGCAAGGCTGTTGTCAACTTTTCTGTTTAGAAGAGTACCTAAGGGGCAAAGCACAGCCACCAACACAGAAACTGATTTCCAGCATCAGAACCATTAAACTTCCCATTAGAGCTCCCACGGGTTACTTAATGGTCCTGAGCACTTAACATGGCACAGTTCCACTGGTATCACATAAGACGGATATATATCGACCACTATGGTTAATGTTGCAAATCTAACAGAATATTTCCTGTCATTCTTTTTAATTGTACTTATTACAGCACTGTTATACTCAGAATACAATTTTCACACTACGCTAAACTGCATCTGTAAATGAAATTGTTATCAGTTGCAGAAGGTCTCTACACCAGCAAGTACCTGTTAAATTCATGTTATTAATGCATTAGAGAGATGTACAGCCTCAGGCTGCAGATAGAATGATGGTTCAGCATCATTTGACTACTGCTGAAGTGTGGAAACAATACCATCCAACAACTGGAGAGAACAAAACATTGTCAAATAAGCACACAAAATCATAAGCTGGCTTTGCAGTAGCAAATCCTGGCTCCACAGCAATGCATATTGATGGTTGTAGACTGAGAATACAGCTCCTCATGCCCACTCCAAGCTTTTGCACCCTCAGAAACGTTCCCATCTAACCCATCTCTGAGGTCTTGCAAGGCACATATATGGATAGCATGCAAACCCAAAGAGGAAGGACTGCTTCCCAGTTTCGGGTAGGTCTGGGACCCCAGATGTTTCTGTTCTACTTCCACTGCTGTGTTACAGCACTGATGTTGCTGTGACAGCCAAGGAGTGTACACAAAGCTGAGTGCTACTCTTAAACCAGTCTGCTTGGATCCCTGTAGCCATGACTAAGTTGCTCCTGCTCCTTAGTCACCAGTTTCCTGTGCCTTGTGTCCTGGCTTGGTAGGCAAAAAGAGCCTTACTTTTCAACTATGGTTGGTCAGTATAATAATCTTCTAAGACTATGCACAGTGCCACATAACATGGCTCTCAGCAGACCTGTAAATTGTGCTTTAACGACAAACCTTGAAAGAGAACACAAATGGTGTGAGCAAAGGTCTGAGCCAATCCTGGAACCCACCTGTGCACCCCCGCCTGTGCAAAGACTGGTGTGTTCATCCCAGGGTGTGGTATGATTAAAGCAGGGAGATGATGCACTAGTTTTCTAATTGAACATTTAACCAGGTACTGTGAAGATTTTCAACTGACAGCCTCAGTGACTGTCAGAGAGAATTTCAGGCCAGGCACTTGGTATGGCAGAAAATGGATTCTGAGAGTCATTGTAATAGCTCTGCTTTATTACACTTGTTTCATGATTGAGGTCACCAAACAACAGGGAAATTGGAACAGTTTGCCCAAGAATCATATGTTGTGCGAGGCCATAAAAGGTCCCCTCAGTACCTTACCCCACACGCTTTGCTAGTGACAGGGCAAGCATAGACACATCTGAAATTCAGCTGCTGTCCCCGATGCTGTGAATCTTTTCCAGCCCAATCTGTAGATGTTAGAGGTGGTCTACAGTTGCCTTCTGACCTCAGCCAGCATCTAAAAGCTATGCACTCTTTTAAAAAGAGGATAATTAGAAAATAATTTTCTCTGAACAAGTATTTCGACAACAGGACTGGGGGGAAACATTACCTTGCAATCCTCCTCTGATGTTACAGAGAGAATGACCACCAGCCCTGAAGACAAAGGCAGCACTCACCTTTCTCTGACCTTCTGTCAGCTACAGAACTGCTGCACCCCATGGTTCCAATGATGCTGCCCATCAGTTTTAATTGCTGTTGATAGAAAGCATGTTTCTCTCAGCTGTTAGCGTTACACACATTTCCTGTGTTCTGTCTTCAGCACTGAGGATTATACCCCTCTGGAGTCCTGTGCTCTTCCTGGCACTCCTAACAGGGAGAGGATTGGGAGGGAGGGAGGGAGAGAGAGAAAAAAAAGAAAGTGTTTGACAACACAGAATCTAAAGTACCTACAGCTCATAAAAAAATTACTGTATAGCACATCCTACACAAACTGGACCTGATGAACCATGCTAGATTTCTTTTTCACAACTGATCACTTATCAGCTTGCATTCAAGACCCACAAACTCAGTAATTAATACAGTTTACTTTTTACATGTTAGCTGAAAGTTCAAGTGCACCAGTGATTTCTTAATCTGAAGCATAGCTATTTGAAGCCTTACTACTAGGGACAAAGGGACTACAGAGGCATGTTACTCTTCATTCTTGTGATTTGAAAACTGGAACTGCATAATTGTAAAGACTTCAGATTACATCTGATACTATTGCTAAAAAAAAACCACCAAACCTCAGCCCTCCTAACACTATTGATTTGAAAATGTGCCCTACCACCCCATTTATCACTGTATGCCTCAGTGTCACCACCATCAAATTTACAGGGAGAAACAGTGCCATAGCAAATTGCTTCCTTATCAGATTTCATTTAAATAAAATATCCAATTTTCTGTTGCATTTCTACTGAAACATTCTAAATAAAAGATTTGGTTTCATTAAAAAAATGAACAAAGTACCTTTTACAGTGTGGCCTTTGGGTTTTTCTCCTGGCACTTGCTCATCTCTTCACTAACTGGTATCATTCACTAATGCAATATACTTCCTAATCAACAAGTTCAAATGTTCAATTTTCCCTGAGATACAAAATGGCTCAATTTCTAAGTAACAAGAAACTTACTGATGCTCTTAGAGAGACTGAACTTTGTTTTAGCTAAAGATTTCTTATATGATCACACTGACCCTTCTCACTCCTTGTCTCCAGGGATACGTGTTTCTCTCTAGCATGTCTGACACATCTAAGTTATTGCATTTGCTGTTTTGGTTCATTTATATTCCTTTTCTTTTAACTTGAATTTTAAAGCAAAGAAGAAATTCTTCAGCATGAAATGAATGCTTAACTACTTTTCCTTCGGCTTTACTAGCAGAAGTAAAAATAACAGGAGGATAAGAGAGAGAGGAAAACACAAATGGGTAACTAGCCTATTTTAAATTTCAATAGTTAGAATACATTTATTGTTGTGGGACTGTTTACAGTTTATATATAATGTTATGTTATGTTAAGCTATGCTATGTTATGTTATGTTATGTTATGTTAATATTGCACAACTGTTTACAGTTGTTGGACTTTTTTCAGGGTCCCACAACACAACGGTATCCCACACTTGAGCTGGGTCTGCCTCCTTTTGAGTCAGTATTTATTTCAGGAAAGAAGGTTTATAGGGTTTTTTCCCCACAATACCCTGCTTTTCTTCCCTCTGAAGAAGATACCATGAAATCCAAACAAGTGCTGTTACAATAATGTTGAGCCAATCAATGGCTTTGACAGCATAAAATACAGCACTGATATTGCTAATAGCTCAAATTTGTCTTATCTCCAAACAATTGTTGTTTTCCTGGACACCATCTCCTCACTTGCCCTCTTAGAAAAATCTCAAGTCGTCATTAGTCCATCCAAACCATCCAGCCACAACTTGAATTGTGATGTGAAGACTAGGACCAAGAGCAAAATAGCGCTTACCATCTAAGTCCTATTGCAGCAAGACTATCTCCATTAAAGGGCAGGTCAGCATGAGCCCAGCAACTGGCCATTGGAAGCCAGAAACAGAATCATCTCGCCTCTCAAGACTCCACCTAAGCCATAGCAAACAATGGGCTCACCCAAGAAACAGGGATCTGAATCACTATCTCACCCTACTTCCATTGACTTAAGTTTTTCTCCCAGTCATTCCCACTCTTCCCTCCACCTACTTCTAAATTTGTGGACTTCTAGCACTTCCTTGAACAAAGAAATAAAAAAAGATAGAGACATAGGGACAGAAAATTTATGGTGATAGCAGTAAATGAAGCCTGAAACATACACTCAAAGATTGGAGGAAAACTTGCACAAATATATCCTATCATTAAACCTCTTGAAAAGGCCAAATCTGGCCATCAAAGAGTTAGTCCAGGGGAGTAATCATCACCTTCAGTCCCAAATACCTGCATCCTAAAAAGGTTATAGCGAACATTTAAACTACTACTCTATTTCCTGATGGCTTTGGTGGTGGCTACAGAGCGACTCTGGCTGCCAACCTGCATATCCAGACTTCAGACCAGCCACATCTACTGAAGACTCCAGCAAGCACAGTCTCCACCCAGGCCCAGCAAATTCACTTTCTGCCCTTCTTGTCTGATTAAAGAATCATGAACAAGTGGAATGGAAGCTCCAAAGAAAGAAATCTCTCCCCTCCAGCCCCCCAGGTATGCTGGTTCAAGCCAACTCCTGCTCCATGGCAAACCCTGCCTTCCTGGGCAAAGGCATAGAAAAATACCAGGCAAAGGCCATGAAGACCTTCCATGGGGACAAAGGTTGAAACCCAAGCATTTAAAACATTAGAATAATTTCTGTGAGCTACTTACTATGCAGTGTAGCAATGTCTGGTGAAGAATCGTTTGCTGTTACAAAATTCCCCCAAATGTCGGCTGATGAAACAGAAAGCCGGACTTTTACCAAGGCATTGAAAAAGGCTTCAGAGATACAAGATAGCTGGATGCGAATTTGGGACGTAATGCTGTGTTAGCATTCTGGATACTATACCACTGATTTACCCTTAAGAGAAAATCTGTCATGTTCACTAAAAAGCAGGCAGTAATTCAATTTCTACAGACCAGTGATCTGTCCCATTTTTAGATATAACTCCAAGAAATTGCTACATTTCTTTCAGTTCAGCAAAAAAGGCAATTTTGTGATGGACAGGCACTGAATACACAGTCCATCCACTGAAGCAAAATAAAATGTCATTCCAACCAGGCCAATAGACACGCACCAAGCTAAGCCGGAGTGGCACATGCTGCTCTTTTTCTGGATAGGAGTCACTGAAGGTAACACTACAGCAAGTGCTCAGAAATTTAGGTTTCAGAACCTGAGCTGTCAAGAGCCTGATTTACAGAGATAATGAATCAGCACCATTTGATCCGGACGTAATAGGTGCTGCCCAAAATCAATCACGCCTCCAGTTTGTCAGTCACGTAAAGACCAGGCTGCCTCAAGAATAATGGAAATCTTGTAAAGATTTATAGCTGACTTTTAATGAAATCAGGCTGCAGGTCCTTTGGGCAGCCAGCCATCCTTTCAAGCATACCTTATCTTTTAAAATTAGATGAGCTGTGCTACTGGCAGACAAGTGTAAGCTAGGTCAAGTCTGAGGATATGGAAGCCATATGAATAAGAGCTACTAGGCTTTAACTTCTTAATCCGGCTTTGTCCCATTTGTTTCTTACCTTTGATAAACAAAGAATGAAAGGCTTCTCCCTCTATTTTTGTTGGGATGGGATTTCCACAATTATGCTACCTCCCCTAGAAGTTGTTTCAATGGCTATCTCCAGCAATGTTCCTCCTTTTCCTACTCGCCCCTTTCTCAATTGTATTTGTGAACAAATAGTTACAATCTCCTCCCATAACATGTCTTAGAAGGTACGTGTGGTTGGAGAGGTAATGAGAGAGGGACAGTTTTCTCCGTAAAGATCAGATGGATGGATGGGTGGATGCTTCCAATGATAGGGGCTTTCCTTTGATGTCCTTTCTTGCTGTCAATTTTTAAATTTTTGTGACTCACAGACTTTCTTTTCAGTTGTTTTCCTTTGGAAATGAGGACTGCAGAGAAGTGAGAAACAGATGCTATAACAGGAGTTTATGATGGATTTGCTTCTGTGCATTGCTGACGGAATGACACAGGAAAGAGCAAAATAGCCTCGAGAAGAGAACCCAGACCCCCAGGTTAGCACCTGTGGAGGGACAACTCTTCAAAGCTGTCTTGTTGCCAGAGTTAAGATTGTCAAGGATGGGAATCTAGAGATGAGTTAAAGATTTCATTAGCTAAATGACCCACCAGGCAGAAAGTGGGATGAAGCAGCCACAGTCAACTAACAAAGTGAAAGAGAACCTGGCTATGGCACACAAGAGCTGTCATTTTGACACCAATGCTGAATTTGGTCTACCAAGGGGCTGATACAAGAACATCAAACATAGGCAAAGCAGTATGTGTTTAGGTCTCTGTTATTTTACATCCATGGGACAAACTGACGTTTATATTTAGTGTCCTTCAGTGATTATATATGTGAAAGAAAGAAATGAGAAAGCCTTTTTGCTTACTGATAATTTCTTCAGCCTGCTCAGAGAAGCATGGCTAAGCTCAATATAGAATTGACGGAATCATTTCTAGCAATGGCTGTGTTGATAGATCTCAGTGTTTGGGCCAGGAATCAATAGGGAATGGATGTAGTAAGATACCTGGAAGACAGTAAAGCCTGAAAGTGTAGAGGATGAAGATGGACCAGCTCATTAAGGTGGACTCATATTCCTGAGCACAAAAATATACTGCAAAAAGAAATCAAAGTAAGAACTGCAAAGGTGTGAACAGGCAGAGATTGTTCAAGCAATCATTGAATTCAGGAACTGTATGCAAATCCAAATTGGATCTGTAGAAAAATGATAGGAAAAAGCCAGTTCATGTTATTTACAATCAATAAAGGACACAAAACTTTTACACTTTTTTTTTTTTTGTGCAGAAAATAAACAAAAAAAGCAAGTAGTCTCATTGTTTGTGCAGCAAGACTTTGGGGAGAATGTTTTTAAAAAAGAGGGGGAGTAGCAAATACAAGTGCACAAATGGGGTGCAGATCACCTTGAAGTATACGCAAAGCCATCATATCACTTTCCAGAAAGGTTAAACGCCTCTAGGGGGAGATTCCTTCAGGAAGCAAGGAGAAAACTAAAATTCCTGAAGCAAAGTTAGCTCTAGTAAACTGCACCCAACCAGAGCATAAAAGTCAACAACTGTTGTAGCTTATTATCCTGGAGGAAAAGGAAAATCTGAATCACGCAACATCCTGCAGTTAATGAGCAGGGTCTTAATGACATGCCATTTAATTCTCCTTACTTGAAGGGGGAAAGTGATGAAAAAGCAGGGCTCTAGAATAGAGTAAATATGTGATGAAATCTGAGCCAGTTTAAAAATTAAATTCATGGTTCAGCTAAAATTCATATTGGTTTTAATAAAGTTTAAGTTAAGCATCAAAAAAGGTTCAAAATTATCATTATAAAACTACTTTTTCCTAAAGCAAATAGTACATGAAATACAGTTGTCTCAAAGCTATTTGACCTCATCTGTATTCAGAAGTTCTGGATAACTGATCCAGTCCAGGACAAACTTTATAACTTGAAGCACACTGATTTTTCTCAAGGTAAAATCATAAACAGTCCCACATACATCTGTCATTCCCTACACAGACTTAGGATGAGGTAAATTTGCTCTTTAAAAGCAAGCTCTCTCTCTCTCTCTATATATATATATACACACAGCCCCCACCCAAATATATTACCTGTTTCTTCTTTCTGCTTCAGCAACACCAAGATTTTTTCCGCAAGAATACCTGTAGGAGATTCTTTTTTTTAAAAGAAAGCAGCCCCTTTTTGGAAGCAGAACTGCACAACGAGGGGTGCAGCTCTGCAGAACAGGTGCTCCAATTCTCTCTGGGGATCTGGAGCTGTCGGAAGCTGCAATGCACTTGCTCTCCACCTATTTATACAGCTTCCTGAGAGGCAATTTCTTGAGTACTGCTCTTCAGAAACAGTCAAGGGAAAACGGCGTTTTCGTCGTCCAGCCTGATGTGAAAGCTCATGGCTGCAGCCCTACAGCTGCGCTGTACGTGTGCTGTTGAAAAGCTGTTTTGTCACCATGCCTCCTGAATCTCAGGCAGAGAAAGGGATGGGCTGAAGTTATCGGCTTCGCATCTGAAGTCACATGATCTCTTTCAAGTGGACCGGCCTTTCTGCTGTGTTGAGGCAATGATTTGCATTTTAGCAGATCTAGCACACTGGAAAAAACCATAAGGGCTGTCCAGGTATTTGGTTATCTGATGTAACTGGCATGGTTATGAAAGCCCTTAAGGAAAGAAATACTGAATTTACTACGAGACATTGTATCTGCATATTAGTGATATAGGTGTTCTCCAGAACACTGTCATACGCAGATAATGGAACAAGTATGAAGCACTCAAATCTTGCACTCAGAAGCACTGCACTAATGCCTGCACATTTCACTTCTACATGTGGATGCACATCCCCATAAACGCATGACTGGAATTCAGTGGACTCGGTTCACAGTTTGGCTCATCCACTCCTTGTTCAACTACCGGAACAGGATCGGACAAGCTGAGAACGCTGCAACGTTGCTCCCCTGTGCGGTCAGGAAGCCATGGCGCTGCATGCTTTGAAATCAAACCCTGACCCTTGGCAGCAGGGCCCGCACCTCTGACCTAGCTTCTCACCATGCTGACCACAGTGGCCTCAAACCAGTACACACAGGCTCTCGGTGACTACGCAGGTGCCCAAGAGCTGTCACACCCAAGGTGATTCATTACTGCCCACTGCTACCACAACAGCCCCTGAGGAATCTGCTGCTTCTGGCATGGGGCAGTATATTGATAATGTGGGAACACTATAATTTTGACCACACACAGCACCAAACCACTAAAAATATTACATGTCAGTAGAAGTATGGTATTGTAATACGACCAGTATAGACTTGAGCCCAGTCCTCAGCATCTATATGCCACTTTTACCCCCAGTCTGTCCTTCCACCTCTCTCTGAAAGCCAGGACGGGCTGCTTGCTGCTGTGCAGTGATAGAACAGAGCACAGCAGCCACTTCTGTGGGGTGCTCCTTGCTCTGCAGCCTCTCCATGTGACGGAGTCCCACCAGGACTGTGTAGGGAGCAAAAGATTTCTGAGAAGAGAAGCAAACAAAGCAAGATCTTCACCCTCCTGCCCCCGCCCCAAAGGTCTAATAACACTGTAATGTGGTATTTTCAGGAAATTTTTGCCATCATTCTGGTGTCAATTCTAAAGGCATCAACCACCACTGTGAAAGACAGAGTGATTAAATCACCTTTTTTTGACAAACAAACAACTGCCTTTACTGTGACAGAATGGATACATTTATTAATGTGCAAAAAATATTTAAAGTGCCAAACCAGCAAAGCAGCAGGCACTGTGTGAATGCACTGGTTTGATTGACTGAGTTAGTCCTTTTGAGGTTCTGGAGTCCCAGACACAAGCTTCCACTTTCAGAGCTGTTCCTCTCCTGTGAGACAAGACAGTAAATGGAATACATACCAGGCGTGATAATTCTGCATGACCCAGAAGAGTTTTGATGTTTGTTTTTCTGGCAGGATGCACTTTCCCTGATCAGAGTTACAGTAGCTAATCATTTATGTATGATCACGCTGTTCTGCCAAAATGCATGCAAGCAAAAATACATCATAACCTCTTTCCACTGCACTCTGGGGGTACACATTATTTATAAAACATTTACTGTACCTGATAAATTCATCTATATTGGCATTTACCAAGATCTCTGCATAATGAGAGGCTATAAGGTTTGTTCCAACGGCCAACAAATCCATCAAAAATGTTTCATCCAAGATCAATGGGAGAGGGATCAAACCCTTAGCTGTTAGATTCTGTCGAACATAAAGCCTCCACTGTATATTTTCTTTTGTTATTCATGGAAGTTCTTCATCCTCTGTCTCTTGGTCTGATGTGACCAAGCAACCTGATAAAGAGTCAGTCTTGCTGGACCGAGCCACCTCTCCAGTTACGTTTGGGGATCAAAATAACATGCAACTTGAGGAAACACAAATGTGCTTTCCAAATTAACCTTTCCCGTTCAAGTCCAAGGACGTAGGCTATACCAAACAAGACTATTCTCCTTTCTATATAGGGCAAAGAGAACATACCAGTCCAACCAACAAGGACACACATACTACTGCTTTTTTGTTCAGCAGTCATGTAACACGCACACAGTTAAGATGCTGAAAAGGGTTTTAGCAAGCATCAACAGCTGCAACAGAAAGTAGGTCAAAAAATTCTGACAATATGTTGTTGAGCAGTCTAGCATGACAAGAAAAAACCCCAGTTATGTTGCTAGCACAGAAATTGGGAGATCCCTTTACAAGCAGCCCTTCCTGATGTAATAGCACGTGTTCTGTTTTCCAGATACTTTGGAAAGATTAATCTCCTGAGCAAGCCTCCATGCAGGCATTCCACATACATAATTCAAATTTTGCTTCAGGCCTATTTCTCAGAAGCACCCACTACAAAGTGATGTAACCGATATTTTCCAGAAAGACTGAAGACAATCATAATTGAAGAGAATGTGCTTCTTCTGAGTCCTGGCCATGGTTCCCCTCTTCTTACCCTTCCAGGCTCAAAGAATGATTTTCATGTGACCCAATGGAGTATTTTAAAGTACTATCCAGGGGACAAGTCCCTGCCTGAGAGACCTGGACGTCCAGTCACAAGCAGAAAGAATAAAAAGAACATAAGAAATGAAGAGAGAAATAAATGTCCAGAACAATTTTAAACTCTGTCTCAGTCAGTGAGATGGCAGAAATCTGTTCTCACAAATCAGGAGTAGGTTAATTTGGGTGAACAGGAATAGAAATCTCCCCCCCCCAGACAATTCTGGGTGAGATGATGAATAGAATACATCAAAACTAGCAGCATCCTTGTCAAAAAGAGCACAAAATCAGGAATGTGAAAGAAAGGCAGCTGAAACTCCTGAAGGCCAAGAAACTAGACCAGAACATTATGAAAATTATCAGGATACCTTCTGAAAAATTAGAACAATTTTTTTAAAAACAGAAGATTTCCCAAATTATCAGCTGAATGTAGATTATTCTGGGAAGCAATGACTAATGACCTAATTTGCACATTCTACCTCCCTCACAAGTTAGCTTCAGCCTCCACTGAGAGCCTATAGAGATGACAGCTATCTACAGCACTCGAGTTCTGCCACATCTTAGTAAAGCAACATGAGGAAAAAGAAATGGTCACAAAAGTTGTCTAACGACAGTTTGATCTGCATTTTGTTGCTCTGGTGAACCATGCGCTGCACAGACAGTGCAAAACCGACATCTGGAAGCTTGAAGCCTACCAGACTGTTCCCAAAAGGTGCTTCTGGGTTACATCAGGCTCTCCAGGTCAGGAGGGCACACAGATTTGACTCACACACTAATGATCAGTATGTAAAAGGATTTTTTAAATTATTTTTTATTGTTTTGTTAAAGACTGGGAACTGCTAGCTACTAAGAGCAGTCATCACATACCTGGTAGGGGGTCAGCAAAGTCTATGGAAATAATGTGTTTCACCTCTGCTTTCACCTTATCCTTATGAAATTGCTTCTAATGACAAAGAGGCAAAATGTTCAGCCTTGTAACAGTAAACCACCTGCTGCTTCAGCAAAATAGTATTATTCAGGAGTGAAGGCAACGATGATATTTACCAACAAACAATACACTGATTTGCTTACAGGCACCACACGCTTCTAAAAATTAACAAACCTGTCTTTTCTATTCCAAACTGCAGTTTCTCCTCGTAACTTAAGGCAGGCGCCTTAATTTGTACCTTCGACAAGCCGCGCCCTTTGGGCCGTGAGGGTTCGATACGGTGAGGACTGAGGTAACGCAGGCAGTGCAGAAACCCCCCGCTAAAACGTAACAGACGAAACAAGGCAGTTATTGTCTGGCGTCACAGATGACAAAAAAAAGACAAGTAGCCCGCCACAGGCCGAGCTGCGAACGGCCAAAAGCCGCGGTCCGGTGGCCTTGAGGGCGGGGGTGGGGTATGAGGCGGGGAGCGCGAGCGCAGGGAGCCCCCTGCTGGCGGCCGGCCCGCCCAACGGCTGCCCCGTCGCCCAACGGCTGCCCCCTCGCGCGCCCCGCCCGCGTGGGCGGGGCGGAGGAAGGAAGCGCGCCAGCGTCTCGTCGATAGGGGCAGTGCCGCACGAAGGGGTGAACGTGGCGGTTCCATAGTGTAGTGGTTATCACGTCTGCTTTACACGCAGAAGGTCCTGGGTTCGAGCCCCAGTGGAACCAGCGCCTCACAACCTTTTTCTTTTGCGCTCAGCCGCAGTTTTTCATCATTTCCGTTAAAGCGCTGAGTCTTGCTTTGCTTCCCCCCACCCCTCAAGACGGGCTCTCCGCCTGCCTGCCCAGCACGGTCCTGCAGGGCAGGATTTACAGGGTTTCAATGTGGTCACTCACCATACCGTACTTCCTGGCTGCCATTTTGTGGTGCCCGGTAGCCCCTGTGCCTCTGGTGGGGAGAAGAGGCCTGAGGCAGCCCAGGGGCTGTGGGCCTCGCTATGCCAAGGCCTTGTGAGCCGCGGGTTGCCCACGTGAGGGAACAGGCAGCTGGAAGCCTGATAAAATTGTTGCCCCTCCCCTTTAAGCCTGCCTGACCTATGGGCCATTGTCGGGGGCCATTTTGCATCTTCCTCTGGGCCCCTTCTGATGGGTGCAGCTTAGGCCTGGGCTGGCTGCTGTGGTGAAGTGCAGGTGGGGCCTCTGTCTGCCACGGGTCTGAGGCTTTGTCCTTGACGGGGCTGAACGCCTGCCTGCAAGAGGAGCCGGTCCCCGCTTGACCGCGGTCCCTCCGCTGCCTAACCAAGGAGACGGCAGAGACCAGAGGCAGCCATGGCATCAGCCGGGAGAAGCCACGGCCTGTGCCTGCGCCCAAGCGGGTCCGAGGGCACATGAGTATCCACGCAGCGGTGGCAAAGGCTGCAGCCTGATGCATTCCCAAGGAGATGTTTCATGAGGGCGGACTGGTTTCATCTCTGTGGAGAAGTGAGCGCTGGGGAAAGGCCAGCGCTTTTCACAGCCCACAGCTAGCAAGCACGGTTAATTCCGTCCTTGTTTTCCCCTGTACTGTGTGTGTTGTTGTTTTGATTAATCGGATAAGAAAGAGACATCTCAGCTTGCCTCGGAGCAGTTTAACTTTTGAATTATAACGTGTTGTCTCATTTTGCACGTGCAAGCCTTTAGAAAAGGATAACCTCTCGGCATCTGTCTGTGCGTGGGAGCCCTAATAAGCGCTGGGGCCAAGACATGTCTTCAGGAGGAGGAGGAGAGTCCCTTAGCTCCGCTGAGCTGGAGTTTGCTCTTGAGTCTCTGCAGGATCAGAGCAGGAGGGTATGATTTGCCTATCTTAAAGATGAAAGAGAAAAATTGACTTAACTTTAATCAGGATCTTATTAAGAAACTTAGCTTAATCATCAACATCTTCAGAAAACAATGTTTGTCAGTGCTTGCTCTTCCTAAAGACACAGTCTGAGGTATGGGCAAGCTGCAGTTAGAGATTGCAGCGCAATGCAGGGATACCTGGGTTAGGTTGTGAAAGCTCTTTCGGGTAGAAAGCACCCATGTATCACATAGTGAGACCAAGCAGGATAAAGTCATAACATTAAGCACTGTAATGTCACTAAGGGCCTGTGTATCCTGCAGCCTGAAAGTGCAGGCATATGCAGGTCTGGCTTTCCTCTGCTTAGCTTGGTTAGCGGTGTGTGCACAGCTCATGGGAGGTGCAGCCGAAGTGATGTGTCCCACTTCTCAGGTGAACTGCCTTCCCCAGCTGGCCTCCTTCAAGGATGCAGGCTCAAAGCTGAATCAGCTATAGCCAGACTTCTCATAACGTAGTGTATGCAAGCCTTCGGTGTAGGTATTTCCCATCTAATTGCAATGGTGATCCCACAGTGCCTGCCCTGCCAACGAGAGCCACAGCTCCCATGGGTGCATGCGTTACAGGGAGCGGGCATGATCCTGGTGGCCAGCACCAGGCAACTAGCTGCATTGTATTTTGTTGCATTTAGGAAAAAGGCTCCTTTCAGAAAAGGACTTAAGCTAACGCTTCAAACTCCTTGAAAGAATATTTTATTTCAAGAGACAGATCTTCAGCATGTGTAGACCATCACAGATCCATCCATTTCAAGGGGATCCAGCTCCTGATGGTTTGACTCAAGCTCTTACAGCGTTGGCGGTCTTGCTCTCTCGGCACGTCTGTATCCTACTTCTGAGAGATGCCTGTGGTTCACACGTACATGTATAAATGTGCACGTTCCCTAACTGTGCTAAAACCAAAGTGCGCCAGTCACACATTTGTGCTGAAACATTGCGCATCGTGTGTGTTCAGCTCACAGACGCATGAAACCGTGCGCACTGCTCTGATTTAGCTGTCTGGCACTCTTTGGGAGAAACACGAAATAGCTATGTGGAATTGCGCTTCTTTCTCACACGTGAACGCTTTTACCTCCTGCTTCCCCTCTGAGGGCACATGCTCACCCATGCTGCTGGTCTGTCAAGCACCAGGGAGGGCTCTGTGCTTAGGTGTGTGTTTTGAGCACTTGTGGGTGCACAGCTCTGCCATGCTCAGAAGTAAATTCCTTTCTTATAAGGAGAAAACTGTGGGCAGAAAGCATTAAGTCTGCATAAGATGCTGGCATGGTCTCCTCAAATGGTGGCCAGCTATGTCTGTATCTGTTAATAAAGCCACGCCAAGGTATGGACTGCAGCACTGGCCTCTGGTCACCTCTGGTCATCCATGCTGTTTAATTCATAGCTCCTGATAAAATTGTGGTTCAGGCCAGCTAACCCAGCTGGGAAGGACATGTGTCAGGGACCATCCCTGGGCAGGGTGTCAAATGGCCTCTGCTCAGCTTGGACCCCCTCCTGCCATCCCAGGGGCTTTGCACCTTTATGTACGCACACACCCTCACGTCACACCCCTGGAAATACAAGACGTGCTCTCAGCTTCATGCAGTAAAAGCATCCCAATGGTGCAGGGTGGCATTTGTGTTATTTCCCACTATCTGGGGGAAGAAAACACACCAAAATATCTGAGGGCGGTAAAAGCATACAAAAATGTCTTCGGGCCAATGGGACATGAGCTGGACCTGGAGGAGATGCACGGCCAAAAGAGTGAACCTGCCCGACCAGTTTCTGCCCCTGTTTTACAAAGCAGTGTGGATGTCATCAAAGTGTCCTGCTTTGGACTGTTTGTACCAGGCACAGTTTTGTTCCATAATCCATGCCAGGCTAATTTTTATCCTTTTTAAATTTTTTGTTTGTTTGTTTAATAAAGGGCAAAGGTAGCTCTTTCTGGTGCTGTATTGTGTACTGGCTTTAAAATGTTTTCTGTCTTCTGTACCTGAAAGTATTTGTATGCCTGCTAGGAATCAACTACGTGATTCATTTAGCAATGCTGTCTGCAGTGGCAGCACAGTTTTGCTGTTTACAGTTATTAAAATGAAGGACCATCAACATTAAAAGCAGAGGGTCTGAACTGCGTATACAGAGACTTTAATTTTAAGGCTCTTCTACTCTTCCTGTGAACCGTTTTTGTTTTTTGAAAGCTACAGACATGTTTTTAAACAAAGGCTGCCCTTCTTTTGGTGGGGAGGGAATTTTATAACTGGGGACCCGCCAATCTGGAGGGTGTCCCTTTGGATGAAGTGTTCTTTGATAATAGCTGTGCTATTTCTGAAAATGATCCCTGAGCTATTGCATTTCTTACAAGAAATCAAGACCTATTTGAAGGGTGAAGCTGACCATAAACTGAGCTGATTTTATTTGGTTTCACTTTTTTAAAATAAGGTAGGTGATTTCTCTCTGGGTGGGCCATTCTGCCTCCCAGTGACCTGTGCTTATGAGACCATAAGGCGAGAGGCTGAAGCCCTGGTCTGGTTTTCCAAGAGATATATGGATGAAGGTATTTAGGGATTTTTAAGCCCAGATTTTGAAGCCCGTGGGATTTAGATACCAAGTGCTTATCAATGCAGAGAGGGAATAGATATCTTAGTGTCTTCAGCAGCTCTGGAAATATCTGTCTCTGTGGCAGCCCATTTTACACCGGACAGCAAAGAAAGGAAGGGAGAGAGAGCCTTCCCTGGATACTGTGTAGATCCTGGAGTGAGATGCTGTGCCCGGGAGGATGCCCAGAGGCAACCCTGGTAACCTCAGGGAGGCTCATGCTTGTTCACCCCCTGGCTGGATCTTCTGGTGGGCCTCGCTGCCTGGAGAGGGGTGCTGCATACAAGCGTGAAGCCTCTGAGAAAAAAGTCAAGAGCAGCCTCCTGCCCTTAGGAAAATGACCCCCTTCCTGGTGCCTGGGATGAGCCGCCTGGTTGCTTGCCCTGCCATGCATGGATGCTCCCCGGTGTTTGGGGTGAGGTGGCCCAGGTTCATGAAGCAGGATGGCCGAGCCCATGCAGGGCTCTGCCTGCAATAACCCGCCCTCTCCCTTAGGGTAGATTAAAGTGGGAAAAATGTTGGGCTGAGGAGGTTAATCTGCTCACAGATGAGCAAAGCAGCGAACCCCCTTGGCAGGAGACTTGTCCCATCCATGTCACGTGCCCTGACAATGCCGGGGATGCATCAGTGCTGGAGGTGTGACTGCAGAGGGATGCAGTCCTGACATCCCATTTACAGCACATCCCAAATTAGTGGGTATCCAAAGGTAGGTGAGATGAATCCTGCCCCAGGGGACTGTTTCCGAAAAGTCAGCATCCTTGTTTGCGCAGCATTTTTTGAATGGATGTAGACCAGAAGACTAGAGACAGGTCTAGCTTAATTCAACAGCAGCTCCACATGGTCTCTGCAGCGCTTTAGTCTATTCCTGGGGATACAGTCCGAGATCTTTTGAAACAAGGAAAGCTGCTTCCAAAGCAATTGCTTTCAAAAACCTCCATTAAAAATACACTGCTAATTGCACATAATTAACAGAGGTTGGAGGAACAGGTGCAAGATGCACTGGAATCACTAGCAGTCTGTTGTTGTCTTGAATCTTTCAGGCATTTTAAAATCAAATGTATAACTCTATCTGATATAAAGTGGTTGAGAGGTTACTACAGGTGGAACTGTTAGCAAAGGGAGGTTTACTTTTTTGGTTTGAGATTTTTACAGCTCAGCAAGTAAGCAACTGAAATGTGCGATTTCTGTTTGATCTACTAATTGCAGTTTTCAGCCCCTTGCAATTAGGTGACTGAAAGAGCAGTAAGGCCAGGGCAGATTTCTACATGCAGCTATTATTAGGAAAGGCATTGACAGTGTAGAGGTAAATAATTGGGGTGAAAGATAATTAATACATACTACATACAATAGACAATATGCACTACATATATTTTATAAGCATTAGTCATCTTCTGCATTTGTATAGGGGATATATGTGGTTTCTGGATAGGTACATCCTTGTTTATTTGGACGTATGTCTGCATACACAATCAGGTTTGAACTCAGAGTGTCGGTACCTCAGTACTTTTTACCTTTTAAAAAGTGTTACGCATGACACATCCTCTAGGATGGAGCTTGACAGTAATAATTGTGTGGTTGGCTTGATGGTGCTTGATAAAATCATGAGAATGGAGGAGAGTAAGGTGCTTAGGCGATGCTTAAGTTAATCCCATGCCTTCCCAGCAAGCTGAGCAGCACGCTAAGGAGCTATTCCCGAAAGTGGAAGGAAAAGATGCGGTCCAAGATGGGAAGCGTCCTGCTGTCTCTTCTTTTCTGGTACAAAGGTATGCACTTTGCCTCCTGAGAGGCACTTTCAGATCTCCCTCTTTGTATTTCTTGTTTCATCCACACTTCTTTCTTCTGCCAGGGGCTGTAGGCTACAGAGCAAGCTCTTGTCTACGTTCTCATGGAAGCATAATAATTCGGGGAAAGGCAAAATTGTGGAGGAGATGTGTAATTTATGTACATGAGTGAGCAGCGTTCTTACAGCTCTATGAATATTCAGTAGTAAAACTCTGTTTCACAAAGTAATTGCAGTGTAAAAAAATTGCCATATAATTTGTCAAAATATGAATTTGCAAAGAAAATTGTAGTGCAGCTGAGCCAGTGAGTAAATAATAATGCTGATTTGAAAAATGAGGTACAGTATAACATGAAAGACTGGTCCTTCATTAATCAAAACTCTTGATTAATCAAAAACTGTTCATTTTCTCTAGCAGCAAGACATTGCTGATGGAGATCTGCCTTTTTTAACAGGCTCTTTCAGGTATTTTGGCCTGGAAAAGACTTCCAAAGGCACTTTAAGAACAAAAAGCAATCATAAGTCAAGAAAATGGGAAAAGTATTTATCAGTTTTGAGGCTTTCTCAATTTTGAGGCTTTCTCTTTTTACTTTTCAGAAAAGTAGCAATGATAGCAGGTAAACGGGAACTAGAAGCAGCCAGAAAATTCAGGGTCATGGTCTCCTTCCATTTTCATTAACCCAGCTGTGGAACGAGGAGATAATTTTCTGGTTTGTGTTTGAACTTCTGGCTTCATCGAACCCAAGGGCAAAGCTGCTATTATCTTGAACAGGGCTGAGGTTGCTCTTGCTAAGTGTTGGGCAGTATCTACCAACATTAACATGTGAATAGAGTATGATCTGTCGGCGTGTGGGACAGTTTTATCAAACAGTCCAGCTTTTCCCCCATGGATGTTGAATTCTCAGTGTTTTGCTTTGTCTAGTTTTTTTTTTTTTCTATCTTTCTCTGTTTCCATTGAATATTTTGATCTACCAAATTTCATGGATAGGAAAGTGTTCATCAACTACCCATGCCTTCATTTCGTCCTGTTATGCTTGGCTGTACCCTGCTCTGTCTAATTAACAGGTCTTGCTTTTAATCTTCCATCAAATATTTGTGCGTTCTCCTCATACCTTATCTCTTCACTCTCCTTTGTTTCACCTGGGAAGGTTACTGGTGCCTGAGCTTCTTGGAAGGCTGGCTTTACCCAGCATTTTTTCCCTGATGGGTGGCGTAACTGCAATTAGTCCTTGGAACGAGTTCATACCTTGCTCTGAATCCCAGACACAGCTTGCTCTTAATAGACACCCACACATCAGGATATTTTCGGAGAGCCTGCAGTGAAAAATTACTTGCAGGATCACTTTCCAGGCATCGCTCCTTCAGTATTTAATTTATTTTCTTAATTTAACAGTTTTCTTAGTTTACTGTTTTTCACTGCTTTGTTGTCCAAGTATCTTCTTCTGGCTAAAGAGTGAGCGACGACCCTTTGCCCAGGTCCCCCTCACACTCCTGCCTCTCCCACCAGGGAGAAGGTGCCACTAGGTCAGTCCTCCGAGCCACGTGCACTGATGCCGTGATAAGCTCCTTAGCTTATTTTCTCCAGCAGAGCAAGTGGCTTAGAGGAGCACCCCCAGCCCCCGCGCCTTGGCTGGGCTCGTGTTTGCCGGGGACACCACCGCAGCAGCAGCAGCAGCAGCATATGGTGCAGCAGGCAGGCTCCGGCGATGAAAGCCGCAACAGCTGCCGGGCCCCCTCCATATGGTGAGGGGGAGCACCCCGAGCCCCGAATTGACACCAATATGGTTTTAGCACATTGAATGTGACATGCCTGCGCCGCATTACTCCATCCGTGCTCACGACACGGCGGGGAATAAGAACACCTCAGCAGTTTAAAAGAGTGGATTTCTTTTTTTCCCTCTCTGTTTTTTTTCAGCTTTGGAAAGAAACCTACCAAAATCAAAGGCCCAAACCCGCCTTCAGATCACAGTAAATAACACCTTTAGTGCCGCCCTTTGTCATAATCAATACATCTGGTGAAATTACTATGCAGGCAATGTTCTGCATAGCTCTAAGCTGCAAGGAACAAACATGTCAATAAGATCAGGAATTGCCAAAAATTTTCAAAGGAACACTTTCAGAAAAAATATAATTATACAGCTCTTAGGAAGAAAAGGGGAAAAGGTTGATTTTTTTCAAATTATTTATGTTTTTTTCAAATATTTTCACAACATAAAAAAAATTGTAGAAGCATTATGGAGACAGCAGTCATAAAAGAGAAATATATATGGATTAAATAATAATTGTCATTATTTAAATATGTTTTTTGTCACTTTCAGATAAGTAACAGTAAATATTAAATGAGACACAATGCAAATGAATGGAAATGGAAACAAAATAAAAATAATTCAAATAAAAAAATGAAATGGAAATGAAAATAATAAACCCATGAAAAATCCACACAAAATGAATGAGGAAAACAGCAGCCACATTAAAGCACGAGAGAGGAGCTTAACGTGAAGTGTGAGCCCTTCTCCCCTCCGCAGGCTGATGCTGGTGCTGGTCCTCTTGCCCTCAGTCTCTGGCTCTGGCCGTGCCGCACACTCAGTCATCGGCAGAGATGTGTGCGAGGGCGGTGGTGCCCTGCTGGGGGGTCTCAGGGCGAGAATATCATCTACAGGGGGGAACAGGCTGTGCATTTGGCTCAGTGCGGCTTTAGGTGATGGGAACCCCTGGATGAACGCCCTGCTTTCACCATGCCAGCCTGGCTCCCAAAATCTTTTGATGGACACGGGTCGGCATACACCCTGGGGGTCTCTGCCTGCCAGCATAGTTCCCAAGGACCATGTAAAGCCTGCACTTTTTAGAAATAAAGGCACTGCTCGCACCACAGGACAGGTCCCCATGGAGCCTGCTTAGCACAGCTGTGGAAAAAGCCCTGGGGGAAAAACAACAAAAGCATCCACTAAGCGACTGGGCGAGGGGACCATGCCTTCTGAGGGGACTGGGGGACCGGCCACCGCTGCAGCAGGGGTCCCTGTGGCTATCGCCATTGGCACAGGGGCAAGGCGAGATGGGGAAAACGCCACGTGCGACGGTGGCCTGGGATGTGGCAGCTTCCCCAAATGCACCTTGCTGCCAAGGCTGGTGCAGCCTGATGTGAGTCACCTCGCATGCCTGGCACGACTTCCAGGGCTGGGATGTAAAAATAGCCTAGGTTAATAATATAGCAACCCACAAACTGGCACCCGATGGGCACGGAGGTACTGCAGTGCTTTTTTCAGCGTCTCGACCCTCTGCGTTGCTTACAGACCACCTCACCTAACTCTGCTTCCTGATGCTTCCTAATGTGGCGTTCAAGGACTTGCAATGCTGCGCTTTTCAGAAAACATGACAAAACCAGTGCCATTCATTCCAGTCACCTCTTTCATTTCTGTCACAGCTTTTCTGGTGCTTCTGTTTTTTAAGCTTTTTTTCTTTCCCTTGCCCCATGGCCCACATGTGCAGAAGGGAAGCAGGTGAGGAGCTACGCAGCAGGAGCCACCACGCCGGGAAAGCACTGCATCACAGAGGGAGTGCTCTCCACTGGGAGAGGCAGAGAGAAAATAATTTTGCTGATCTCTCTGGGCTTTGTTAAACTGAGATGTTGCTTGCAGAGATGAGAGGCAAAATTAACTATTTTCCAGCTTGTAGGCCACCGAAATCGTGAAGTCAATAAACAGAGTCATTAACATTTTCCGCATACTTTGCTTGCAATGATCAGGTTTATGTGAACTTATTCCAGTAAATGGAGTGATTGACATTTATTCTGTGTTATATTTTATTTCTCTGTTTTATTTTATGATGTGCTTTCTCATGCTTGTACATCTGGCATTAATTCTAGCCCCTCTAAAAAAAGATGGCTTGCTGTCGTGGCTCTACAGTCAGGATATTCAATATGATTTCTCAGAGATGACCGTATCAAAATGTGCTCAGCGTTTGGCAGTTACTTCTGCCCACACTTACCTTTCTGCTTTCTTTCTCTTGTTTATCCACTTTTTTAATGAATGACCTCAGATTTTCGGACACATGCAGTTACCTGCTCCCATCATTAAAATGCCAGCAACTAAGCCTCCTTGATACCATTTATCCCTTCCTTTCCCCAGCGAGTCCCAAGTTGTGGCTGCTGCTTTATCCCACCTCCACCTCCAGAAACCCATGTCCTCCCCATCCCAGCATCCCAGCACTGCCTCTGCCAGGTCTTTTCCTTGTGCCCCAAACCCGGGCCAGTCCCTGAGGTTCCATCCATCCACTCCCCTCCATCTTGCCCAGCGGTGGGTGCCAAGTGGGGGTGCCCCAGTGTCCATGCTCCAGCCCAGCCCCACCAGGATGGGTGCTGCGGCACAAAATCATCCCCTAGTGCTTGCCCAAGCCCCTGTCCCCAAATCCTGTGGTACAGGGTGGCATTTGTGCATGGTGTTGCATTGGATGCAGCACGCTGCAGGGCAGGATGGAGGGATAGGAAAGGCACATGCCATATCTCCCTGCCTCTCACAAGCGCACACAGATAATAATTTATTTCACTGAACTGATGGTTTGCTGAATGTCCTGGGGTGCTGCGGGGGCTGTAAATAGGTCTCTTTCCTTTTTAATGTTGGGTCTTTTTTTTTTTTTTTTTTCACTTCTGTACTTTTAAAACAACAGCCCCCGGCAGCTGTGCAGGACTTATGACTCTCCCACGAATTGCAGCAATTCGTTCTGTCTGACCTACAATTACCAATTATCTTTGTAACCTTCCTTGAAGGCAAACACGCTCGCTATAAAAGCATGCTGCCCATCACATTTTTAGGCTATTGGCAGCCAGCTTTACTCTTCATTTCCTTTGTAGGACAGGGTCCGTCACAGCTGTAAACACACCAATATATCAATTACTACTTTTTCCGGCCGACTGCAGGCAAGGGCATCTTTTCCTCTCCCGACACCAGGGGTTATCAGGCTGCACTGCCCAGGTGGGACATTTGGCCCATCCGCTACCACGCTTACCCCAAGCCAAGCCTGCTGCTCCCCTGTGCCCCAAGCTGCGGCTGGCCGCGGGCCGAGCTGCTGGCAGGAGTGAGCCCTTAGCAGTTAACTTATTTTAACTCAAAAAGACAAAGCTGACCTCCTATCGGAGATGTTTAAACCAGTGAGCCATGCGGCGAGGGGTGGAGGACCCTAACTCGCCAGGGAGGGACAGCCGGAGGGGGGGGGGGCAGCACACCAGCGCCCCTGCCCTGCCACTGCCTTTGCACCACTGTGTGTCGAAGGGCTGACCCAATAACGCATTGCCTTGAGATAAGGGCTTTTGTGCTTGAAATCCACACCCTTGCTTGATTTGCAGTGATGCCTCCTGGCTGACAAGCTGAAAAACCCTAAAAGCCACTCTTGTAACTCAGGAGCAGGCGTCACTGGCCTGGTGCAGCCACCCAAGCAACACCAGGGTGGCCAGGGAAGGAGAGTTTATTCCTGGTGGTTAAGTAGGTGCTACTGTACACCCACCCACCTGAAAACTATTCCTTTTTTTTTTTTTTTTTCCTGTTGTTTCACTCACAACCATTGGGTTTCCAGCTGCATCTCTCAATGAGGTGCTAAGCTTTGATCTTGGCTCTGAAATACCCGGGCAGGGACGCAGGAGTTGTGCTGAAGGGCTCAGCGTGGACCCAAAGCAATACCCCTTCATCAGCCTGGTAATTCCCACACCCTTTCCCCACCGCAGGCACACGGTGCACAAGAGTAGGCTTCACCACAACACAGGCTTCCTCACGCTGGGCAAATGTACCTGACACACATGTAAGTGGGCTGCTGGTATGCACTGGAAGAGAAGAGAGAAATATTTTATTCCTATACAAAGTATATTAATTTGCTATTTTGTTTACGAGGTTTTCTCTGTATCCTCTAAAGTCCCCCTGCAACACCCAAGGTGCCAAGGCAAGTGTTCATGCAGAGAGATGTGGGCACCTTTGCTTTCACCTCAGTGTGGCTCCAGGTCATTGCCAGGCAAAAGTACATTTAACCACTGAGAGGAAAACACAAAATGTCCCACAAAAGGTTCTCCACAAAAATCAATCTTCCAAAGGAGCTGAAGAAACACATAGTGAGAGCACGTCTCTAAATGACTCTTGAACGCCTGCAGGCTGGAGGAGCTGAGGAGCTGTGAGCTCAGACCTGGGTGTTGGGGACGCATGGTGGGCTGTGCTGGCTGGAGATCCAGGCTCCCAAATCCCAAGGGAATGAAGCTAGTCCTTGCAGCCAGTGCTCCCAGAGCAGGGTACCCATCCTGCTGCAAAAGGCCACCGTGACATGAGCTGGAGGGGCAGGAGAGGCTCCCACTGGCCCAGGTCCCACACCCACGGTGCCAGTGCCACTCCAGCGTCGGCATCAGAGCATCAAGCAGGCAAAAGACACACCACATTGCTATTACTGGCAAAGGCAATACACTTTTGATAGTTGATAATGTCTCGGTTTGTAGCCTCTTGATCCAAAGACAGTCAGCATTAACTTAAACCATCCTCATGCTGTGTGGCACAGCATGGAGGTGGCAACGCGCTGCGTGGCCTTGGGCTTGCACCTCCGCCTTGGTTTTCCTGTTGCACAAGAAGTCACGGGACTCGGCTGGGAAACATCTGTGCTGGGAAAGGTGGAGCGCGGCGTTGCGCAGGGCCCCCAGCCTGCGCTTTCCAAGAGGCCAGATCTGCGGGGTCTGGGTGCCCCCCAGCCTCCCTCCTGGGCCTGACTAAAAGCCACATCTTTTTATTGTAGACCGACATTTACTTCTTCTGCCAGGGCCGTTGCCTTGGGTTCATGCAGTAAGTTCCTGATGCCAGAAACGCTGCCCTGGGACAGTGAAGCAAAGGACGCCACCTCCTCATTAAAGAAAAGAATTTTTTAAAAAAAATTTCTTTATAATTTTGTTCTTTGCTGGGGTCTTTCTTTCTGAGTCTTCATACATTCAGGCTTAGCGTCACACCCAAGGAGCAATTGCATTTCAGTAATAAATAGAGCTTTGTATTTAGTTTATATTTCAGCTGATTGTAATTGCGCAGTGTTTGGAAGTCTTTTGAGATGAAACTTGCTATAGAAATGCAGGATGTAAATTTCCAGCATTAGCTGGAGCTTCCCAGGCTCAGCAAAGTGACAGTGTGTGAATGAATAAATCATAACTAAATTTCAGTGAATAATTCAGACTCTAATTCATTTGATGAAAAGATCCTCTTTTCCTATTCACAAAGCCTCTGTTTGGAGATGGTGGGTTTCTCATGGCTCCTCTATGCCAGTTTTTACCTGCTCAATAGCTTGGTCCTTAGTGGCTTGCAGATTGCTTACTGGTATTGAAAACATGAGGTTTGACATTTGACTTGTGGTGATGAGTTATCAGCAGCCATGGGACAATTTTTTTATTATTATTCTATTTTCATAGTTGTCTGGGCACTATTCTGCCAGTCCAAATGCTATTAACATAGTCTGCTTTGGATTTCACTGGGAATCGGGAGAGCCCTTTTTAGCAAGGAGCAAAATTTCAGCAAAAGCTATTGCTCAGTGACAGGCAGGAGATAAAACAGGTCAGATGTTACAAAAATAGCAGCTTCCCTCTACAGCCACAACTAGTTTTCTCCAAGAAAGAGACAAAAGGGAGTCTCATATGTAAGATGGGTTGGGAAGACCTATTTACATTCCATTTTCCTCCGTCCCGTCCAGAGGGACTGATCTCAGGTCAGACACCTCGCAGGGTGTCCCATCTCCTCAGAAGGCACCGAGGATTTGCATTAGTGCCAGGCTGGGATTTCACCCATGGGGTTCATCAGCCCACACATTCTAAGAGCAAAATGGGAAAAGAGAAACTGCGTGGGCAGGAAGATGGCAAAAAGGGATAGGGGTGAAATTAGCTGTAAAGCAGAGGCCAAGGGGGCCGGCATGGGTTTCTACTCAGGAAGTTTCAGGCATATCTGACCAGAAAGAAGAGATGCCAAAGGCATTGAAAAGAAAACACAGTGCGAGAGTAGCACTGGCACGGGCACATGCCTGTTCCTGCCCATCCACTCTTGCTTTCCCCTGGCAATCAATTGGGGGAAACACAGTAGATTTGTCAATCCTTCCTCGATTTATTTGTCCCCAGCTCAGGAGTAAATGTCCATTGCATTTCCTGAGGTTTGCTTGAAGCATCTTCATTTCTGATCTTTCTCTCTCTCTCTCTTCTTCCCTCCATGCCCGCTGACGCAGCTGTGCTGGCCCTCTCCCCGGGTGAGGTAAGTCCCCCTGGCTGGTTTGGCTGCCAGGTAAATGCTGGGGGCCCGACACTGCCTGGCTCTGGTGCCTTGGGGCCAAAGGAGGGAATGTACCTGGGACTCCAAGCCCAGGCATGGGCTTTGACCTCTGAATCCAAGGGGGATCCCCACATTTTGTGCCGGGATGGCATGAAGAAAGGGGCTCAGAGAAGGTGCAGCAGCCCAGCCGGGCAGGAGTGTCTGTCGAAGCTTCAGGACTCAGATATAGCCTCATGTCACTATTATCGATGACTATGTTGATTTATTATTGGGGTTTTTTACCTTCTCTTTAGGATGAGAGACTGGAGCTGTGGCACAGCAAGGCTTGCAAATGCAATTGCCAAGGAGGTCCTAACTCGGTGTGGTCCAGCGGGACTAACAGCTTAGAGTGCATGCCAGGTAATGGGCCAGTGTGCTTCTAGCCATGTTTGTCTGGTGATCTTCAGCGGCTTCCCCCGTTGCACCCTGCGTTGCAGAGGTGGCACCTTACAGCGGCGGTACTTGTTCCAAACCCAGCTGCCGGTGGGGCTGGGGGAGCTGCGCTGGTGGGAGGTGCGGGGTGACCCTGCATCATCAGGCAGAGGGGCAACAGCAGCGGGGGACATGTGTGGGCCTCAGGAGGTCACCCACGGTGTCCCAGGCTCACCAGTGCCAGTGGGCACTTGCCTGCCCTGTCCCTACAGCCCCTGGCGCTGGTGCTCCATGAAACTGCCCGGGGCAGCTACCTCTGTGTGTAGGATTTGCTGTAGGAAAGCTTTTGCACTGGCTAGGCTCATTGTCCCTTGCTGCAGTTTAGTTTGTGACATGCCCTCCTCTTCCCAGAGGTCGAGGAAAACAGTTTATTCTTTCTTTGCAGAATAATTTTAAACAGTAAAAGACGACAATCCTTTGAGTTTTTTTCCGGGCTGCCCCTACCCAGCAACTTCAGCCGTTCTGCACAGATCATGTTTTATGGGTTTTTGATCAAGCTCTTTCCTCGTTATTCTCTGCAACTGCCACATTTTCCCTGATATATTACTCCAGCAAGGTTTTATCGGTGCCCAGCTGACCCTCAGGTTTAGCACACGTGTCCCACAGAGGCTGTATTCTTGTTCAGGCCTCTGTCAAGCAGATGTTCAGAGGTGTTCACCCCCTCTGGGGCTGGATGCTGAAAGTGGTACCTTCCTCATACCTACTAGCAACCACCTCTTCCCAGATCCTGCCAGAGGTTGTGCAACAACCTGAGGTGTGTTTTGCTGCCCCCAGGTTCCCCAGGGGAGATACATGGAGGAAATCATCACCCCAGTGCTCAGAGTTTGGCGTGGCTGCCCTGAAGGAGGAGGAGGTTAAATGAGTTACCCTGGAAGAGCTCTGAGTAGAAGCCAAGACAGGCTAGAAAGCAAATAAAAATGTGTATTGACAAGAAGATATGACACCATTGGCAGAGCTTGCAGGCATACACAAACAGAAATAAGAGGGGAGATATCCCAGCTGTTTCTACCCCATGCTTGTGTTGGCCCTGAAGGTTTCCCTCCCATGGTGTGAGGCAGCTGACAAGCGCAGAAGCATTCTAGCCATCCTTGCTGGGCCGTCTGCTTCCCCTGAGCTCTCCCTCCATGCACCCTGCTCCTGTGGAGGCCATGTCCACCTGGGGCTCACCCAGCTTGAGGACTGCCTGCAGGCTTCTTCCCTGCCCAGAGAAACTACAAGGAGAGGATTCATCCACAGTGCATGAGTGGTGCATGAGTGGTGTCTTGTCCCTGGGGCAGAGCGGTCCCAAACATCCCCAGTAATGGGTCACGGCTTCTCAGGCTCTGTCCTTCCAGTTTCTGCAACCGGTATCTCCACAGGGGAGGTATGAAGAGGAAGAAGGCATTTGCTGGACACAGCCCCTGTGATGCAGAAGAAGCGCTTATAGGCGCTCCAGAAATGGTACCTTATATCTCTTGTTCTGAGAGTTTTCTCTAGTCTCTTACGAAAGAAACCCATACGCACTTCCCCAAACATGAGTCTGAGCTGGCATGGCCCTTCCTGAGCTCACTGCTCCCTTTCGAAGGGCTGGCCACCACAATTATTTTTTCTTCACTGCATCATCATGAAGCCCACCAGTGATGGGCAGGTCCCCATAGTCCTTGTATCCTTGTATCTCTCCCCATTCAGAAGGTGCCCCACCTGCACTTGCACATCCTCCACCTGTAACTGTAACTGTAGGGCAACCAAGATGATTGAGGGATTGGAGCATCTCCCTTATGAGGAAAGGCTGAGAGAGCTGGGACTCTTTAGCCTGGAGAAGAGAAGGCTGAGGGGAGGAGACCTTATTGTTGCTTACAAGTATCTAAAGTGTGGGTTGAAGCAGGATGGAGCCAGACTCTTCTTGGTGGTTCCCAGTGACAGGACGAGGGGCAATGGGCACAAGTTGGAACACAGGAAGTTCCGTTCCAATACACGGAAAACTTCTTTACGGTTTGGGTGACAGAGCACTGGCACAGGCTGCCCAGGGAGGTTGTGGAGTCCCCTTCTCTGGAGATTTTCAAGACCCGCCTGGATGCAGTCCTGAGTAATGTACTCTGGGCAATCCTGCTTTAGCACGGGAGTTGGACTAGATGATCTCTAGAGGTCCCTTCCAACTCTGAAGATTCTGTGATTCTGTGATCCCTTTGCATGGAGCTGCAGTAAAGCCTATTTTGGATAAATGGAGATTACTGCATACCCCAGGTCGCCAGGTAGGATCCCCCTGCTTCCTGCAGCTTCCTGCAGTCATGTGCAAAGGAGCAGCATCATCACACCCACATGCACCGCAGAGCCCTATGACAATGCTGAGTCACAGCTGGCCCAGCAGAGATTCCTGACCAACCCTTGGAAAGTCCTTCTTCGCATGGTGACCCCCTATCGGCACCCATGCCTGGCATGCCAACCTGGTCCTACTGCATGTTTTCTTGCTGTCAAACCTTAACAGTGTACAATTCTCCATCTGAAGCCTTGCTACAGCCTGGTACCACCCTGCTCTTTCTTGCACCAAGAAATCACAGAATCACAGAATGATTTGGGTTGGAAGGGACCTTTACAGATCAACTAGTCCAACTTCCCTGCCATGTGCAAGGACATCTTTCAGTAGACCAGGATGATCAAAGCGCCGTCCAACCTGACCTTGAATAATTCCAGTGGTGGGTAATCCACAACTTTTCTGGGCAACCTGTTCCAGTGCCTCACCAACCTCATTGTAAAAGATTCTTTCCTTATGTCCAATCTAAACCTACCCTCTTTCTGTTTAAAACTGTTGCCCCTTGAAAGGGAAGGGGAGGGAAGGGAAGGGAAGGGAAGGGAAGGGAAGGGGAGGGAAGGGGAGGGGACGGCA
>NW_009646515.1:1336463-1380339 GCF_000708025.1 Charadrius vociferus | reverse complement strand
AGGGAAGGGAAGGGAAGGGAAGGAGACACGACAGGTTTGGTTGATCCATCCATGGCTGAGGGACACGTGAGTGTGAGGAGCAGCTCTAGTTTTCCTGGCCAGGCAAGGTGTGAGGGGTGCTCTCACACATTAGCATTATCTAGCTGAGTAATGAAGGCATCTTCCTTGCCTAATGAAGGCTGTTCTCCTGAATAATGAATGTTGTCACTGTATCTCCCAGCTGTCTCTCTCCCCAGGCAGGGGGGGCTTTGCGTTCTCCTCACCCAGCCCGGCCCAGCCACGGCGGTGTGGCCCAGCATCTCTGCTCCTCAGGGACGGTTTGCAGAGCAGCCATGCTGAGGTGTTGCAGAGCTGTGTCTGGCATGGCCAGAGGGGACCAGCCAGCCTTGCAGCTGCTGCATGAGTTTTCTCCAGGTTGGCGGTAATGGCATTAAATGGCTGAGCCGGTTTGGGCAGGCAGGCACCAGGCATCTGTTTCGTGGGTCCCTGCGTGTGGCGCAGCCGGACACGCCAGAAGGTGACCTGCTAATTCCATTACAGTTGTGTGGTCTGCGGATTAGTGTTGCTAAAAGTAAAGTTACGTGTGCTTCGAGATAAGCCTGCCGAGTAGTAAACATGCAGGGCCACCCCAGCCTGGCCACCCCCTTGCACGAGGGGAGGAAGGGTTTTTAATGCAGTGGAAAAGCGTGATGTTTCCGTGCCTGGAGGAAGGTGGGACAGTGGCTATGTGTTTTCATGGGGAAAAACATGTTAATGAGGCACCAGCTGAGCAAGATATGTTAATGAGATATTGATGCATACGATATCGACCTAGTGGAGCTTGCTAATGAGACATCGACCATGCCACCGCAGTGCTGGGGCATTGCACCAGGAAGGCCATGGTCATGCCAGGCCCTGGGCGCCTGCTGGTGCTCCCCACGTGCCGGTCATTTTTAACACGAGGTGTCACGCTGGTCGGTCAGGCATGGCTATGGCCAGGAAACGTCCTACCCACGTGTGAAGCTACGCAGAGCTTTGCTTTCTCCTTTATTGCTGAAACACGTGAAATGAACTACGCTAAACTGGAAAATGTGACAGAGTCACCCTTGGGGGACCACACATGGGCCACAGGCTGCAAAATTAGAAAAAAACTGCCCATGATATAGATGTTTGCCCAGGCAATTCCCATCTGACATTTGTGAGCACCTTCTTTATGTGTATATAGATAAGTAGCAATAACTGGCTCACATCATAAAAAAAAATTCATAACAGAAAACCCAACAAGGTCCAGGTAGCATGCAGGTGCTCTGCATGGAAGCATCACCAAAGGCTTGCCTTTCAGAGCACTGTGTGGTGACCCACCACAGAAAATTTTAATGATGATTGACTATTTCTATGCCTAGTGGTTTTGCAGCCAGTGGGAGTCTTGCTGAACTTCTTGCTATTGCAGAAGACAACTGCGAGGTCTGGTTTGGTGGCCTGAAGATCTGAAGACAAAAACTCAGATGGAGATTCCTGAGCCTTCAGCAGGGCCAAGCATTACACATCACATCAGAGTACCTGAAGGTTTTCCACAAGACAAGACCATCTCCAGATACAGAGATAGTTCCCATAGCAGAAAATGCAGAAGATCTGAGGGTGATTGTGGAGGGATGATCAGAGCAGGCTCACCAATTTTTCCCTGCAGACATAGCCATAAATCAAGACAGTGAATGGAGGAGCAGAAGGAGATAAATCCCAGCAAGAAAAGCCATGCCAGGCATTTCTCAAGCACCGTGCAGAGGCTGACAGCCTGAAGGCTGAATCCAGGTTGATGGATCCAATCTGGATCTGCTTCCAGGTGCTTGCAAGAAGGAGATTTGGACTGCAACACCTGAATAAAACCTTCCCTCCAAAATGCTGCAGGCAGCAAATGTTCAGGAAGTTTGAGAGAGAGAGGACAGTCAGAAATTCATACAAGAGAAGAGTTAGAAATGAAGGCCCCATGGCCCCTGGGCAGCAAATATTGCAGGGGGTGTGGTCTGGGTTTAAGAGCATCCCCAGCATCCCGGCCTGGGAGGACAGGGAGCAGCGAAACCACAGAGGGTGTTGACAACAAGCGTGCAAACGCAACCAGCACACAAAGCCATTCGTGGCCTTGTAGTAGCATGTTGTTTCCCTTGTTCTGCAGAGTGCCCCTACCACAAGCCCCTGGGCTTCGAGTCTGGCGCTGTCACCCCTGACCAGATAAGCTGCTCCAACCCTGAGCAGTACACGGGTTGGTACTCCTCCTGGACAGCCAACAAGGCCCGCCTCAATGGCCAAGGCTTCGGGTGAGTCTGAAAACGCCCCCCATGAGGGGTCCCATGGGCAGGCGGGTGTGAGGGGCTGGGGGTCCCCTGGCAGTGTGGGGGCAGGAGGGGCAGGACGGGAGGGCATCCGTGGAGGATGTACGGGGCTGGTGGTGTCCCCCCAGGTGCGCATGGCTCTCCAAGTACCAGGACAATGGGCAGTGGCTGCAGATCGACCTGAAGGAGGTGAAGGTGATCTCGGGGATCCTCACACAAGGGCGCTGCGATGCTGACGAGTGGATGACCAAGTACAGCGTGCAGTACCGCACCGATGAAAACCTCAACTGGGTTTACTACAAGGATCAGACTGGGAACAACCGGGTTGGTGGACTTCATGCTTTGGCCACTGGTGGAGGGGAGGGGGAGCACATTTGGTGATATGAAAGCATCGGGTCCCAGCGGGGATATGCCCCAGGAGGGGTTCCTGTGGGAGCAGCAGGGGTGGACAGGGCCTGGCACTCACCCCATATCCAGGGGCAGCATGGAGGGGAGTGTCATCCTCCCCTGGTGCTAAGAACAAGTGCCATACTGACCAGCCGCAGAAGTACAAAATGCATTTTTTTGCTCATGATGATGGTGGCATTGAGAATAAACTCACCAGGATGGAGGCATCAGCAGGCACTGAAGGAGAAGTGGCACCTCCATGATAAAATGCCTTTCTTTGCTGGGGCCGCACAACTCCATCTGTGCCTGAGCACTGCAAAATGGGGGCTCCTGCTTCTGCCTTAAGTCCAGGCACAACGCTGATGCAGAAAACCCGCTGAGACAAAATTCTCAACTAGTTAAGTCACAACCCACCGACCTGTTTTCATGCGGCACTTCTTAGTGGTTGGTTTGAAGCAAAAAAATTGCACTTGGGGGACCCTACAGTGGTGTCCATAGCCCCTGTGCAACCCAGCTGGGCTGGGGGATGCCACAGCTGCTGCCTCCCAGGCGTCTTTGGTGTCCATCCATGGGGATGGCCCCATTGCAGCATCGGAGGCTCTGGTGGCTTTGCAGGGTTCCTGCAGCCCTGGAGAGGTGCTGAGCTTTCTCCCAAAAACAGGTCATGGCAGTGGGAGACATGGCAGCACAGCCAGGCAGTGGGGAAGGGCCCCCCAATACATCTTTTTGTCTGTATTGGTGTGTCTGGGAGCCTGACTCCTGAACTGCAAACAGCCAAGGTCAGCCACACTGACTCCAAACACATGTTGCATTGCTGGAGGAAGGCAAATCAGAGAGAGTGGGGGGAGATTAAGTCTAGCCTAACCAGAAAAAGTGGAGGAACAATGCGGGGAAAGGGACTTACTCAGAAAACGCAGTCAGTGTTACAAAAATCATCTGCATCCTGATATTTTTCAAGTTTTTTATTTTGGGGGTGGGGAAGAGGGACCTTCCTCCGCCTCTGCTCTGCACAAGCACCCCAAACTCATGGGGCAGGATTTCCAGCCCCCTAACCGCCCACCCACACCTCTCTCCCCAGGTTTTCTATGGCAACTCAGACCGCTCGTCCTCGGTGCAGAACCTGCTGCGGCCGCCCATCGTGGCCCGATACATCCGCCTCATCCCGCTGGGCTGGCACGTGCGCATCGCCATCCGCATGGAGCTCCTCGAGTGCCTGGGCAAGTGCGGCTGAGCGCCGTCTCCTGGGGCGGACGTGCAGGTGTCTGCCTGTGCAGCCACCCCATCTCGCCACCGACGCCTGCTGTGGCCGCGGTCCTGCGGTGTAAATGCCCAGCCTGCAAAGGGAAGGGCTGTCTTGAATAAAATGTTGCTTCGCACCACGCCTGGTGATAAAGCTACACCCTGCTGTGGAGCTGAGGGGTGTTTATGGGGCACGCATTGGGCAAGTCGAGTCGGTTCGTGGCCGCAGCTTTGATCCTGTGAGATGTGGTGCTTCTGGCCCTCCCTGGGTGTTAGATTGGGGAAATCATTGTCACAGTGTGCTGTGGAGGCCAAAATAAATGCAGATGGGGTCCAAAGGCAGGGCTTGGGCTCTCTTGGGGAGGGCAGGTCTGCGCTTCATTATTCTGCCTGCTTCATCCTTGGGCAGCCCTCACCACTCCACCGGGGCCAGGGAGGGCTCTCACACTGGGGCAGACATCTCATCCTGCTTTTCCTCGTGCTCCTCCTGCTGATCTCTGCCATCCCTGAGACAGGGTTGGGGCCAGATCTGGCCAGTCTCCAATATGACAGGTCCCACCTGTGTCTCGCATTCTGAAATCTCCTCATGTCCCCCTGTATCAGGTCCCCTCGGCCTGAGCTGCTGAGGCGGTTTTTGGGACAAGCGTCAGTCCTTTGTGCAGTGGGTGGCTGAACCCCCTCCATGTCCTCTCCGGTTTTGCACTGACACATCCCTGGCAGCCCAGGGCACATCGCTCCCCTCTGTTTGGGCACAGGAACAGGGACTTGTTTTCATTTACTGCCTTGATCTCCACGGCCCATTTCCCAGTGGCTGTTGAGTGCCTGAGGAATTTGGGGTGCATGGCAGCCGTGATGGTGCACCCATCTCCCCAGGGAGAATACCCCCGGGGGTTATGGCTTGTGCCCCTGCCCAGGAACTGGAACCCAGCACGCCCCAGCCAGGAATCACGGACGTTGCAGCTCCCTTGTGTGAAGGTTGTCGGGGGCTCCAGGGTGACAGCCACTGCTTGGCTTCCCACGTGTCTGCAGCAGCAAACTGGCAGGCACCAGATGCCTTTTTCCTATTAACAACCTTTTAACAACCCATACATCCATCCCAAAGAGTCGTGGCATTGGCACTGGAGGGAGGAGAGGCACAAAGACAACGGCACCAAGGGAGGCCATCTGCCTCTCATGCCCTCTTCTTACCCCTATGGGCAGAGAGGCAAAAGCTTGGTGTGCAGGGCTGGAGAAGAGGTGTGACTAAAACCAAGTGAGACGTGACGAAAACGATGAGAAAAGCCTTTGGATGTCTGTGCAATTTGTCACATTTTATTCATTTGTGAGGGCAGATGTTTCTGCCTTGTTTTTTCCTGTATATACAGACAAATAATAATCACAGAATCACAGAATTTTTAGAGTTGGAAGGGACCTCTAGAGATCATCTAGTCCAACTCCCCTGCTAAAGCAGGATTGCCCAGAGTACATTACTCAGGAATGCATCCAGGCGGGTCTTGAAAATCTCCAGAGAAGGGGACTCCACAACCTCCCTGGGCAGCCTGTGCCAGTGCTCTGTCACCCGAACTGTAAAGAAGTTTTCCGTGTATTGGAACGGAACTTCCTATGTTCCAACTTGTGCCCATTGCCCCTCGTCCTGTCACTGGGAACCACCAAGAAGAGTCTGGCTCCATCCTGCTTCAACCCACACTTTAGATACTTGTAAGCAACAATAAGGTCTCCTCCCCTCAGCCTTCTCTTCTCCAGGCTAAAGAGTCCCAGGAGCCCAAAACTGGACACAGTATTCCAGTTGTGGCCTCACCAGTGCAGAGTAGAGCTGGAGAATGACCTCCCTTGACCTACTGGCCACACTCTTCCCTATGCAGCCCAGGATTCCATTGGCCTTTTTGGCAACAAGGGCACATTGCTGGCTCATGGACAATTTACTATCTACCAGGATCCCCAGATCCTTCTCCTCAGAGCTACTTCCCAGCAGGTCCACCCCTAACCTATACTGGTGCCTAGCATTCTTCCTCCCCAGGTGCAGGACCCTGCACTTGCTTATGTTGAACCTCATTAGGTTCCCCTCTGCCCAGCTCTCCAGCCTGTCCAGGTCCCGCTGGATGGCAGCGCGGCCCTCTGGAGAGTCAGCCACCCCTCCCAGTTTGGTATCATCAGCAAACTTGCTGAGGATACAGTCTGTCCCCTCATCCAGGTCATTAATGAATATATTAAACAAAATTGGACCGAGTATTGACCCCTGGGGGACACCACTGGTTACAGGCCTCCAACTAGACTTCGTGCCACTGATCACAACCCTCTGAGGTCAGAGGAAATATGCTGTCAGGAAAATACGCTGTTCTGGCAAGTCTGAAAGCTTCTGCTTTACTATACTAACGGTATGAAGTCAACAGAGATGTAGAAAAGACCAAGCCCCACCTGCTGAGATGGTGGCTATTATGTGACCATCACTCCCTTGCAGTCAGAGCTTTTGTATTAGTAACATCGACACTGAAAGCTGAAGCATTTCCAGTCTCCGGACACAGTTGCCATCACATTAACACACTCTTCTCCCCTAAAAGTAGCGCGGGCAGCTCTGTCCCATGTGATGGTGACTAGAGGGGAGGAGTCTCGGTGCTTGGTGCTGTTGTTTTGTTGCATGACTGAGGAGTGGTGGGACGGGGTTGGAGGGGTGAATGGACAGACTGGGCACCAGCTGAGGTATATCTGTAGCACCACAAAGGAGTTAAGATTGACTGTAACCACTCAAGGCCTTGGCTGTGACTGGCCTCTGAAGAGTTCCCAGGCACAGTTCAGGGTTTTGCAAGTTGTCTGGTTTTGGAAATGCACCCTGCGGCAAGGGCCAAGAATTCCTGCGTAATTTGAAAGTGCTCACAAGCTTAATCCACGGTCTGAGTAGACGGACCACATGCCATCATATACCAAGGCACCATACTAAATAATGTATCTTCCCATGGCTGATCCTACACATGGGATATAATAAAGCCTTAGAGGAAGAAAAGACTGCCTAGGTAGAAGGTAGGTGCTATCACTCTTCCAGCCTCCCAGCTTCAAAGAAATCACTAGACCCTTCTTCCAGATTGAAATGTACAGCGATAAATAAGGTGGAACTAACTGGCATCCACTGAATTTCACAGTTCATTTGCTTCTTGCCTCACCCTGTCCTCTGCCTGCAGTTCACCTCTCCAGCTTGCGCAGGGAAGGCACCTACTTCTGGCTTTCATCTGCAATGTCTAAATGGCTGCTGCTACAGCAGGAGTTTCTGTTCTGATCCTAGCTATGCAGCTCGCTTGCTAATTGACCTTTGGAAATTCACTTAACCTCTGGCTCTTATCTAAAAAGAGGGGTGCTGAGAGGCTTAATTAAGTGGTCCTAAAATGCTTTTAGAATTGCACTTGACTTCCACCTCTGCATAAATGCAGCATGTTGGAGTAACAGTGTGACTGAGGGCGTTATGAAAGCAGGATAGAAGCACCCAAAATACAATTACAAAAATACAAAGCTTTTCCTCATAAAGTCTAACTTTTTCTAACATATCACTATCATTTTAATTTACCAGCACAGATGCCTCCAATGACAATTAATCAGAACAGAGCCAGCAACTGAGGCTGCAGGGGATGATGCAAAACAGTGCTGAATTTATCTTCTAGCATTTACCTTCTAGAAGTGAAAATCCTGCAGGTCTTTACCCGCAGAGGTAGGGACACCAATGCATGGCTTTGCAACAGTGTAAAACAAAACAGGTTTGAAATAGGAGGCAGGACCGAGAGCTGCCTTCAGCTTCGTGACCTGAATTTTCAGTCTGGGATGCTTACAGGGAGAAGTGAGGGAACGGTGCTGAGAAGTCAAGCTTGCCCAACCTAAACTATGTGATAAGAGACTGCCTCAGGCCTCCAGACCAGCCATAACATTTGTAAATCAATAGCCCCTTTCTCTTAATGGCTAGAGGAAGGAATTATCCCTTTACAGCTGTCAGAGAAAAATGCTCACACCCACTCTGCTCCCCATCCCATGGGGGACCAATGCTGACTACGCATTGGTAGTAGGTAGTAGCCCTGCAGGGAGTACAGAAAAAGCCACCGAGCGGCTGGGGTCACTACAACGAGATCCTTGAAAGAGTAAGAGCGAAGTGAGGTTGTAGGAGTAAACCCAAGTCCCCAGAGAGCTGGGCACCTCAAGGAAAAAGGCATTTCAAAGGCATTTCTGGCTGGGACTGTTGAAATGCTGGTGGAAGTGAAAGCCACTAGTTTAGGCCAGCAGTTTCCCTGTTCAGGAGGTGATGGGCGCAGCTCCGTGAAGGCAGCAGGCAGCAGCCTGGTCTCACAGCAGCTGTGGCACCACCCATCAGGTGGCTCTTTCCGAAGGATCTGAACAGAGTGTAAGTCCTGTTTTTCAGCAAGTCTGCTGCTGGAGCACAGAGGGAAAGAAGGGAGGCCACAGAAAAGTGGTCCCTACGCCTCAGTTTGTTTCCAATTACCCTGAAGAATGAGGGACCAGCAGAGAAATATTTAAAAGTTTTTTAAAGCTGTACAAAATAACAAAAAAAAAAAGTTATGGTCAGTTCACGTTAAAAAGGAACCCATCAAAAAGTGTATCGCTGACACCCGAATGTTTGCCTAGAAGAGTCTCAGCTTATGTGTGGCAGTGCTGAGGTGCCAACATGCTACCCAAAGGGTGGATCCCCTTCTGCAGCAAAGACAATTTCAGGGCTGGAAACTTTCAGGGCCTTTTAATTTCTGGGTAGTGCCTGCTGAGGAGATTGGTGGGTTGATACTGTTCAGAAGAGAGAACAGCAGAAATTTTTGCCCCGAAAGGAAGAAATGCCCCCATGTCTGCAATGAGACTACAGCCACAGTGGGCAACAAGGTGCTTCAGACCTGTGTTGTCCGTGCTCCTGTGGAAACATCAGGCTTGTGGACAGATACAAGCTGGCTTCTCAGATGGGGAGTTAGCCAGGACCTGGCCACAACCCGTCGGGCAGAGAAGCCCTGGTGCAGGTCTGGCCTGTTCTGCCCATCCGAGCCACACTAACGCTCGGGGAGGCGCGCTGGAGGAGATGTGTCAGGAATAAGATCAGCCATTGAGCAATGCCAGTGTTCTAGTGCAAAATCTGCATTTTATTAAAGACATATTTTGGAAGGCCCATTCAAAAATACATTGTGCTCAGTAAAAATTAACCATTTCCATGCTGATAATTAAGGTTACCACAGGATTATTTTTTTTTTTTCTCTTTTAGAATATTTACAGCAACAATAGAAATTTTACAGAAGTTAAGAATGGAATACATGCCCAAAAAAAATTTGGTAAGGTGTACCAACAACATGATACAAAGGGTTGTATACAAACACTTTACAAATGGTTTATTAACTTGCATGAAGTCATCCTTAAATATTCAACACATTTTAAAATCAATTTGTATTCCAGGATTAAAAAGGTTAACACCACATCACATCCCTTCCACAACAGAAAGCATGGTAGATTTAAAAGTTTGTGCGCTTTAGATTTCTAGTAGCTGTTAAAAAACATTGGGGAATCCTATCCATAAATTTAGAAGTTTTGAAAGCTACCCCCCCAGCCTGTTATTTTTTGAATAGTCCGTACTGGCAAGTTGTGAAAAAAGGTCACATTTTTCTAAACGTCATTCTTCCTTCCTTCTCCCAAATGACATAAATTCAGAATTTAGCATTTCACAGTGGAGATCTAAGCAGTCCTGGAAGTCTTTAGCAGATTAACCAGATTTTAAAATGCCTGCATAGAGTTTCCAACAAAATTACAATTTCATGGAAGATTTTAGCTTATTGTTCCATATAAACCAAATATATATGGATGTTACTCCTTTCCATTAGACATATCCTTCAGTAGTACAAGTCTAAGATGTGCACTAGCCAAAAAAAAAAAAAAAGGAAAGTTGAGACGAGACAGTCACCTACACTTAAAGTTTTGCCTTGTTACTAAACAGTTAAAAGCTCTGCCATTGGATTTACACATCAAGAGTTTACACCAAGAGGTTCATATCCTATAGGAAACTTGAACAGCGGCTTCCATCTTGTGCTATGAACATGCTTTAACGTTGCTAATGGAAAGCTCTACAAAAGCAGTTACTTCACAACGCGTTTCTACGCCTGTACAATTAAGATGCCACCTTGCATTTCTCAGAACTCAGAATGGATCCAGAGAAACAATGCCCTGTGAAAACAGAGACCTGGTGGAACAAAGCGCCTGGTAGGCAGCGCGTTTTGGTGGGGGCACGACGAGGTAAGGTATCTCACCCAGATGAAATGGAAAATTAAAATGAAGAAAATCCTGAGCAAGTCTAAGGATAGCTGTTTGAATAAAACAGCAAACAGGGTGGAGTAGTAGATAAGGCCTCTAACTCCCTGATAATCTGCACTAGAGAAACAACGAAGAACAAGGCAACTGCAATATTTGAGAACCACAAGAGGAAGGGCAAGGGAAGACTGCAAAGCAGTGCATAGGATGGCATTGGGATTCTAGAGGGAGAGCTCAGATGGCTTGGAGGTTTCAGAAGTATATCAGATGAAGGCCCATCAAGATTTTATTACTTGGTTGCTAACAGTACCTAGAGGAAGAACCTTTTTATATGTCTCTTCAAAATTTGGAGTCAGTAATAAACTCAGAACAAACAAACCAAACCTTGACCACATTCTGCAAGAGAGAGGAGGTAGATTGACCTGCAGAGAAGACAAGAGATGTGTAGAGTCACTCTTAGCCTAAGTCACAAATTTCATGTTCAGACCCTTGGGCCACGTCTTAAGAGTCACTTTTGCCCAGCTGCATATTTTGAGTTACATTCTAAAAGAGCCTGAGAAGCAATCTGATTTGGGAGAATGAAAGCATCCAAACATAGCAGGGCTGGTCCTCTCACACTTCTCATGCATCTTCCACTTAGTTTGTCAAAAAAAGTGCCAACTTTTGCACCAGACAAAAGTATACAAGGTTTTTTTTTTGGCTGTACACAAGGTAACAAATAAGCATCCAAGCAGAATTTGAAATAAGTAAAATTCAGACCTAATCAACCAGATTTACCTATGCTACCTCATGCAGTAGCTGTTAAGACAGTCCACTGAGAGAACAGATGACCTACCACAGCTTTTGTCTTCCAATTGAAAGAGGATCTCCTATAAAATTTGCTTTGCTCAATATTCCTGAAATTTGCTTCATGATTGCAGAATGCAAACATTCTTGTTTCAGTACATCTGAACCAAGTGATATGCACAAGCCTTCACTTGCCTGATGAGCCTGAGCATTGATGCACTGCCACTGTTTGACCCTTTGAAAAAGGAGCCAACATCTAGAACTGCCAAGCTGTGTTATATTAAAAGGAAGGGTTTACTCAAATCGCTCCCTTTTTAATAATGGCCAGAAGTTAAATGGCTTTTCTCCTCATTCATTACAAACCCAGTTAAAGAATGGTTAATGTCATGACACCATTAGAGAGAGCTGTGTAGGGAAAGGCACCTGTTCTTAAATAGTGTCCTGATTTGAAGGTCATTTAAAAACAGTTAAATAGGGCACATCACCTTTCCAATCATCTTCTGTGACACTCCCTTCCTATTTCGAATCGTGGGCCTACTTACATGAACAGCCCATATACATGGTTTATGATATAATCCCATTAATAGATTTATTTCCTATGTTAGTTGGAATGGAAAAAATAAACATTCATTGCCACCCCACAATTTGCAGTATATTATCTATGGCTATCCTTTTCATACTCTTTGTGTAACTGGGATTCAAATATTCTCCCAGCTGTACTCTGACAGTGTTCAACTCATACAGAATTAATTACACGCAGGTATTTCTGAAGCATGTCTCACTACCAAATCACTGTAAGACAACAAAAACCTGAAATGTAAATAAAAACTCCAAACACTTCTACAGCATGGCTCCCCTCAAAAGCATCTGGGGTTTGCCTTAGCTAAACAGATCCCAACAGCGCTTTCAGAGCTACGCAACCTGTTTTCCCATTCCTCTAAGGAAGGTCTACAGCACTGACTTGTTAAGAAGTCATAGCTTTTTCTGGGTGAACACAGGAGTCTACTCAGCTAATAGCAACAGCAGCTTTTGAAGAAAAAAGGAAAGGAAGTAGGCACGTAGCTTTTTATACCAGTAAGGTTCATCTGTTAAGAGACCTAACTGCAATGACAAGGAATGGCCAAAAGCCTATCACAGGACACTGCTTCTTGAAGAACCACTCCAGCTTTGCTCCCAGAAACAACTTGGTGTAGCAGAGAGAAAGGTGACAAGCCTAAGGATGACCTGAGGGTGTCTCTTAAGTTTGAAAGTTTGAAGCCTGCTTTAATATTGATCTAGAAGAGTGAATATCTGTAAATAGAGTGGTGTCAGGACCCACACATTTAGGTGGGTCTGACTTGGTCAGAAATGAAATCCTGGTGTCAGTCCCAAGCCCTGTGGGATGGGGAATGTTTTAGGAAGAAGGGACCGAATCTGCGATCGCTGACTTCCTGCCAAGAACTCTGCCCAGTGCTCCATGCTGGTGACCTCTCAGAGGAGCAATGAATCTTAGACTGCGATAAATGGAGCAAAAAGCATTAAATAACTCTAAGGGACTATTCTCTGTGGTCAGGTCAGTTGAAAGAAAAATGTTGGTTTAGGTTAATACGTTTACATGGCAGTTTGAAAGGACAGCTCAAATACATATACAATTTAAATTAAGATGAGCTTAGGGCAGTTTAAAAGGACAGCTTAAATACATATACAATTTAAATTAAGATGAGCTTAAGGTGCTTCTTTTTCAGTTAACAACAGCTCAAGAACTATAGTAAAAACGTACAGACGAGTTTAGGCAGCTTAAGTTCTGCAAAATGACTATAATTAATCTCTGAAACTTAGTTTCTTTTCTATTCACATCATTAATGATGCCATAAGGTAAAACAGATTGCCAAAGAATAAAATGCAGTTTAACTACGATACTTTATACTAAGTAATTCTATAGAACATGTAGCACAAGACTCACAGACCAGTGAAGAGGAAAGCTCACACTTACAAAATCGTTTGCTCTGTAATTCTCTTCCCCTTTATTGAGTCAGCAAATCTCAGTCACTATAGTAAGACTCCTTTGGAAGCCTTGGCAAAACTACATTAGCAATATTCTAAATATTGGGAAGTTAGACCAGGTTAAAAACACACAATTTATCCCAGCACCAGCTGGCCGAGCTGCTGGAAGTTCTTTCCAACAGAAGGAAGAAAATATTACATACGTTCAACACAATTTAGTATTCAACTGAAATCTACTACGGTTTGTTGAATGTGAGAAGAAAATGCAGCATGAAGTAGAAACAACTTTCAGTAAATATGGGCCACCAAATACGTGAACATTCCTTGGGTCACCCTTGAAGCTTTGCTAACTACTTTAAACAGCTATATGTACAGTCAGAGATTACCCTGATTTAACTTAATGGGTACTGAGAAAGAAAATCCTTTGGAAACATTTTCCCTTGCTAGAAATCAGAACAGCCACATACAGCCCAGCATCATCACACCCAGCATGAAGCTCTTACCAGCAAGCTAAAAGTCTTGCAGAGGCGAAAGGATACATATCCACAAAGTACAGGAGAGTCTAGTCTGAACGCTCCCTCGGAGACATTCGAATTGTACTGCTTAGAGCCCCACTCTCGGACACTGCTTTCGTGAGGGATTTCAGTGGCATCAGCCCATTTCAAAGCAGAGAACAGGACTAACCTAGTTGAGACCAACTGGTGAATCCACAAGACATTGCTAAAATATGCTGCTAAACTCTGACAGTGATGACTAGTAAATATCACAATGTCTTTCCTGGATGCCCACTGAACTCATCAAAAACTGAAGACCCTTTCATGTCTACTCTACTTATATATGCTATATATATGACATATCAATACAGTATATATCATATATATCTGGATATCATATGTCTCTATAGAAAATCACATGCACATTTCTTGCAGGCAATTGACAATTTTGACAATTACTTTTAGCCCTGGACAAACCTGATGCAACATCCGTCCATAATATACTTTTTGACAAATACTTTTAGAGTAGTGGTGCCAAATTTGCTGTTGTTAGAACTTTGGTATGACTCGAGAGGTACTGAACAGCATGTCCAGCTTGCATTGTTATCCAAGTAGGAAGTTCAGCTCTTACTGCCTGGCTGCTTCTGTTTACTACATATATGGCTAAATCATCGAATTTACATTCAGGTTAATCTCTTTTTGGAAAAGACAACGTATTCGCAAGTACAGGTGTCTTATGAGGACAGCATCTAGAAAACAAACTATGCTGCAGAGTAATGAGGGAGTTGAACTAATGCGTTTAAAAAGGAAAGGTGGTATTGTTCTGACACTACAGGCCTGACTCTCCTCTTATTGCACGAACTTTAGACTGGCGTAACTCTTTTGGCTCACACTGCCTCACCTTTGAGTTAGTTTACTGGTAGCAACAGAGGGATCGGGTTGTGTATCTGCTACACTCGACATTCAGCAACGTAAAGGCAGTTTTAACAATCTTGTACAGGAGACTGGAACCCAAGATCTAGTATTTTGCTGAGACTGGTAACTGAACTGTGTACGGGAACATTCGGATAGTAAGACCGAAGGAGAAATTAAGCTGCATGGCAACCTTCTCCCTCAATATCCAAATATCAGATTTGTAGCTTTAAATACATCCTGAAATATAATAAAAAGTGCAAGAATAGTTTAAATTTAAATACAGTGTTTATCTTATTAGTTAATAGATTGCTAAACAAGATGTAAAATACACATATGCATAAAAGCTTATACCATGATCTGCAGTGCCATGCTATGCTTAAGTTTGGCATTTCACTTGCAATTCATGCTATGTTTCTTTGGTTTTCACCCCTGCTATTAAGTGGAAGAGCACCTGCTTTAGCTTGTAGTCATGGGGCACTTTATCTCTTTAGAGGAAACAAAAATTTGGTACTGGGGGTCTGTGCTCTTGATGCAGATGCAGAAATCCCATCAATATTACTAGGAAAGCTAAGGACACAGGGGAGAACATACCACATTTACATTACTGTACAGTTCTGCAGTCTCTTACATTTAGCCAATATTTCCAACAAAATAGCCCATAATAAAGCTTGGAATTGAATGTTGTCTTTTGTTTGTTACCAATAATGCCTATAATACCGGGCTCTCATAGCTGAGCAAGATTCATACTGTTACAGTCACGTTTATATCCACATTCAACTTCCTTTTATTAGAAGTATAATACCACACTTTATATCACAAATGTATAAAAATATGGCAGATAGTGTCATAACAATACTTTTCTTTTAAATGAGTATATTTAAAAAACAGACAGTTATTTTCCATTTATACATATATTTATATATAGAATAAAATACTCCTGATGCAATATATAAATGTCACTGTTAGTTTTTTATAGAAACTACTGTAGCTGTTGCACTGCTTCACAATGTTTCAAACAGCTCAAAATAACTTTACATTATAACATAAAAGATATGATTATAACAGTACGATATTAGGTCATCATAAATAAATATTACAAATCCTATCAAATATGGAAGTTTAAAAAACAAATTTAAGACATACAATTTAACTTTAAACCCTTAACCGGGATACACTTTTATCACATAAACCCCACTGTTTTAACTAGGCAGCAAAAAATGTCGTAAGGGCATAGGTCTAGACATGAATGTTTTCACCCTTATAAGTGCCAATACATACCAGAAGTCTCCCAGCTTTCAGACAGAGATGTGCACTAAGCTGGAATGTAAGTGAGAGAAAACGGCAATGCATTTTCCTCCCTGACTGGCACACTCTGCCTGGCATCCAGCGACATTTCTGATGACCGGTCATTCGTAATTCAACTTGTTTTACTGTGTAATCCCTGACTCTCACTGTGGTGCCAAACAGCATAGCTCCACATGTACATATTGCACACCTTTATAAAGCTGAAAATGCAGTCTTACCATCACCAGAACCACCACCGCTCCCCTACGCTGATCTCCACCTGAACTGGCCTATTTTCCGGAGTGCAATTACAAGGCTGTCTCTTTTAAATCATTCAGATTTGGCATTCGCGATCGGTTTGTTCGGTTATACGTGTGCCCGTTCTGTCCGCTCTTGGAAGGCAGCTGGTCCGAGTAGGGAGGCCCATCACTCGCGCTCCTGTTCACCGGGGCGACGTGCCAGGTAGGTTCCAGCTGGCTCGGTATCTGCAGCGTTGGCCTGCTTTTCGGCTGGGGCTCTTGCCGCACGTTGGTGCTGCCGCTGCTGGAGCTTTGACTCATGGGGTGAATTCGCACTTCAGAAAAAGAAGCTTTGGCTGGCTGACTTGGTAAGGGCTGGAAGCGAGGCTCAGCAGGGACAGGATGATTTGAAGAGGAGAGGTGTAAGAGCTTTCGAAGAGATTTTAATGGCTGGCTCTGAAAGACACGGGGAGAGGGACGTGACCTTCTGCTCTCCATCATATCAGACTTCCTATAATGAAACTGTCATATCCTAAACTCAACATCTGGAACTTCACAGGACTTCTTCACTTTTAGTTTGTATTGATTTGGAATATTTAATGCCAAGCTATGACTATACACCTGAGTAAATGTCTTCTCATTATGATGCAATCTATTAGCTACCTGAAAAGACTGAACCTTTTCTACATCAGGAAAAAAAAAAGTTCCCATCAATTATTTTAACCCTGTTTCCTATGAAAACGTAGGCATACACAATTGCATTACCTGTCCACCTGTCACTACTCCTGCTATTACCTCTGCCACATTTTATGAGTCACAGGCATCAGAAATACAAAGTTCCTAAAAATTCTGTGAACATCAGTTGGGGGTTAGAGTCCTGAGTAACCATCGGCACTGAAATAAGGGCAGGCAGAACTCAGCAGTTAGGTATTTTGTCTGCTGGCAGCTGGGTGATAAGCTGCTCTAGTCGCTCGCGACTTCTTTAACTGATGAGCAGGTTGAAGCAAAATGGAGACACGGGTAGCAGGAGCCTGGGGAAGCCTGAGTACACAAAGTGGCACGAAAACAGCCTCATTAAATTCCACAGCTCAGAGCAACTTGCTTCTTCAAACACTGCAGCCGCAAAAAACCCTGTTCTTCAGCTTTCAGTGTTGTAATGGCAACAGAACATGGCACTGAAGCTGCCTCCCAAACCCTGCTCCCCAAGCTGGTTTTAGAACTAGAGAAAATAAAGTTGTGTTAGTGCAGAGCTATGTAATACGCTATAACGTAGCCTGCTTAAACCACAGTCGGTGCCAGCTAAAGCACAGCCGCACCATAACGCGGTCACGATGCTCTGGTACCCCATCAGGTATCAAACTGCGTCAGGTCACAGCGTGCCCTCAGGATGCACCATTCCTTGCAGAGCTAACCCGAGGGCTTTTCTACAGTGCTGCTCAGCTACCATAGACACGCACTGAAATGTTGCTTGCCTCTAATACAAAATCATAACCAATATTTCAAAAGGCTCAAAGACTGACACAGGGACATTTAGTCTCTCTTCTTTTCCTTGTCATCCATGCCTAGATTTTCAAAGAATTATGCAGGACTGCAGGCACATGGTTTTTTACATTCAATGAGTAGGGAATGGGGAGGTTGGGAAATAATGTCAAATGCAATTTTTCTATTCACCAGAGAAAAAGCTGTCAAGATACGTCAGTGATATTACAATACAGGGAATTGATAATGCCACTTACATGCGGCTGGATTTCTGTCATCTTCTCAGGATGCCAATCCTTCTGCCTGCTGCTCTGGTGATTAGAAGAATGAATGGCTTTCTGTAATGCCAAGAGATCCTGACCATCACTGCTAGGCATCTGCAACGAAATATTAAATACTGGTTTCCTAATATATTCTTAAGAATAGCTGTAAATCGTTTCCCCCAGTTAATTACAGAATGCCAGTAAAGCCCATTATGGCAGCAGAATTGCAATGACCTTTGAATATTTTTCCCCATAGTAAGAGCAAGTGGCTGTGGAGATCATGCAGATTTGCTATACCCTTAGCCCTCAAAGCATTCGCATGCTGTTAGTGTTATTTGCTGTAAGAGAGAGCAGTTAAACAAGGCTTCAAAAAATAAAAAAAAAATAAAAATTGTTGAGCCTCATCTTCATTGAAAACACATTGCATACTGCAGTTAAGACCATGGATCAGTTCTATAAATTTGTTCTTGAGTGAAGCAGACCAAAATCTCTCTAAACTGGTGTCTCGCTGATTTTGCCATCACAAAACCAAGAGCTTTTCCTTTCCCCATCTTTCTCCTCCTCCACAAATATCCCAAACTAAAACAAAAATTAAGAAACTCCTCAACTTCCCTCCTGAAAATCCAATAAAATTTATGTCAGAAGGATAATTTAAAACTTTAATATCTAATTTCAAGAGTTCTAAGCAAAAAAAAGGACAGTTAAAATTTAACCTATTTTTAATGCAAGCTGTCTTTTATCATGAACAATCAGGACAAACAAAAATACAGCAGAGGCACGACATAAAATTTAGTTTTCTGATAATCTGTTATTAATATTTAGTGAATTAAATTCATATATAAAGGAGCAGTTTGCATAAAAAACGTATTTCCAATACAGCTACAAAACAAACCAGGTTATTTTTTTCCTGATTGAAGCACAACGAGATGGTTTAATTTTAAACATACACAATTTCACAGCTATTTTCCTCGTTTAGTCTTAGTCCCAGGGCTCATTCTCTCTGGAACTCCATATGTTACATTTTCAGTATATCAAATACTAAAAAATTTTTTTTAGGCACCATCTATTTCAACAGAACTGCCAATTTTACTTAAATTTATTGAACTGGCCCAAGATACTTAACTGGCATGAAGAGAAAGTGATCCCATGAAAATAAAACACATGCTGCTGTAGTCAGTAAAACAAGTTTACTGGAGCATTTTACAGTGCTACTGTACTTAAAAATTAATACCATGGGTAGAGTGACTACAGGAAGCTTTTTCAAAGAAGAACTATGCTTTAAATTATTCTTTGAATTAAAAAGAGGAAAGAGGGATTTCTTGATGCTTGGATTCTCCCCGTTGGTTGAGTCTGTCTGCAATATAAGATACAAAAACTAAATGCATAGTATTTCAATTCAAGAGATCTGTCCTTACTATATTAATTCTTTTTTTTTTTTTTTTTAATTCCGACAATATATGGCATCAATCGTATAATTTGCTTTGGGAAAATACACTAGTGATTGAACGAAAAGGCATATGGAACAAATTCAAGGAACTCAAAACATATAAAGCATGTAGAAAGAGATCAGTACACCTATTCTTATATCCATGTTCATTAGGAATGCAGAGTGTGTTTCAAAGCCTTTTGGAAACAACTGGTAAGTCTCGTTGTCTTTACTGAGCTTTGGATTAAATCCCATAATTTTGGCAATCATTTGTCACTTATGATAATGACCTAAAGCAGTATGACATTTCTTATTTTGATATAAATAAAATATCAAACATACACTAACAATAATAGCAATTAGTTTCAGAACGAGCAGTTGATAGCTACCTCTAGAAGAGATAAAAGTATTCTATTTTTAACTTGTAAAAAGAGCTAGGGCTCCAATATGAATTATTTCAGTTCTGACAAAAATATGCCTTCAACAACTTCATGTATAACTACAAGGGCACTGGCTGTTTGGTTGTTTTACAGAAATTAAAACAAAAGAGTATACCAATAGATGCACAAACAACACATAGAACTATCAAGAATGAAAGTTATGAATGGGACTGTTTCTCCCCTGCTCAGGTACAAACAAGCATAGGACCCATCTGCTGTGTCTAGCATTATTCTGCCTACCGAAAGAAAATTTATAATACAAAATAATGATTATATAGCTAAAGAGAATGCTGGGTGCGCTACCAAAAGCGAGGGTTTTCAAACAGCTTTCTCAGCTGCTAGATTCCATCCAAGTTAATGAAGGACAGGGTCACTAATTACCATAGCTTGTTTAGGAACTTTATGGTCAGAATTTCCTGTTTGAAGTTCAGTAAATTAAAAAGGAATTGAAGCATTGCTAGGAGATATGCTCACCTGCAACTGTTTATTCCAAAGCAGATAATTTCTTCAGACCCATAGCTTGCAGTTATGTGCCAAAACCTGCAAAACTCAGGCTCCTCTGAAGATAGTGCCTATTGACACTATGCACAACCCTTGTCGATACCAAATTGTTTGGTGGCAGATGACAGAAAAAATATATGACTCTAGCAATCCTCAAAACCTTTTACTACATTATTAAAAGACTCCAAACAAGATGAAAAGGAGAATGGATAAGAACAGCTCTGCAAAAACAATACTGCAAAGAATTCCCATAGCAAGCAGTAACGATTATTATCCCATGAGGAACTGCACCTGGAGAACTCTAGGGAGAATGATTAATGGGAACAACTCTCCAGGAATTGGGATCAGTTCTGGGCTGTTAGATATTTTGAGAATGACATCATTAATAAGATGTCTTCAATCCAATTTCAGATATCTTTTATGACTCTTATGACGATCACCAGCAAAATGAGACCTGCCAAAGGATATCAGAAGTAAATAGTAGCTAGCTATGATGTGCTTCTCAGTGTTCTGACAGTTCTCAGGTATAGTTTGTTACTTGCCGCAGAAAGTCTGTGTCAGAGTAAGTGGAATTTCATACTTCTAGGACAGGAATTATAAGCCTCAGAAAAAAAAAAACTTGGGTAGTCACAAGCTATCTGTTAGATTTTTAATATGAATTCATAGAAAACATTATTTATGTAGTTGAAGGGCTAATATTACAGTGTTGTTAACAGCTTTTGCGGCTGAAGTCAGACTTGGTGCTGAACTGAAGGCAAAAAATTTTTATTTGTGCTGGAAGATCCTTATGAACATCCCAATGTTTGTTAGTAGATGTCCTCAACTAACAGAGAAAGAAGAACAAAGAACAGTGTCAGAACCAGACACTTGTACACATTGGTGGGTACAGTCTGTCCTCAGGTACTGTCCTGTTAAACAGTTGTAAGTGGAAATGAAAAGGGTTTTTTCAGTCACTGGTGGGGTCCAAAAATTAAGTTGATGTCAGCAAGTTTCTAGCTGAGGATGCAAGAGTTTCATCACTATCTTATTTCACCAATTTATTCATCTTCCTGTGAGATACTAACTCTAACTAGCTAACGTAATTTTCCCTTATGCAAAACCTCTCTGACCCCTCCCCCTCTATCCCTCTTCTTAAGAGGGAGAAAAAAGAGGAGTAAGGATTATGTATAAATCTGTCTTGTCTTGTAATCAGTGATGTTTTCAGTAGCTACAGATCAAGGTACTTGTGATTTAGATGTTTCAGAAAGTGACGGATTTTGAAATGCAACACAATCCAGTCTATATTTCCCTCACACAGTTTAATCTGGAAGTAGTTGATACACCATCTATCAGCTGGGCTTTTGAAGTGTTCCCTGCCACCACGTCTGAATGGCTGGAATCAGAGTAGACTACACCAGTGCAAATTTAACACCTTTTTTTTTTTTTTTTTGAAAATGCATCACTGGAACTAATGGCCTTAAGTGTGCTACCCTTTCATGGACATTTTGATCCCGAAGAATGTGAGTTCTAATCTAGGCATTTTATCCAGTTGTGTAATGCAAATGATCATATTTGAACTGGGTACAGGTATCAGCATGAACAAATTCAGAAGGAGAAGTAGATGTCACTTCTCTGAAACCTGCCCAACAGGAAGGCAAGGTGCATTTTTGAGTGCTAGTTAACACACACATGCACATGTTCCATACAGTTCAAAGAAAATACAAAAAAAAAAAGCCTGATAATCACTCCTCTCCCCCAGCTTTTAACAGATCTGCCCTCCACCAGCACCCAGAGCCATGCCACCTCACTCAATCACATACTTTGATTTAGTTACTCCTCTTTGCCAGGAGTGAGTGTGATTTACTCCATTCTGAGAATCTTCAAAACTCTAACTGCAGTTACACTTACAGAAACATTACAACCTTATGTATATGGAATTGTAAATATGTTACTGTTTCCAGAACTGTCATTCAAGAATGAGATGAGATTATGTTTAGGTTACTTCAGTTCTTTGGGAGATTTTCATTATAAAACTTCGTGAAATGTTAATATACCATTGCTCTCTGATAAAAAAAGTTCTTCATCCCTCCCAAAAACTAGATGAAATTGTAAAAATGTATAAAAGACACAAAAGGCTTATACCAAATAACAAAAGCCACACTCCATTCCCCCAGCAAAACATAAAATGTTAAGAATGGTTGCGACACGTCATCCTTATTCCCACCATGGGGTGCAGCAAGAAGATGGAGGCTCTTATCAATATACTGTCACAAAAAAGACGGGAAAGAACTCTAATTTATAACAGTTTGATGTCCTCCTAATCGGTGTCTGAAATTATCCAAGCTCTGAGGACACACAATAATACATTTGCTATTCTTGGCATGGTATCGCCATATCCTGCAAAAGAATTTGCTGCAACATTAGCTTAAAACTTGCATCAAAACTGGCTCTCAAAGGGTCTGAATGAAAACAAAGATGCACAGCACTAGTAGGTGAAGAAATATTTGAAAAGGCAGATAAATAAACCCTGACTGGGGAAAGAATTTGACTTTCATATAGTGAAGAAAGAAAATAAAAGAACAAAGAGATACATGCGGGCACGATCACAAATAATACAAAAGTACCATACTAACCTAGCATATTGAAATGGTATAAATCAACACTGATAAACATATTTTCTTTTAGAAATACTGTATACTTACAGTTTGAGATTTCTTCTTTTTCTTTTTTATTGCCCTGAAAAAACCTTGCTTTTCTTTCTCCTTGAGCTGTTCTGAGTGACTGTTAAGGTTTTCAGGACTTTTCCTAAACATGAAATAAGGTATTGTAAGAGAGATTTTATTTTGATACTATGTAAATTCTGTGTAATAATGAGCTCTTATGCCAAGGAATGCAAATTATTGATTAAAACAAAAATATTCTTAATGTTTTAGCATTCATTGGTTCAAGGGTTATTATACAAATGCCAGATAAATAGTCTCATTAAATGGGATAGGAGGAACACAGTGTTAGGGTAGAACAATTAGCTCAAAGTAGTGAATAGTTATTTAGGGAAAAGGAAAGCATGCATGTCTTTTGTTGCTTATTTTTTTAAGCCGGTATTTAATATTCAAACCAAAATATCACACACAAGGTCTTTTAGAAAAACGAAAATCATATCTGAGAGAACATACAAATGGTGATGAGGTATAAAAGCACAGGTCCAGTTTATCCATTGCTTGCTGGAGAGCCAGGAGTTGAAAAGTTCACCAGAGAGAAACAATTTCAATCGAACTTCCTGACCTTTGCTGACATGGTTCCAAATTTATCACCGGGGAATCTGGGGATCTACTGTTGTCCATTTTAACTTAAAAACTTCAGTTAGTTTGTTATGCGTGGGTGAGACAGTGGTGGCAAAAGAAGATGACCCGAAAGTGGAACAGGTGACTTGCCTGAAGACGGAATTTCCACCTTTTAGCTTGTCTACACAGCTGAATTAACTACAGCTGATAAATAACATGTTACTTTAAGTATACACAGTAAACTATGTATGTAAAGTACTGATATGGGGTAAAGAGATTGTTTATGTAGGACATTGGTGAGACATAATCAAATGCAGTTCTAGTGCCCTTTGAAATAGTTTGAAAATTGGAAATGGTGGAGGAAAGTATTATAGAAATAATTTCAGAGAGAGAAAGAATGGCCTATATTAAAACAGACAGAGATTTCAATCTCTTCAGTATGTTAAAAAACACAGTCAAACCAGCCCCAACATTTAGTTTCCCTGATTGCAGCGCACAAGCACTTATCCAGGAATAAATTACAGAGTACTAGAAGGGTCTTTAAAGTAAAGGGCAAAGACTTAACAAGAACAAGTAGGTGGACAATGAAGCCAGAGAAGTCATATTAGAAATAAGGCACCGATTTTAACAATGAGAATCATTAACTGCCAGCACAAACTCCTTAGTGAAAGAAGTGGATTTCCCGTCTTTGACATTTCAAGTCAGGACTGCATGCTCTTCTGGGAGATACACACCAGTCAGGTATGTTACTGGGCCCGGACCCCAGAGAACAGATGACATTTAATGGCAACTAACATACAGACACAATCACACTGGGTGATTTAATAGTTATTTTTCAGTCTTAAGTTGTATGAAAACAAAAATTAAATTATTCCATTGTCTAGATGAAAAACCTAAAGGAAAGCCACAGTTCTAAGGGGTCTGGATGACAAACACGAGCAGCTTTTCTTGGAGTAACTGCAATGTAGCAACACTTAGCTGTCTGCTATAGTTATCCTTGGCTTCTAATTCTGGATTTAAATGCTATGCTATCAGCTGGTGATTCAGCTGCTACTACATGCCAAGCTGACATTTTTTTCTAAGCAAATGTGAAACACATACTAGGGGTAGGAATCACGGGAGTCATCCTCCTTATTGATGAGTACCTGCACTCACTGGTTTCATCAGCTCCTCAATTTCTGCACAAAACCACCTCAAGCTTGAAATGCTACTTGGTTCTAAACAGAAATGCATACAGTGTTTAAATACTGTAATACAGTGCAATTGTTGAGTAAGAGAATGGGCTTAGAAGAAAGACTTATAGGCAGAGAGGATGGGGGAAATTTTTGTAATTTAGTTTTTTGAAACTTACGTCTAGATACAGGAAACACATTCAGGTGCACAATAACATAGATTTAATGTGAAAATTAGAATACTACAGGAAAAAATCTCTAGTTTAATATAATTATTGCATTTGTAACACATATTTTAAATATACTGGATTGCTCAGGATTCCCGTTTCTGTCGCGTCCCTGTATTTGGTACCACTGTGTAACAGCAGCAAGGCAATCTTGTATTAGTCACTTAAAGCACCAAGGAGAAAGCCTGAGAGTAAAGACTACTGACAGCTTTACAGATTTGGTGAACTCACGAGACTGACTTAACACAGACAAAACACCTACCAAATTATTCACTAAATAATTTTTACTTAATGTGTTAGAAAAGTCGGAAGAAAGCATGCACCACAAGTATCCTGCTTGTACTCTGAAAGTCATGTGACCAGGAGTGAGAATCTTCCAGGCCTTTCCCCAAAGGAGCCACTGCGCATCCACATCTGCAAACATACCCCAACCCACAGCACCAGTACAAATTACCAACCCAGCAACTACGTTGCCTGCTGAGGAACCAGCGTCAGATCATAAGGAAGTCCCCATGTGGTTACTCTACATTGTCCTTTAAAATTTTTTCAACATCTGGCTATGGCTTTGCTGTTCTGAAGTCTATTCCAAAATGGAGATGCTGTATTTTTAAAGGTGAACTTCAATCTTCAGAGTAAAGCTTGGGACAATTTTCCCCCTACTTTTAGGCGAAAATACACTCGTGTAAATTCTTTTCTTTGGCCCAGTGAACCTGGATGAGAAAACTGCTCCCTACAGCAGATGAGCAGAGAGAAGTGAAAGTTCTCTCATCATTTCCTCTTTATGACTATAGTGACCAGAGGGGGGAAAGAAAGGGGCTGAGAACCCTGCTCATTTTCAATTGCTGCTTACCCAAAAGCAAGTGGTTTTACACCGACTGGTGTATGTCATTAACTCCTATGACTCATATTGCAGTACAGTTGTCTGAAAAAGCATTGACCTTGAAAAGCAACTGCTTCAAAACACACGCTCATTATGTGAAGAGAGCGAACATATATAGCATTATAGCAGGAAGCTTCAACACCAGGATTCTGTACTGAGTAAAAATAGAGCAGAACATTTTGATCGATGAAATGAAACATGGATATTTTAGGCATCCCAAAAGATGATTTTTCAGACAACGGACTGTACAGGAAAAAATTAGGATTATCAGAAAAAATCTGTATGGTATAGCCACTCAACACTAAAATTTTACAATATAACTGCAAGTATCTTGGTATTTTGCATGATGTTCCAGCTCTTGAAAGCAAACTCTTACACCAGAATCTGTGAGGCAGCGTCTCTTTTACTAGCAAGTAAGACCAGCCCTAGAGAAGGGCCCCTACTCAGAGAGCTCACCTTAAAGCAGAAACTAAAGGCAATATGTGCTCTTTGTTATTTTATCTTTGTCTGCCTTTTGCGTGCTTAGGACATATAATGTAGATCACATTGGTTATTCTGGTCTGGGACATTTGGAAAATGCACAGGTATAAACGGAAATTCTGTGATTATCACTAGCATTTATTGCCCCTGGGCAGGAAAGGTATCCAACTTCCCGCAGGTACAATGCAGCAGCAAACACGCAGGAGGCAAGCAAGCTGATGTGCTTTAATATTAACTAAATAGAAAAAATATGAAGCATGCTGCATTCACGCCGCTGTAGAGATTTTTGTATTGCAGACAGCTCTTTATGGGAGGCAGTTCCTCATGCTTGTTTCAGTTATTCTTCAGCAACCCTATCTCAGCAGGCAGCCAGGCTTGGAAATCCTCTTTAACTGCCAGTGTACTACTCCCTTTACTGAACTGCTCACTATTACACAAGTAAGGATTTTTGTCTAATGGAGGAGTTACTGAAATGTCTGAAGCTTTCTTCAGAAGATAAATGAACAAACACAAATTCTCCAAGTTAGGTCTTGGTTTTGCTTAAAGTAAAACCCTTGGCAGTTATAGAGTTATCACAAACGATGGCAAGAAACTGTCAGAAACTAGTGAAGCACCTCAAATAGACGGTTTGCTTAAGAATCTCAATCCCACAAACTGAAGCCCGGAGTAAAACTTCTTGGTCTAAAAGCCTGGCATTGAAAGCTTAAAAATCAGAGATCAAATCTGAACTTTGGAGCTGCAAATATTTTTTTTTTCAAGTGGAAAAGGAGGATTTATTAATTGGAATAAACCCTAGATCTACTATCTTTATATACAGAAAACCACTTAGAAGCCACTAAAGCCACTAGATCACCTGAAGTTATGGCATCACTAAAAAAAGTATACACATATATGTACATATCCATGCATACATTTTACACCTGCTCCCCCCTCCTCCCACCCCGATATCCTTCAATGTTAGTAACCATAAACATTTGGAAGTCGTTGTTTCATAAACTTATAAAGCCTGTACTTCAGTAGGCTTATTTTTTGGACAGAATACTGATGACTATAAATTCTGGAAAGCTTCCTTGCAGACTACGATAGACAGCATCATCTAATTTTTAGTACAAAACAAAAACACTCATGGCTGGGGAGGGTCAGGGAAGAGGCACTGGTTACTGCAAGAGACTGGTAGGGAGGCTCAGACGTTGCCAAATAGATGAATAAAGCAAACATATTGGATGACAATGCACATACAAGTGTCTTGTGCAGGAAACGTAAGAGGGAAAGCTATACCGTTAGGAAAGTGAACATCTTCAAGCTCTGCAGAAGAGATTCCTAAAGCCTCAACCAGTGTAACACACACAGGTGATTTCTAAGCTTGCAAGTGACAAATCTGTTATTTCCTGACTTTTTTTTTTTTTTTTTCCAAACTCAAGAATTCTGCAAATGAACTGGAAAGTATTTACAATGCAGCAACAGTTGTACTGCACACACAGCTGAACAAGCTTTAAACTAGTTTGCTCAGATATTGGTAACCTTCTAGTTTCAGGAACATTAAGTGTGACTACATTGTTATGCTGGTACAGCAATGTTATACCCAGTCATGTCATGTTTACAAAATACTGTATTATTTTGGAGTCTTGAAAATTAATGGTAGATAGATAATTGTAAGCCTTTGAGACTCACAAGAGTAGGATGGGGTTTTTTTGTTCTTTTCTTGAATGAGTTTGTGTGTGTTTATATACATTATATACATATAAAAATAATAAATATTATATATATTTCCTCTTTTTATTATTTTTGCAGGAAGACGTGACACATGCTAGAGAAGATATGACATGCTTTTTGTCACAGAATGAACACATTTAAATTAACAGGTCTAAACAACAAAGCTTTCCAGAAGACCCCAGATACCTAGTAAGCAATCAATGCAAACATTTCCAAAATGATGTGTGACAAAAGCACTGCATGTTGGAGTTCATTCCAAAGACGTTTAGAACTATAACAATGTTAAAGATAACTCAGGCCAACATTTTGGGACACTGGCAGAAAAAGGTTAAGCATCTTGCCTATACCTACTGATTTTGCCCAGCTCAAGACAAAGCTCGTACAACTGAAAGAGAATAAAACATCTGATACTCTTGTATCAAAAAGGAAAAATTGAGCAAGTTCAAGGTCATTTACACGAAATTAAACTCTGGCGAAGAAAATATTTTCTAGAAGGATGAAAATTTTGCCTTTTTTCAAATAAAGTTGTCTAAAGTTCAAAACAATCTAGTAACTTAAGAGTAAAACCTGATGACAAAAGTCGAGTTTATAACATCTTTATTTTTAAAGAGGCAGGGCAGTGGGGACAGTGAAGAAATGCACACAAAGACAAGGGAACATCTGTGACAATTCAGTCTAGCAAACATTCACAAAATCTTTGACAGAAGAAAGGCAACACAGAGCAATAGTATGAGAGAAGCAATATTTTACAGTAGTGGCAAGTCCAGGTGGAATACATGTCACTCATAATTCGAGATGAATTGCCATGTACCAGTTACGTATGTCAGTCAAACATCAAATATTTACTTCATCATAAAATTGATGTAAGCAGAATCACATTCCGTTAGAGCTTTCAACATTTTCATAAGCGTTTACACAACTTCTATACAGAAAATTAAGTAGAGGAACATAGACTCTACATCACTCGGGAATCTGATTAGGCTGCATTTATGGCACAGAACAATTTTGCAACAACATTAGACCATTGCCAGGACAACTTGCACAGAGTTAACATGTAGAGCTGGGCAGGAAACACTTTGGGAAAATAGGGAGTAGGAAAAGCAAAGAGAAAGAGCAACGCATGCTAAAATAGCAGTAACTTGGTGTTGCGAGCACTGCCATTCCTCCCATTTCACAAGAAGAAATGGTTATTCTTCTGTGGGTTCTTCTCTCAAAGGAGCTGTTCCACTTTGTGAAAATATTTGAATACATTAATCGGAGCAAGGAATTAAATCTAACTGTCTCAAAGTTAACGACGGGCTTTATTCGCTAGGCCATACTCAGCATCTCTGTGGTCCTTTCACTATTTCAACAAGATGAAACAGCTTTAAGAGAATATATTGAGGGAAACAGAGAATGTGATTAAGAATAACCTCTAACTTCTGGTTCAGGGCATTCACTTGTTAGGTCTAAGGTCTTGGTTCAAGCTTCTGGTTAAAATAACAAAGAACAAAGGCCCTGCACTCGAGTTCCTCACATTCCACAAAATAATGCTGACCCCAGAATATTTGTTATTTTGAGTATATCTCTGGTTTTGACTGGCAATTCCTTCCTGGAGCTGAAGAATCTTCCCAATAAATGGTTAGTGGATATCAGCCTGTTCCTTTGAAAAGTTTTGGTTTTGATAATTTGGCATTGTAAGCAAAAAAATAATTAGTCAAAAAATTCCCAACCAGCTCTAATAACATATGCTATTATTTCAGTTCAGAGTTAGAACAACATCACATGTTTCTTTGCAGTGACCACATAATAAAAGGTAATATATTGCTGAATGATATATAAAGCAAAACACAATTCCAGTTGGCTTATGTTATATGCAAGATTGAAAGATTCAGATATGAATGACAACAAAAGAGGGTTCAACAGCAGGAATAAATACCTTCTTTAGCCACATAAGTCACAACATAAGTACCACCTTTTTATATAAATTACCGGATTTCTCAGCTAACTTCCACAAAACGGATGTAGGCGGAGCTACTGAAGGACAGGAAGCAGACTCTAGTGAATCACAGCAGGTGACAAGAGTTCTGGAGTAAACATTTTCTATTACTGACAAGAGTATATAACCTGAACACAGGCTGAAATACCAGTTGTTTCCCTTCCCCACCCCCTCCACTCCATTTCATTTTTAAGCAGATAATTCACAGGTTATTCATATGAAAACACATTAAGTCAACAAACCACTGAAACAGTTCTTTAGATAGCATGATTTTATCACACTTTCAGAGAGCAATGTTTCAGATAGTGGTACAAAGCACAGTTGAATCATGTGAATGCATACAGTTCATTCCTCCCACCAATCCTTTGATGCTCCATTTGCTTATTTTTATTCAGTGTGCTTTATTGTGAATGAACAAAGTAGATTAAGAGTATTTTAGAGCCGAACAGCTCTCAGAGCAACAAAATTAAGATATTTCCCTTTAAGTCCTACAAAGCTATGCATATGCTGTCAATCTATTAGCATAATTATAGTTAATTGTTCTATGTTATATAATGGAGCCATGTGATGCTTTTAATCTTTTAAAATCAATATACACCATTAAGATGTTGCTTAGTCCATTTTCCCATACAACGTACTCATTTCCTTCTGTGGTGTGTAAGCAAAAAGAGCAGCAGTCCCCATTGCAGGGCGAATATTATATTCTTCATTAATACAGTCCTATTTTATATATGGAAACATGCATTTTGTTATTTTTTCCGTTTTTCTGACAATTCATGCTTCTGAAATCCACAGATGAAGCTAGGGCCTTGCTATCCATACTATATGCACAAAACCACTTTGTATTATTTTTAACCAAAGATTAATAGTGGAAAAAAAAATAATCAGGAAAAACTGGACAAAAGTATATAATCTTTAATGCATTCAGTGTGATGGTGTAATGAAGTATTTCTTGTTGCTCAAAAGGGGACAGCAAACATGCAATGGTATGTCAGTATAGTCAGAGGAAGCAACTAAGCACGTATAGACAATTGCAAATTTTGAAAAAAACGTGGGTTGTTTTTTTTTCCCTCCTGTTAAAACCCCCTTTTTTTTTTCCTGCCATTCTCTACACATCTGTGTAAATAACAACTCACCAGGTGTCAAAGGTGGTTTGCCTCTTTGAGTGGTTTGCCACCGTGCTGCTGTCTGCTGGTAACACAGAGGCTCTGTTTGACACATTGTTTTCTATGTACGTACTCTCTGGACGCGGAGATGGAACTGAACAGAGAAATAGCAAACAATGTATACTGACGTCTACCAAAAATCACATCTTTCATTTGTCTGCTTCCTCTCTACCTCTTTTACAGAAACAAGACAGTGAAGAAACATTATGTATGACTGAAAAAAGCATACTGTTACTGTTTGGAAAGCTGTTGTTTTGTGATACTTGCAAGGTAAAATTAGTTGTAAAATGAGACCATCATTGGAACTTGGGTAAGTTGTTATTATACTTGAGAACATTTCTATCTGTAGGGAGCCCCAAGTGCAATCGATATTGAAAAACAGGAAACAGAATAAAAGGTTGGAACACTGTTATTAAAGACACAAAATACTACAGGTTACACTTTGTCTTCACTTAGACTTTAAAAAAAAAAATAGTATCCATGCTGAAAAAAATTACTTTGGATTTTAGTATCACTAAGAGTAAGAGATTACGCACTAAAAATGAAAGGATCAAAATCAGATATGGTATCACGTATGTCAAAGAGACATACCGTGGTTTTCAAAGTAGGTTATACATACTTAGAACATAATTTTATTAGAATTATGAAGATCACCAGAAATACCTGCACTGGATTAAAAATTGATCAGACAGTAATTGCAGCAGGACTGCAGCATCACACTATACTATTTATCAAAATTGAATCTGTAACTTTTTGTTCAAGCTGTAGTACAAAAGTACATGCTAATAACTGCTGTATTAAGTCAGTATGAAAGAATTACATTAATATGAATTTACTTTTTTCATAGTAACTTCTTCTTTCAATAGTTTTTGCATATACTATTATCTATGTGTTTAAATCCAGTACCATTTTTCCAATGCAATAATTAAGTCTGTGAACCAAAATATATTTGTTTCATAGGTATAATTAAAGAGGAAGAAACCTCTAGTTTATAATAAGGAATTGAATGCAACCCCAGACCTCCAGGTTCCTTAGCACATGACTTATGGAAAGTCATTCACCCTTGGAACTTCTGTTTTACTATGTATAAAAAAGAGGGATAATCCATGTCTAATTTTACGAGTGTTTTAAGGATGAATAAAAGCAATTCAGGATCGAGAATTCTTAAGGATTATCTGTTGTATGTGCTACAAAACCTTACACTAAAAAGAATTGCTCAAAACAGTACCGCTTTAATATTGCTCACAGGTGTTAATATTGCAATGGGACACTTGCAAGGATTGGCAGATTTTAACATGTCTAAATCAGGTCATCAGCCAACTGAACAACCTGAAGAGGATCAGAGGTAGATTTGTGACTCTACTTAAGGTTATTATGTGACTCATAATCGAATTTTAGCTGATTGGGACTTCTTAAGGTTCAGAGGAGCCCCACAAGCCTCCTAACACCTGCAGGACAGTAATCAGCTTCTTACCATCCTTGTCTTTTTCAAGAGGATTACCCAGGTTTATCCATGAGGCAGCTGCTCAGAAACAACCATCTTTCATGTACCATAATAGAACAGTATCTATCTGTGTGTATGTACACACACACATACATATATATATATATATATGCACATATACAGTCCTGTGTCATTATTTATTCTGAACTGAGATTATATAAGTGTGGTTTTGCTTGTAGGAAACCCTGACCTTTAGTAAGTCAGAACAAAAGAAATTAATATAGGTTTTGAGCAATGAAAAACTAGCATTACAGTGCCATGCACCACAGTATCTGAAATACATCAATGCGTTACTCATACAAAGGTGTTTAGATATAATGTGAATAAGAATTTAAAATATGAATTAAAAACATTAATGAACTGTTTACTCTGGTAATATTTATTTATTTTGTTCAATCCCCCAGATAAATCATCTTATTTGGAAAGCATATCCAGCATAGTACCTTGTAAAGTGAGTTATCATTTGCAAATATATAATGGGATACTAACAAAGTTACTGCATACAACCTAGCAGGTCAACTCAGTCTCTGAAAGTGGGGTAGCAATTCTTTTTCCAATAAACTTTTTCAGTTGTTCATGTTAGTTATCTGTATCCATTTCCAAGACTTAATTTACATTCCATTTTAAAATTCTTGTTTAATTTTGAAAGATCCACCATAAAATTACCTCTGTAAAAGCTGCCAACTCTTCTTGGAACAGGGTCATTATACAGAATTCTATTTTCTTTAGTAGATGTTCCATCTTCTGTGTGTGGATCATGATATGCTCCACCCTAAACAAAAAAAGAATTAACTATTTAAAATTAAAGACTAAACAGATTTGCAGTTTTTAACCAACGAATGTAAGCAAGAAACCCGAAACTTAACCACACACAATTTTACTTTCTTTTTATTAATAACTGCCAATATCAAATCACAGACTATGTAATTAATAATTATTTGGGTTTGCTGCTTGCTTGCTTGCTTTTTCCAAAATGGCATTAACAAAATTTTGCCCCTTAGTTGTAACTTTAATGTTGTGAGCATGATTCAGACCCTCAGATTTTTGCCATGAATGAAATGCAGTTGTAACATCTTGGGAGGAATCTTTCACTGGAGGCCTTGTTAAATTAATTTCTGATGGAATCTGGTCATTCTGCTACTGGCAAATTTTAAAAAGCAAACAGGAAATGCATATAATTTGTGATAATTCAGCACCAAAGCACTATCTCTTATCAGATGTTATACAGTAGTAACTAGAGGTACCAACAATCACAAAATCTACTGTACGCTAAGTACAAGGTAATCCCTGAATGAAGAAATCTATCAGCTAAATACTGAAGTCAGACAGGATAGCAAAAAGAATATCATTACCTCTAATTTACTCTGTTTTCCTGAATACAATACTTCCTAGAAGGTACTTCAAGCAAAGGCTTAAGTATGTCCTTAGAAATATCCGTATGTATATAGTTTGCCACCAAATATGACTTAACTCCACTCTTATATGAACCAGGTGCCTCGATTTTTCCCACAGTACGGACCAACCAGATAAAATTCAATGCTCTTTACACGACCCCACAAGAAACTGTACTGAAACCCCTATATAGGGGGTTGGACTAGATGATCTCCAGAGGTCCTTTCCGACCCTGACCATTTTGTGATTCTGTGATATGAATTTAAATCTAGAAATGTCCGAGAAGGACAAAGGTTAAAAAAAAAAAACCAAACAACTCCAAAACACAAAAAACCCAACCAGAATTAAAAATTGGTATTTCAATACAGTATATAAGTGATTTGCAAAATCTATTTTGCTTTTTAGTAATGAAGATTTGGCCTCACTCTCACAGATAAAACAACCTTGAAACTGTGCCAAGATAAGAAATGGAGCTAAAACAATGCTTTAAATCACAGTTTGATTCTTCTAAAATTTAGAAGAGGCTGAAGCATTTGATTAAATTACCACTTGTTTAAGATACCTCTTTTTTGTCAGCAGTTAAGTTATAAATATGAGACAGTAATAGCAACTTGTATTTGACTTTCTTCTGTTTGCCCCCTTTTGTGTATGTTTAATTGAAAATAAAAAAGAACCCTTAAAACAAGTGTTGCACTGAGACTACACCAAAACTAACACTGAATGTGAGTCTTTTTTTTTTTTTATAAAGTAAGATTGAAAGTGTAGCATACAAAGAATGGTTTTCTTTAAAAAGACTGTGTAGAGCTAAAGGGAAAATCAAGGAGAAACTAGAAGCACGGAAGTGAGGAAACTTTACAAAATATGAGCACAGAGAGAAAACTAGTAGAACTGAATAGAAAAAAATAATAGGAAAACGATGAAGAATCTTTAAGAACACATGCTATTCCTGATTTTTTTTTTTTTTAGTTCAGTAATCCTGAGGGAAGTTAAATTTTCTGATTTCTAATGCAGAATGTCACAAAACAAGAAAAAAAAAAAGGGGGGGGAGGGGACACAGACAGGAAGGAGCCAAAGAATGACTTCTTTGTGACAATGCCTTAACGAGGCGTAAGATTGAGAATTTAATTCTGGTTTGTTACTGAAAGTAGTATAACCAAACAAAAACAGCTTTGTGAATTTACAGACTTGCCAACCATTTCAGAAGTGCATTCTTCCTTTCAGACTTCTGATGGTTTAAATACAGATTTAAAAGCAGTAATCGAAGGCTTAAAGTTTAAAAACACTGACCAAAAGAAATAAAGGCAAGTTCTTGACAAACAATTATGCATTCCAAAGCAAACCAAACCAAACAAAAACATAAGCATTAAGATACACACCAATTTTTCTATTTAAAATTAAAATTTGTCAACCAACTGTCAAAAGAAAAAGAATGAAATAAAATTAGAATTACTTATCAAATCAATATCTGCTACATACTGCAGAAGAAGATCCTCATGCTCTAAATAATGCAAGACAGCACGAGCTTTTCTTATCAAAAACTCAAATGTTGGTGTTATTACCCTTGTACAAGAACATTCGGAAGAATAAGTAACATTTAACTTGACTGAAATGAGAGAGGAAAAATAACTACACAAAGAAAAAAACCACCCTGGTTTTGAAATGGAGCTGCTGTAATCCCTTCTAAGTAGCTTTTCTTCTTTTTTTTTTTAATAACATTGAGAGCTCATTAAAAAAGGAGAAACACATGTGTGAATACACACAATTCTGAATGGAGGAGAAGTGGTAAGTACAAAAAAAACGTATTATGCCTTTTTTCCCCGACTGGGCTAAAGAGGCAACCACTACCTGAAAACTCTATTGTGCTTGTAGACCACTATCAAGTCAGCTACACATATTTCTTACATAAACTAAGTAGGCAGAGCTTTTTAGTCTCTCACAGTGAAGCATAATTTTTAGACCTTAAGTAATATTTGCAGCTCTTTGACTTCCTTCAATTTGTAAACAAATCTGAACTAGATGCTCTGTCCTTAGAAGTTACTTTATCACAGACGTACACATAGGGAAACAAACACTCGTTTTTGTACTTCTCTTTGCACCACTTTGCTCCAATTTGGATCAATGGTATAGCAATGTAAAGATGTGGGGACAAATGCAGTCATCTTTACACATCTGATGCGTAAAACATCAGATAATTCAGAAGTGTTGTGTAAAGAATTTAAATCAACACCAGAACTGGCCCTTTCTCTATTCATTAAATAAAGCTGACAGTAAACCATAACAAGGTATCTAATGACAGTAATCACTGTAAGGAGTCAATTTACCAGTGGCTTTTCAACATGAAATCTCTAGAGCACCCCAGTTGTTTATCATACTAATCATGAGAAATACTGCAAGTTTTTATATTCCTCATTATGGCATTTGAGCAATAATGTTCTCTATAAGCGAGTGAAGGGCTCACTTCAAAAATTAACATTAGCATTCATAACAGAAAGACATACCAGAAAAGCTAAACAAAAACACAAATGAGCAGGTTAATTAAGCAAAACAATATGATAAAAATGACGTCAGACAATGCAACCAAAGACTAGGAACTACTAATGAAATTTTCACTTCAGAGACAAATTTTCTGTTCTCATACTTCAGTACTTTCAGATAATGGTATTTGTAGTCCATTTTTTTTTTTAATTATTTTTAAAATAGCCTCTCATTTTGTACTTGAAATATTTAGCCCTGCTGAAAAAAACCCCAACATCCCTTGCCTTACAACAAGACAAACAAATAAATAACTGCAAACAAACAGCAGAGAGAAAGCAGGACAGACACTGTGCCCACAGGAAGCAAAGAGAGGAAGGTAAGCCTTCCGTAACAGCAATATTTTGAACTAACCCTATTAGTATCTTCTGTACAGTCTTCTCGTGACGAGCCAACAGATCTTGTGAGTGACTTATGCTGCACCTGTGGAGATAACAGTTGCAGGCTGTTTGCTCTGGCTGCCATCCCTTGCCCTATGCTTAAGCCACCCTCTGAGCCCTTTGACCTCACTCTGTCCCGGCTCACATACATAGAGTGTCTATGAGGGCGCTGCTGTGAAGAGAAAGGACTGGTATAACCTAGACCATAGGAAAAAGATTCGTGTGGAGCAGACAGAGAGTGGGAATGGCTTCCATCCATGTGATCTGGCAGTTTTAACTCCTCCATTGTTTTGGAGTGTCTTGTCGACGGTCTTCGGGTGTCCAGGGTACCCTCGCTGCGGTTATTCCTGCCGGATGGACTGAGCAAAGTTCTGTTATCACCGTGTCGGGGAGCAGTTGGACTGGTAGGTGAGTTCAAGTCCATACAGCTGGATGGAAAATACCTACTGCTGTTTGGTTCTGCAGCTTGGGCCCTGGCCTCAGAAAGGTTGCCCACGGATTTCGAGTCTGTCAGAACCCCATGGCTCTTTGACTTTGTCCGATATGAAGGACTCTTAGAAGACTGTGGGATAGTATCAATATAGCTGTGGCGACTGTGCTTGTCGCCGGGCTGCAGTGTCCCAGTTTTGCTTTGAGAAGTTTCCATAAACGAGTGCCGGTTCTGCTGAGATCTGGTGTTAGACTTTAGGTACTTTGTGCCTGGACCGTCAGAACTTTTTGGGTCCACATTAAAATCAAATTCTGTTTTTGCCTTTGTTTCCTTTGGGCTGAGAAGATGTGGCATGTTATTATTGGCTAAATCCTTGTTGCCAGATCCAGGTGTGTTGCTTGATTTTTTTGTATGCATTGGACTATGTGCAGCTCCAGGAAGGTTTCCATTTAAAAAGCTTTCATTTGCTGGAAGACCCTCTTCTCTTGGCCCGCCAACCCCTAGTGTCTGTATATCCTTGCTGTTTGATCTGTGGTGTGATTGCAAAGCAGAACTTTTGCTGGCTTGATTTCTACATTAAAATGCATAAAGAAGCATTAATATACCAGATTACATATTCATGTATTAATAACTTCAACAAAAGTACACTCATTTCAGAAGGGAGTTGTCATTTAAACCCACAAAATTTAACTGCAGTAAGATCAAATACTGCCAACTAGGCATCAGAAGCTCCATTAAAATAACAGACGTGCAAGTGTTGTTGTACATTGTTGTTTCTTTCTGGTTATATCCTGATGGACAAGCTCAACTTTGGTTAATGGATTTTGCTGACAAAAAAGTGAAGATATAAAATCCACAGGAATTCCAACATACATTTACACATTTATGCACGTGTGTGAGTAATATATGTGCACCTCAATAATGTAAGCACTACATTATGAAAATTAGCTGTATAACCATTGAAAAAAAAATCTTAAATACACCTGGCATATCAAAGTGAAGGTAGAACAATAAAGTATGCCAGCATTGTCAAAAAAAAAAAATCCAACACAATCAATGCTCCAGGTCATCTAAGTCTGATTTGGAGGGGGGAGGGAGGGAGAGTGAAGGGGGAAAAGAGGATATTGTGCTGGTAAAGACATCCAGATGCAGTGAGCCTGAGGTCAGTGCAGCAGACTATGCCCTTTAACACCAAACCCAGGTTTACCACAGAACCCCCAACTTTTGTGGAACTTGGCACTATCCCAGTTCTTGGTACACTAACTCATCCCCAAAGCTGCACCCAAAACGCTCTGCAACCAGACTGCCTTGAGTGCTGATCTACTTGGTGACATCCTTAACCTCTACTCTAACTTTCCAACTCTCCTGGTTTTGGGATTAGGGGACTGAGGTATGAGTTGGTTCTGCAAACACTCAGCCTGAATTTATTTGAGCAGGATTTCTTATCTCAGGTTTTCTAGCATAAAAGCAGTTCTGCTTCCAGACTTATGCTGGCACTGCCAGCTAGCCATGACTGAGCAGTGCTGCAGCTGTACTTGTTAGCCTTGATGGACCTAGGCCGGCTATAAACAGTTAACTTATTTCTGTATCAAATCTATGATAATGTAACTCATATTACTGAGCGTTAAAGTGAGGCTCACTGTACAGATGAGTTTGTACCTTTGTTGATCTTGTTGCTAATTATAATTGGATAATGCTAACCACTTTCAGTGGTTTAATTATGTACTCTGTTACAGTTTCTGGAAATTTAGCAATTTTAATGCCAATTTAAAATATTTTTTAGTTAAAAGGAAGTATATTTTTTCAAAACATAGAGATATAAGGAACCTAGTAATTTTAAATCTAGTGGCTAGGCAAGCCTTTGTATTAGGCCGTGTTTCCCATGGATCTAATTTTTCCTTTCTGATGATGCATGTCTAATAGTAAAACTTCTATCCTAAATATCTATTAGGGTAGCCAAAACTTTTTGGTGTCTATCTCCAAAAAAGTATAAATTGTAAATATCATCATCCTAAATCGTAAAATGAGGAGTAACTTTTTGAATCTCGCAGAAAGAGCTAAAGAAAAGCATGGGTAGGATTAAAAGCCACAATCATTCTGCATATTTCAGTGGGCGACCTTTAGGAAGACTTGTCAGAGGAATACCATGAGGCTTCTTGTAGTGAAGCATTTTATCCACCAGTAAACCTGGTTTGCTGATGCATTAAAATTAAGTGGATTCTCTCAAGTTATGTGTGTCCAACAAGGGAGTCACTGAGCAAATACACCCTGCTTTAAGTTCAAGTAGACTAGACTTGATTCATAACTGCAGACAAAATTTTCTTCCCCAATTTGGAGCATGATCACCACACACAATTTTCAGGACATTTAGCTGCTAAAAGTCTGTGTGAATTTTGAACTTTCAAATATCAAAACCCTGGAGAGATTTGCACATGTACAGTAATGGTAGCATTCCAAAGAAAAGAGCGTTCCTTTGGAATCTCAGGCATCCTCCAAGCCACAAAATTCCTACTGTTGTTCAAAAAAACACGCTAACATTTTTTTAAGATCAGTAAGCCAACTTATTTTTCCTTTATCATATGCAAAAATGGCTTGAATGTTGCCTTTGTTGTTTTTCAAGAGGCATTCAGCCTGATGCAGAAAGTTAGCAAAAATTTCAGCTTGAATAGCTATGATACAGTAAAACTGTGTCTACTGCCTTTATTCAGTGAGGCAAAATGGAACAGTATATATGTCTCAATGTGCCTAAATTGGCAAATGACAACTTTTCTCTTCTTGTAGATGATATTGTATGCAAGCATGATAGCAACTCACTCATTGGTAGAGCAAATATTAGTGGTGACGATGACATGACTACATTTACCTGTTAGATAATGTGTTGCTGTCTACGTGGTAAGGTTTTCTCTTAGCTGACCGCGAAGGTGAGCTTCCACAGCGATCCAAGAGTCTTTGAGTTTGAAACGAAGGATGGTTCAAACATTGTTCTGTCAAATATCTATCTGCTGGATCTAACTTCAGTAAGTTCTTTGGAAAACAAATCCCAAATTTTAAATGTTAGTATCTGTATTTGCACTAGTAAAAATATATAGAAAACAAAGAACTTTATAGGGATAGTTTTTTAATCTCCAGAGTTTCTGTAATCAGATGTAACCACTAGAATAATTTCATGTTGCATTAAACTACATATGATGCTAAATAAACACTGACAAAACCTATGTTCTACTCAAGAGATGGAAGGCCTCAGCCTTGCTTATTATGAAACATATATATGTGCTAAATGTATATAATATATATACACATATATAGTTATATACACGTGCTTAAAATATGTTTAAAATACAAAAATATCAAAGATTTTAAAATGTTCTATGTAGATACCTACACATGTTTAAAATATATGTATTTTAAACATATTTTTCAGGATATACCTTACAACAATGTTGTTTAGACTGAAAAATATTAAATTTACTAGTAATAAAATGCTACAATGAAACAGGCTTTACAAATAAACAGAAGAAGCACATGGGAACATTCTTATACAAAAAAAATAGTCTTTTAGAGTTAGTACTTTTAAAAATATACAAATATAAAAGTTTGGGTTTTTACTTCCTGGGTGCAAGTCCACCCATATTTTTAAAGAATTACCTAAACTGTTTCCAATGCACTCAGAATAACATTTGCCTTATAATTCTGTTAGATCTGCTGTGATTCTAAACAAAGTTGCTGCCTGACATGTAGAAAACATTTAATCATAAAATCGAAAAACAGTAGATTGGGTATTTTGGTAAGTTTGAAAGGTTTCTTGCAGGAACAGGGCAATACAAAACTTATCTTGGAATATCTGACCATGCACAACTGTCAGCAAGCATAAAAGTCTGAATAGCTATTCTTTTTTAAGGGTTATGTAGGCTGAATAGAGAACAACTCTATGTGTATATATTCATGTGTATGCACACACACAATATATATCTGTACATGCATTAAAATAGTATTCAGCCACTTGACCACAAACTAGTTTTCCCTTCACAGGACCCCTGCACTTCTAAGCATGCATTGACAACTCTCTACAACAAGAAGCAGAAGTCTCCTGATCACAGGTCCTCATCCTCATGGCGGACTTCAACTGTAGGTGATCCAGATTTCTAGATTATGTTCGTGGCAATTTCCTAGTGCAGCTGCTAGAGAGGCAAATTAGCAAAGGTACGGCTTCACTGTACTTGACCTGCTGCTCACCAACCATACAGTACTGGTGATAAACCTGATCAGAGAAGACAGCCTGAGCTGCAGCAACCATGAGATGATTACAGTTAGGATTCAAAAGAAGGGTGGGAAGATAAGCATCAGGGATAGAACCCAGGACTTTAGGAGAGCAGGCTTCAGCTTCTATAGGACACTACTGGGCAGAATCTCCTGAAAAACTGCCAGAGGAAAGGTGTCCAGGACCCACTTGATTTTTAAAGAAAATTTCTTGAGAGTTGAGGAACAAAGTATCTTATTGCACAGAAGACCACAGAATTTTGCTTAAGGTCAGGTTGGTTAAACAAGGAGTTTCTTAATGAACAAAAATGCAAAATGAGACTGTAAGAAGTAGATTCAAGGCCAGGATACAAAGCAGGACTATAAAAGCACTGTGTTAGCACGAATGATAGGCCACTTCAGAAGGCCAAAGTGCAGCTGGAGCTAAGGCAAGCGAAGAACATCAAGGGTAAAAAGAAAGGCTTCTACAAGCATTCTAGTGGTAAACGGAAGCTCAGAGAAAATGCATGTCTGCTGCTGAATGGGGGAGACAACTGAACAACAGATGATATGAAAAAGACTGCAATACTCAATGTCTTTTTGGCCCAAGTCATCAAATGCAAAACCAGCTGCCAACTCCCAAATGCGTGCTTGCAAAACAGCATGATTTGTGAAGGAGGGGGGAGGAGAGGAGCAACAAAGCAATGGGGCCAAATGGATGTCTCTCCATTAATCTAGCCCATAAATGCTCTCTAAATAGAGATATATCAAGAACTCACTACTTTAGCTGGCATAAATTGAAGCATGGGTTATTCACTAATCTAGTAATCAGACCTGAGGTCCCTGGGAATGTAGATAATGAGGAACAGACTGAGTGTGGACATGTGACAGACTGTCCAGCATCTGGAGAAGAGACAGGCATACAGCAAAGTATGTGCAGCATTTGTAGCACGCAACTTAACCACAAGTCTCTTCTGTTCTCTTCTTGTAGTGTTTTACTCATTCTTTAACAACTTTCCAACTCCTGAGTTAAGTAATGTAGGCCAAACACAAAATATCCCCTCTACAGAGTCCCTGACCTTTCTCACCTTGTAGGGAGACACACAGACAGAAAAGTTGAAAAGAATTATTTAAAGTGAAATGGAATTATTTGGAAACTTGTGTTTCCCTAAAATCCAAGTGCTTCAATTTGTAGCTTCGTAACTTTTAAATCACACCAGAAGAACCCAAAAGACACCGAGACGTAACATAAAAATTAGGATAAGATGAAAATAAACCCTGCCCCAGCATGTGTAACAATGGTCTGAAGAATGATCTTGAAATTGCTGTTCTGCAATATATGTTACTATAGCTTGAGCTACAGCTGACTACAATGCCAGAAAAAAGTTTCTGTGAATTAGAAAAAAGAGGAGAATGTCTAATACCAAAACAAGTAATTATATGCACTGAGGTATCTAATTTTGTGGACTCCACAAAACCAAGATATGCTGACTTTCTTCATGAGGCAGAGAGATTAAATGAAAGTGATTTGAACTGATTGTGTTGAAGAAAAAGAGTACAGCAAATTTGGTGGATTTCTGCTGGCTGCATCAATACTGCTAAAAGTAAGTAAACACCCAAGTCTACCCCAAATCAGATGACCTCTGGTTTCCAAGACAACTGGTGCAGATGGGCTTGGGACCACACGATTATTTTGAGTTGATTAGCCATATCCACACTTCATATCTATCCCAGACTGCCTTTAATTCTTAGGTGGTACCCCTGTGATTCTAAACTTAATTTTTGATACTATGACTTTTTTTTTTTCAGCTTACTGTGGATGAAATAATGGGAGAGTTGTACTGCAGCTTACCACGGTGATGCTTTAAAAGTACAATAATAAAGACAACAATATGTGTTGCATACCCAGGAATACAGCACAAATGCATAGCACAATGCTTTACAGTGTTTGGCCATTTTGAGGCGAGCCAGCTTCTCCTGATTCCCTGTAAAACACTATCCCAGTACCATATCTTAGTTTGGCCATGGTTAACTAGCTGACTTGTTCCAAAACAGGACTGAAGAGTAACTTAACATATACACTGTGCAGAGGCGTATGACAGCAAGTAGATAAAAAAATAAATAAATTACTATGCATCAACTTTGCCTTTGACAACTGTCCACATCCTCATGCTTATCCAACAACAAATGAAGAACAACTGAAGTTAGCATAATACTTTGTGGATTTCTCTGAATTTATTATGGGTTGAGAGCTCATACTCCAGCATTATGAAGGTAACCTGAGCATCTGAATGTATGTCAGCGTGAATGCATATTGCTGCAAATGATGGTGATTCTTGCGTCTGGACTATGCATTGTTTATCAAATCAGTCAAATTTGAACAGAGTCTCAAGGCATTTGCAAGGGATATTTTCCTGATTCCTAGGAAATATCAAGCCTTGCTAGAAACAATGGTGATATTAAAATATCTCAAGAGGAAGTTCACAAGTACTTTTAAGATGTATTAGATTAGAAAAC
>NW_009646515.1:1333337-1336434 GCF_000708025.1 Charadrius vociferus | reverse complement strand
CATATTACAGGCAGAAAAAATACATTGTCCTACCTTCATAAGATCAAGCAACACACCACTTAAAATTCCCAAGTATCTTCTCTCTAAAGACTGTGGATGATTGACAGCTGGAAACTGTAAAAATAATATAGTATAAATATACTGAGAATGTAAACAAGGTCTACATCAATACGACGTTTCAAAAAAATAGACACTACTCAGTAAATAAAGGCATGTAACTAACGGGAATTGTATGCACTGAAAAATTTAGTGGTTTATAAAACATTACAAAACATTATAATGAAACAAATAACTGTTGATGTATGATATGCATCTAGTCAACCAAACAGTATTCTTGATTAGTAGGGCAGTCAAGGAACCTCTCTCAAATGAGTAAGAATCAACTTAGATTTATAAATGTTTTTGTGGCATTATGACTGACAAGAGGTGGGAGGTTTAAAATAGGTTCAGAAATAACATAAGTAATATATATTAAAAAAAGGATTAAAAATAGCTTTGAGAGAATTTGAAAGTGCAAATACCGTACTAATTAAATATCAAAGATTAACAGACAATTCCAAAATGTTTTTGGCAAAAAACATCAAAACTCCAAAGGTTTAAGGTTCAAGATTAGTCCTGTGGTCATGTTGTAGTAAGAACTGGCAACATCATGAGAAGTAGTGCACACTGCTGCAGGGCATCTTTTGTCAACTAGGGTCTGGACAAAAACCTCTGAAGTCAGCATTTGAAACTAGCCCTGTCTGAAAAGAAGAACAGGACAGGCAGGGATGATTTGAAGAGAGAAAATATAAAGCACAGAATTGGAATTTTTTGCTTGCTTTGTAAATGAGACAAGAGTCAAATAAAATGAAGACAGAATCTTTTTTTTTTTTTTTTTGTCAAACGAAAGAAGATTTGCTCAATATTTCCTTGCTATAACGTAGCATCAAGTACAATGAGTTGAAAAGAAACAGACAACAGTGATCCATTTCCAGACCATGGCATGCATTAAACTGACAGCAAACAAATAAACTGATTTCAGCGAGGTAACTTCAAATTTAAGAACTAAGCATACATGCCAGTGTTTGCAGAATTAGAAATTAAGGCCGGATTTCCACCAGAGGCATAAAAAACCCTCATGGATCCAACTTATGCTGACTTTAGAGAAAATTACGCATATGAATACCAGAGAAGCCTCTGGAAAAAAACAAACCAAACCAAAACAACAATCAGTCAGCCTATTGGCATTAATCACAGTTTATCCAAAACTATGCAACTGAGATCCAGACACTTTGTTCGCAATTCCCAGAGTTGTGGAATTTGCCGAAACACTATGCAAGCGTTTCAATTGCCGTCTGGCTTGATCCCACCCACATCCTATGTATTTTCTAAAAAGTCCTCTTAAGCTAACACATCAAAGCAAGAATATTGACAATGGGAAGCATGCAGTGTTCTCGTCTACTGGTACATAAAAGCCATCACTATATGTCCAAATGGGTTCAAGTCATACATAAAATATACCCACATAAATTACTGAATTACAGTTAAAAATCACTGAAAATAGAAGAAAACAATAAAATCCAAGTCAGTGATTAAGACAGACAACAGCAATAAAAAAAAGCAACAAACATGAAGATAAACAAATATTTTAAGTGGAAGTTTGCTATGGTATAAAAGTATATGAGAACTATATGTTTGGTCTAAAATGTCAAAGAACAGGAAGTTTTAAATGCTTTTATTTCTTTACTTTCATTTGTATAGTTTTCAGCTCTCACATCTAGGGTTTGTTACAGTTAGGTGCATACATTTTACATGTTCACCTTCATCAGATTAAATACTGGCTTCAAATCTATGCTTTAAAGACCAACCCAGTACAACCAACCATTTCCAAAAATGCATTTTATTTGGAAGGAAGATGCACTGCATGTGCACCATATATGTGCAAGTGTTAAACCTCTATGAATTGCTACCCATTGTTTGTACTGGCATTACTTTTCATAAATTACATTATGTGAGCTTCGAAGGAAAATGAAAGAACATTAGTTTGAATGTGTTTGTTCCTAAATAGTCTCTGTATTTTTCTTTTTACTTTGCTATCTTTTGAAGTGGTTTCCTAATGATTGAGAATTTTTTTAAGTCCACGTCTGCTATGTTGATATTAGACTGCAACTTAAGTGAACTAAGGCTTCCATGCTTCCTCCACTTTTTACACAAACCAAATGGCAAATATTCTTGACTTCATGTAGAACGACCATTAAAGAAAATTTTACATCTGAAATGAGCAGGGAAACATGAAAATGTGCTGGAGCCATGCAAAGCAGTAATACGAGATGGCTACTCACTGGGATTGTTCAAATTCTCCAGCCTATTTATAACTTATTTGTAAAACAATGTTTACAGCCATACCTTACCACTCACATTTTCCATAAAGGCATGAGCCTATTGGTACTTTCTGATCCTATATTATTTTATTTTCTTGGGTCTTATTCAGACTTTACTTCGGTATTCAAAAACTATTCTCTGTTAGAAGGCATACATCATTGTCATCATCATTAGTACCCTGACTTTACAGATGGGGCAAAGAAGGCAGCAACATGTTTGAGGGCAAGTAATAAACCACTGATCCAGGATGAGAACAGAGACTCATAACTCTGAACATTGTGCTAATCACATTAGGTCCATGCTGTCCTCTTGAATTACTGTGTTTTAAAGCTACAAAAGAATAGATACTTCATTCTCATCCTAAGACATCACAGAGCATTTATCCAAGTAAGATTACATTGCACAACTAGAACTGCTGTAAAATAATGTTGAAGAGGCAGTTTATTTTGCTTACAACTTTTACGTCATTGCTTTCCTGGAAATGAATATAAATTTTTTTAAATAGAAAATCCCATCCAGCCCACTGTTCTAAACAGCATCAAATACACATAGGTCCTTGCAAGAAATGCTCATCTAATGGTTTTTTTTTTTTGTAAACCCTCCACTGATGGAGGGTCTACAAACTTCAACAAAACCTCTTAGGAATTAGCTATCCTTGTAGCTAAAATAATTATCCTAACACTTAAGCTAACTATTTCTTGTCTTATCAACATCAAGTAATTTATGGCAACTTTTA
>NW_009646515.1:1313785-1333309 GCF_000708025.1 Charadrius vociferus | reverse complement strand
TTCTCATTCTCTAAATTTTCTCTTTTATAGAGTAAAACTCAAATCTCAAGTCTTCAGCACAGATCAGGTCTCCTAAACACCTTTGTATGCCTCATAGGATTTTACACTAATGATTTCAGACCATTTATCAAGATCATAAATTCACCTTTCTAAGCAACATTCATTAATAAAAAAGGACACCAAATTTGAATTATAAGGAAACATGAGTACAATCACTGACCAGGTATTGTTAAAGGTAACAGAGCTATTACTTATATATTGCTTTTGGGATTTTGCGATATTGCACATCCCAACTTGAACAGCTTCTCTACACTAGTGAGTCTCTGTCATTAAATGGTATTGGCATACCCCTGAATGGGGAACAATGCTTCTTCAGTAGGAAGAGCTTTTTTACTCCCGGTGGCTTACATCAACTCCCCAGGAATATAAGGCGAAAGGCAAAAAGCTCTTCTGCCATGATAGCGGCATCTATGGCCCAGATTTTTCCAATATAATAGCCTGAGGACAGCAGGCATGAATTTTCCACACCCTGAACTGACAAAGCTATGCTACTAAATTTCACAGAGCAAATCTGGCAGGGTAATGCTAAATTGGGTAAAAATGCTAATCTGTATGCCAAAAAAGTCAAAGAAATGAAAGAAAATCTTTAATCAACTTTTAACAGTAAACCAAACATATTTCTAAAACTCAATACTGGTGTAATCTGAATTTTACTTTGAATTATGAATGCCTTATAATCTAAATATCCTATATTTACACAGAAACACACGCAATAGATAATGCACCATGTAAATGAAAAGAACCTTCACAGCAACAATGACTACAGTGTGAATACTGTGTGAGTAAAGTAGAAAAAAAGAACAAAGCTTTCTCTTACCCGCAAGCCATGGAAGCGTGGGTTGCTGTAGAAGAGCTTCATCTGCTCGGCTGGCAGTGGGCCTAGCACCTTCTGAATGGTAAAGAGCTGGTCAATCTCGCTCTCGCCAGGAAACAAGGGCTGCCCGTCACTCAGCTCTCCCAGGATACAGCCTACAGACCACATATCCACAGCCTTTCCATAAGGGGCTCTGTAAAGTGAATGTACAATGTTTTTTACCCACTGGCACTATCTTCTTACTGAGCTGTTTCAATTTATTTGCCATATTTCCCGTGGCCCACTTCCTTACAGCACAGAAAAATAAACGTTGATATTAAAGAAACTACCTCAAATACCAAGCCCTCTGTTTTTGCCCTGGATTGCTTGATGTATCGCTGCTTGAAAAGGCAGGAGAGGAATTCTCAAGTACCCTCAAGGATTTGGTTACCTTTGTGAAAAATCTTACATACAAGAATAATCTTTTTGACTGTGAAGCAGTTACCATTCCAAGTTAAACTAGCACTAACTTCCCTTCTCTGCAGGGGTTAATGACTGTGCTCTATTTCTGCATCACATTTCTTTTTCCATTGTGCTTAACATGGGGATAGGCATAGCGGGTCTGACTGCTGGGAGAACAGAAATTATAAGAAATCTTTCTTTCAGCATTCATACAGTGAAATTTTAATTGGAGAGAAAACAGAATGCCCTTGAAAACTATTCCGTAAAAAAACACAGGTGAGGAAGCAATAAAAGCATCATAACATAAATAACTGCTGGTTTGGAGCAAAGCCACAGGTGGGGTTTTGGGGAGAAATTCTTGATCTACGTGTGTGCAAGCAATGTTGTGTGGTGAGGAGGATGGCACCTGGTCTTTTAAACTGCTAATGACAAAAGAAGCTTGGTCAGCAATGAAGAGGTGCAGGGAATTAATCGGAAACAAAACTAAGTGGCATGAGTATTACACCAATAAGGGCTATACCAGCTTTTCTCGAGACTACATACAAAGCTATTTAATGGCAAAAGAGGCAATATGGATACTCTAGTCAGGAGAAATTCTGGGCTTGAGGATGGTTTGTAAGAAATGTAGGGCAGAAAAATCGGAACGTAGAAAATGGAAGTTTGTATAAGAAGAGAGCAGTAGACTACCGCAACATTCAATCTAAAGACATGAACACTGAAGAAACACAGAATCCTTTTGGACAGTTTCTGATTTTCACTCTAAGGTTCTGTTCCTTGGCAAGCTTGTTCGGCTGCCTACCTCAACTGTGCAACAGCTAATGCATGACATACTTTCAGCTTTTCATTGTGCCCAGTATAGACTAAAGCAACTCCTTTTCTGTATGCCTGAGTTCTTCCTTGTTCAGTTTGTAAAAAATTTTTGTAAACATCCAACTTATTCCAAGAATCTCTTTTGGATGTTTATGTTTTGAGCAAAATGACTGGAGAATTCTTCTCATGTCAAATAAAAAGCATATAAAAAGAATAAAGACTGAAACAAAGACTAAACTGAAAACATATTTCACCGAGTCTCTTACTTTTGAAACTTGTAATCCAACAACTCAACCTCTGTTTCAAGAGATTTTTAGGTTACAGCTGGTTTGCCTATTTCTGGAATAAGATAGCACCAGGAGCTGCAGGTGACAAATCCTATCATTAATCTGTTCCCTCTACTTCTTTCTTATGCTGATGATTAAAGATGTTTAGAGAGAGAGCACCCTCAGACTAAAGAAGAAAATATATGACTTTTCCCCATTGATTACTCATGATTAGTTACTTCACTGCATGGGAAGGACACTTGGCCAGGGGACCCTGTAACCCTTGTGATGATGTAGTTAGGTGAAGGTGAGAAAGCGTTTCTAGCTGGACAATGGCCTGAATGAAACTACAGGCCCACAGAGATGCCTACTGCAAGAATCTACGGTAGCTAGGAAAGCTGCAGTAGGCAAATTTCGAGAACCATTTGCCTTTCAGAATCTGCCATGAGACACTGCAGTCCTTTCACAATCATCACAAAATCAAAGTTTGCGATGGAACGGACTGCTGACAGGGAATCAGCAGTGGCAAAGCAGAGCATGCAAAAATTCCTCAAGTACTACTACCACAATAGCTCTGTGGGTTCATAATTCCCTTCCTAATCTTGCATAGTGTCTACTTGTGGATTTGCTGAGAGACTCAATGTTTGTCCTTTCTGTGATGCTGCTAGTCCAACCCACCCATTAGGTCAGGTCTGAGTGCCAAGGAAGGACGTGTTTTTCTCCACGCTGCAAAAGGCAACGCAGACGAGAACAAACTCCAAAGCCAAGGATCTGCTCATGAGATATTCCGTGCCTGTACTGGAAAACTGAGGCTCTGGTAAGCAAAACAGTTTGTGAGAGTGCAACTAAAAAACCTGCCTCTTTATTATGACAGAAAACCAAGCACATCTTTATTTGCAACCCCTTTAATAGGCAGGTTTCTCCACCGAAACACAAAATGGGGAAAAGATTGCTGTAGGCTGGGGCACTGAAGAATAAACAACAAACTGGGTATACAACTCAGGAATGGGCTAAAACTCCTTTGAGGCAGGGACTATTACCTTTCCTTGCTCCCAAGAATAAAGAAAGATGAATCACAGTTTAAGAAGTTTCCACTATTTCCTCTATAGTCAAACAGAAACAAATCACAAAACACTCATTTCTTAAGGCAGCGACAGAGTAAACTGCAACTTTTTTTTTTTATTTAAAAAGGCATGTTCAAGACTCCTATTCTGTGGACTATCAGGATCAGTCTTGTCAGATCACAACAGGCAAACAACGCAAGAGTGATGTGGCTGGATAAATAACTTATAGGATAGAGACACCACAAATCAGAAGTACTATAGTCTATTCCTGTACAGATTAGATTCTCCAAAACATGTTTTCATCTAGCAATTTGGTATGCCTTAAAGTCTACCAGCTTTTAGCAATATTTTGTCATCAAAGGGTACAGAATACTCCATTAACAGTTACCTGAGGCTCTCCAAAGTGAGTAGATTTTGGATGTCTTGTGAATAATTAGGCAGCATTTTCTTTCCTCTCCTGAAATTTAAGTCTTAAACTTTATTGCAAAACAGAAACCTCCCTGGGACACATTTTAAAAACTGAAAAAGTAAAACTGTATTTGTTAAAACGTATGTATTTAATAATCCTGTGAAGACTTTTGAATATTAGATGCTGGTAAAGGCAGGGGAAGGGGGAATGGGTAAGATGAGTGTCTGGGAAATAGAACAGGACTGCCAAGAAACAGACATCGCTTTGTGCCAGAAAAACTTGGCATTAAAAATATACACCAGCCAAGTTGAAGTCACATGCATTAAATACACATACCCCCTCCCTTTCTCTACAAGCTAATCACACAAGTTTAGTCAATTAGAAATTGACATGATTCCTGCTAAATTTCCTTTGGTAACCAAACAATTTTGGAAACTGCAAGTCAGATTAATACTATGTCTGTCAAGCTTTTTATGTCTTTCCTCTTAAATCATCGCTACTACCATAGACAAAAATATTGTGTAACTAAAAAGGCCACAATTGATGCTTTCTTTCCAAGTCTTTTTTTATACTTATATACACACACACACTTTGCTGAAAGCTTAATAATACCTGTTTTCTCCAAAACATGAAAAACTGAGCTTTGAGGTTTTTAATGGCAACTTTAACATACTACTCTGCACATAACAACATAACTGCCTACCAAATTGATTAAGATTAGCACAGCTCTGGGAACACAGGGATGATTTTATTGACAGAATAATTACTATCTAATGCTTTACCTATTCAAGAAATGTATAGTTGACCATTAATCAAAGCTTCCAACAATGACTTGTTTCTCAGCAGCATGAAACATTTTGCTTAAAGAATCTTAGGAGTGACCAGTACTTTTTTGATTCATCCTGTGACTACCAATTCCTTACTAACACTAACTTCTCAGTTCTTTATTAAAATGATTCATACAGCTTCCTTCAATAAATTCTTCCTGACTAGTTAAAAAGCTAGCACCATCCTTCCAAGCCATTTCAGCAGCGCTGGTAAAGGGTAGCTGGGAACCAAAACCAAATCATAGTTTTTGATCCAAAGGATGAAGAGAACTAGGAGCGTAGTGTGGTGAAGGCTGTACTGCCATTGCTATTATGATGTCCACCACAAGGCTGACAGAACATTTCAGGCTACAGGACTACTATGTAAACCTCTTTTGAAGGAAATGGGGGGTGGAATCTGAAGTACACCTGTGATAATTCAGCTTTATATTTTAATCAGTTAAACACTGCTCAGCTCAAGACAGGTCAACATGTCAATGATTTGTGCCAACTTACTGGAAATGAACAAAAATTAAGGAAAATCTGGAAGCCTCTTGAAAACTTCCCTTTAAATCAACCACAGTTCTCCATTGATAAATCTTACCAAAGGTGCTTGAAAAAATGCAAAGAATCAGTCAAGATTTATCATAGCAGTTCTACAAAATGTACTTACCCAAGTAAGAGTTCAGGTGAACGGTACCATCTGGTAGCCACATATTCCGTATAGTTAGCATTGCTTCCTTCAGAGAGATTACGAGCAAAGCCTGTCAAAGAAACAGTGTGGAAGATTATAATACTCTCCTATCTTAAAATACAATATGCATATCACCACTGATTTTGACAGAAAGAGGTTACACCTATTTAAATAGAGGCAAATTGTTTAAGACCCCTAGTGCAGAATTTCTCCAACAATTGCTTGTCTACTGAAACGCAAGCTTTTATTGATACAACAGTGAAAGTCAGCATGTCTGCTTTAATGACTACTTTACTTGTGTGCTCTTCTCAGAAGTCTGTGATTATTTTTGGCGCTTTGCCATAACCAAAACTGATTGATAAAAGTTACCTGTCAGTATGCCATGCAAGCTGTTGAACCATTGCCACTAATTTTCACTGAGATGCTGTTTGCAGAAGAAAATTCATAACATTAGAAATAAAACATGTGCATGGGGAGTGGACTCTTCCAGTCATTGATCCTAACTACTACAGTTTCACTACATTACATTTTTTAAACTGGTCAAGAAACTACGTATCATTCTCATCTAAGGACACTCCTTCCCTGACCTGGCAAGGAACGGGGTCATCTCCCCAAAACTACAAAAGGTAGGTACCTACCACAGATCAGCCAAACTGCTTCCTATCTGCATTTGGCTCACTCCACATGCATCAGCTTCCCACCTGCTTTAGCATCACATTGGTAACAAGGGTCTTCGTGAATCAGGATCAGAAGGCAAGTCCAAATTAACTTCCTCCTCCATATCATTTTGTTAACAATCAAACCAAAACACACACTTACTTGCAATTGTACCAAAACTTAACTTCTGTTCTAAGGCATAACAATTAACTCACTAACTGAGAGAAGAGTGCATATACTGGAACACCCAGCTGTAGGAATAATTTATTCTCCTCAATTTATAAAAAAATCAGCCGAGCACCACAATAATGATGTTACTGGATTCTTCATGTAGAAGTACTCTAGGGCAGATGCTGGCACTGCTTCCAGAAAAGTATCAAGTGTCTTACTGTTTTCAAACACATGTTTAATAATGAGGTGAGACAGGACAGACAGATCTCAGCAGCAAGACTCCAGATGTGTAATCTCTTACTAGAGCTCAAACTGAGACAAATTTTTGGGACTGAAATGCAGAAGGAACATTTTCAAAATGCTTTCTTACTAGGATGTGGCATTAAAACTTGATCCAAAATTCCCTTCAGTGAAATCACTATAAGTCTTTCTATTATTGCATGAATGATGAAGAAAGAATAAGAATTCCAAAGTGTTGCAAAGGTATAAGGCATAATTTCATTTTCAGAATCAATAAGTGCTACTTAAATGCAATAGTCATTTCTCTTTATATCTGAGTTCTTATGCAGAAGCTGCCAAAATTTTTTTTCCCACATGACTATGCTTGTAAGGTTGTAATTTTTTGAAGGTTTTTTTTTCAGTATTCTGAAAGGGTATGTCATTTGGCAGCTTAGTGCGAAGGAGCCCAGCCCCACTCACCCCTGTGGAACACTAATTTACCCCAAGTTTAAGTAAAGGTTTGGATGCAGATTATTATTACTATTAGACTAGTAAATTGAGAAAACAATGATAAATGTGTTACTGACATAGGTTACAGCTGCTACTTTTTGTAAGATACCTCCACCTTCAAGAGATAGTAAACTAAAAGGCATGCACGATAAGGAACATTTATTTCAGAGTTGTCCCAAAATAATAATTCCGGTCTGTTCCCATAAAGCCTAATGAACATTACTGATGCTGCTGGAGAAAAGCTGGAAAGGAATTGTTTGTTACACGTAACATTAGGTTTGGGTAAATTTCTAAACATTACTATACTTAGAACTGCTTAGGTTTCTCTTTCAAATTACATGACCCATCTGATTAATCTTGTCCATGAAAAATTCATTCATGTGTTTAAAGAGATAACCAGGAGCTACACTGAAGAAATGGGACACTCAAAATGAACAGTGGGAAGTCAGTCCCAAACAAGGGGAGTGGGAGATGGTGTCACATAATGCAAATAAACACACGTGCTAATGCAATGCAAAAGCCTGGCAGCCCATGTGCACCATAAGAATCAACAAGTCAAGGATGCGTACTCCTTCCTCCAGGCCAGTCTGTTGGAACTTGGTCACAGTCAGCAGCTACTATGTCCATCAGCTGCTGATGTAGTCTAAAAAGTCAGCCCCCAACCTCACAGACCAGGTGCAGCACACATTTGATGTGGCAAGATGAACAGGAAAATTATTGTCATGGGCTTCAGCGTCATCTATATATTGTTGGGTGATGTAAGAAACCGTTTTATGGATTCACTACTGCTCTGACTCTATGACACCATGGTGAAAGATGATGGACAGGATTATTAAGTCAAGAAAGCATACTACCTTTCTAAGGGCACAATTACTTTTCTTTTTTTGTCATGGTGGAGTTAGCTTATTGTTCCTTCCTCCAAATTGTGCTGAAGTATTGAGCAGAAATTTTTGATACAAAATTAATTAGGGAGAAGATTAGACCAAACTCCAAACCGTGAGAATGAATAAATTAGAACATGAAGACAGAATGTGATTTGGGTGAGAGCAACTGAAAGCAATAGCATTTGCAAATGCATCATGATGCAAGGAGGGAGAACCAGCAAAATACAAGATTTCAAGAAAGGACTTAAACAACTCAGAACATGGTAGGAGAGATGTCAAAGAAAAAGATGTGAGGAAAAAAGAGAAGATTGTCAGTTTCTTACAGAGAAATAAGGCAAATTTAACTCAGACATAAGGTAAAGCATTCTAACATTAATGACATGTAAGTACTTAAATAGGTGCCTACGAACACTAGGGAACCTCCATTATTCAGAAATTTAAGAATAAGCTAAGCAAACACCTGTCAAGAATGACACAGACATGCTTAATCCTTTCTTTGAGTAGGTGGAAGAACTAGAGAACTTCTTAAGGTCTTTTCCAGTCCTGTGTTTCACGATTTCTATGCTTACGCATCATACAGAGATTAAGAGATTGCCAAAACAAGTAATTTTGAAGCTCTGGTGCTGAAACAGCAAACACACTAGTCAGAAAGCCTAACTACTTCCAACAGTCAGATGCTTCTGCTGTAATCGGCATTTTGTACTGTTCTCTTTTTCCACTTCTATTGGCAGAAATGACACCCACACAACATGTGTCCAGGCAAGCACCACATTCAATCTCATTTTTATCTAGCACGATATGTACAGAACACATGGCACAAGGATTATGAAGAACTATCTTGTTAAAAATTTATGAACTTTTCTATTCAAACTGTTTGTCCACTGGGCTATTCAGAAACACCTAATTACTTCAATATCTGCATTGGGATGGATGCACAGACCATTTCTTTGCATTTGTTATCACATGAGGAATGTGGCACTGTATGTGACAAGTACCTGTGTTCCAAAACATGATTTAAGTTAGGTAGGCAGACAGCATACATTAAATCATAGAATCATTTAGGTTGGAAAAGACCTTTAAGATCGAGTCCAACCGCAAACCTAACACTGCCAAGTCCACCACTAAACCAGGTCCCTCTGCACTACATCTACACGTGTTTTAAATACCCCCAGGGATGGTGACTCAAAAACTTCCCTGAGCAGCCTGTTCCAATGCTTGACAACCCTTTCAGTGAATAAATTTTTCCTAATACCCAATCTAAACCTCCCCGGCACAATTTGAGGTGATTTACTCTTACCCTATTGCTTGGTACTTGGGAAAAGAGACTGACACCCAAGTCGCTACAACCTCCTTTTCATGTTAAAAGGCGAATTCTTACATCCTAATCTGTACACATTCAGGAAATGCTTGTGGCTAATATTGTTCTGACAGACATTTTACATTAATAGGTTAAGGTACTAGCAATAACGTCAATTAGCAAAAGGCTAAAAAATTAAAATTGATCCCAAATTAGAAGGGTTGCTTGGAATTTTAAATTCAACTCAATCTGAAACATGGATCAAAATTCCAACTAACCCACATAAACAGTAAGAACAACAGAAATTCCTATAACTTAGCTTGCCTTCCTTGAGGCTCCGCCGAGCACCAAGAGTAAATTGTGATTGAATGTCTTTTCCAACAGCAGAAAGAGAATGTGGCTGGAGAGTATGATGTGAGCAAGCCAACGGACCAGAACATCACCACTGACAGAATTCACATCATCTATATCTAGCAAGAAAACTGTCGTCCAAAATGCAATCATACAATTTGTCTTGCTTTTTATTTTCCTGTAATACTGCTGTACAGAGAATGTTGACATAAGTTCACACACACAAAGATTTGTTAACTGATGGCATACTCCAACCCTAACGGTGAATGTTACTTTCAGGGGGGACAGCCCCCCTTAAAACAAATGAGGGAGGGTGGGTGAGGGCCAGTGAAGGCTCTTCCCCATGGCCAGGGAAGGAGGTGAGGGTGAACAGTTCCCATCAGGACCCACTCACGCTGTTCCTGCTTGTGATGCCTTTAGCCCCAACTAGAGCACATGCTGGTGACGGGCAGGCGTTGCCCGCTGACTGGTGGTTAATCTCTGTGCAAGGCAGCGATTGGGTCCCCAAAGGGAGGAGAGGGAGCAAGGTGTCCCCTGGGAGAGAGCCCTGGCCCTGCCAATCCCAGTGGGGTTTGCATTGCAGGGGCAAGCCCCTGAAAACAAGTGTGGGGTAAAGGAAAAATCCTGCCTGGGCAGCGCTGCCAGGGCAGCCTGGACAGAGACAGAGCTGCGAGGGAAAGGCGGCCACAGCGGTGCAGACAGGAGGCCTGTAGATACCGAAAAGGCAAAGGCACAGAGGGCACCGAGCAACAGTACCCCAGTGTTCTGTCAGAGCTGTGCAGTTCCTTGCGCTGCAGAATAAATTGCCCCTAATTCAAAGAACTCATATGGACCAAATCTTCTAAGGCTTTTCCTAGAACAGTTATTGTTTCTGAATGCTTAAGCAAAAATGCCTTTAGGATTAAAAGAAATAAGCAGCACTGCAAATGACAAATGCCTTTTTTGTGTTCCTAAAAAACTATTTCAATCTATTTTTTTAGCAGTTCTTCTTTTCATTCAAAATTGCAGAGGTTTGAAATGGCAGCTTTTAAACCGCTCTCTCTGAGAAGTGCTCTTGGGTAGCACTATGGAATTGATTTACCAAGCCAAACTAAGATTTTTAGAGGGAACAATATCTTATTCTGTGTTCATGTAGCGTTTAGAATAAAAATACAGATTGTTGGAACAGTGTACACTCCGTCCTGTTGTCTTCTGGGGATTACTCACATGGGCCTTGTGCTTGGGTACTGATTCTTCAAAGCCTTAGAGCTGACATTAAACAGGTATCGATAAGTCAGGAACCAAAGTTAACATTACACATACAACTCTGACTGTCCTACGGCCATTCAGTCATTAATCATACTTGGACACACGATTCCTTGATCAACACAACAATAAAAGTTGACCTACAATGACACATATAACAATTCATGAAAGCCAGTGGTTCAAATGATATATAAAAAAATATGTTTATTGTGTCGTTACTAAACAAGGAAGAATTATCTTTTCTTTTAATACACAGGCCAGATAAACTTACAGTTTTGCTAGCCTCCTAATCAGCTTATCACCTGCACTGTTCTCAGCTGAGTGCCGATAAAGCGGCTAGTAAAAACCTTGTCAAATATCGGATGAGATAAATGCAGCATTTCAACTGACACGTTGATACAGGTATTTCACAGGGTATGCAAATTAAGCCCAGAGATCTTTCAAATTAAAGTACTAATCACAAACCGGAATAAATAATCAATTCTGACCACTAAAAGGGTTTTAAATAGTACACACTATAGAATTCTCCTAAGGCAAAACTCCACTGCAAGAGATTTTCTTTAAAATGGTAAGAAGCAGGTATCAATTTAACTTACCAAAGTCACACAGCTTCAGAACATCATTGTGGCTTATTAAGAGATTCTCTGGCTTGATATCTGGAGTATCAGAGTGAGAGAGGGGAAAAAAAGCCATTAACTTATCTTTTTAATTTTGAATTTTGTCAACAAGTATTATTTAATTATAACATATTTAAAGATATTCGTGCAATCATAAACAAAGCATTACAAGAACAACTGCTGAAACAGCTTCCAGCAATTCAGTTTGTGAACATGCAGAATTAATTTTCTGCCTTTTGAAGTCTTTTAAAACATTTCCCAACAAAACACATGAAGATAAACGGTGCTTACAGGTATTCCTGGGCAGCAAACCTATATGCCGAATATTGCAGATTGCAAAATAATAAAAAGAACTGACATTTAATTACTCAGTTAACCAATAAAATGTTAAGTCTGTTGCACCCAACATTTTTAGTTATGATGATCTTCTAAACAGATGACAAGAGGTGATCAAGAAAAATTGTGCTCTCTAGTTTTAAGCCCATTTTTTCATTCCAATACGGATATTGTGGTATCTGTATATAGTATATTTTTCAAACTATATTTTACAAAATATATTGCTTATGTTTGATCTGTCTGAAATACAAATAGCATATTGTTTGATAATTTTAAGTTATTGGAAAGATTAATTAGAAATGTTACTCTTGCAAAGCCACAAAGCAAAATACAATTTTATTAAATCAGGATCAAGCACATAAAACCAGATAAAGTCACACATCAAGATATGTACCATGAGTGCTTGAAGTTTAGGGGAGACAATAAATACAGAGCTGAACTCACACGAGCTAGGAGGAACTGCCTTAAGCAGAAATAAAACACAGGGAACCAAGCTTTAAGTTCTGGGCTGTTTTTCTACTAATATTATATTCTCAGATTCAAAAGTGAAATGACTGAGCACCATGAAATATTTTTAAAAAATTCCTTTCCTTTGGCAATGTTTGTACTGCAGTTTCACTTCACTGTACATATGATACAATCTTTATTCATACTCCAAAGACAGTGGACAGCAAGCTTTATATGTAGATGAACTTGCTTTTAAAACAATCTGAAGTCATACAGCAGACTTAAGACCCAGCCAAATTTACACTTTTTTTTTTTTTTCTATTGATATAAAGCAATTGCTTGTATTCATGTTAAATGCAAATTACTTCAAGCTGTAACATCTTTCACTTTAGAAAGCAAATTCCTACCTGGGGCTTATTTCCATGTAAAGAACTACACACTTACCTCTATGAACAATATCATTCTTATGGCACCAATGAATTGCTTTAATTAGCTGGTAGATATAGCTTTTCACTTTTTCTGGTGGAACTCCATTTGGCATTTCTTCTAGCAATTCAAGCATATTCTAAATGTTTAAAAGACACGTTACTTAAAAGAGTAATATTGTAGTTGCTAGAAGATAACATGCTTTCAGCATTCTGAAGCAACGTACTTCGGCCAGTGAGCCTGGCTATGCAAAATCAGTAGTTAAACATTCATGGAGTATATTTTAATCATAAGCATACCACTAGCTGTCTTCGGTGTAGAGAAAGCACTTGTGAAGACAATAATCCTTAAAGGTGGACCACAATTATACCACAAGTCCTTAAAATCATCAAACTGGTTATTCTAAAATTTCTAAAAAGCCATTTGGTTACAAAAAGTTGCTTAAACAGAAACAGCAGGTCAGTGTGACTGTATGAAAAGTTTAGTAGAGCAGTTTAGTTTTGTAAATATCTGACTGTGCTTTAACATACTGTGTTGTTCATTGTTAAGCTAGTTCTGCGGTTTTTACCTAGCAGGGCCACAATTAACCCCAAACCATGTCTGTATGTGAAAGGGTATAGCTAAAGCAACACAAGCCTGTTAATGCACATGAAGTAACAGATATAAAATGCCTCACAGGAGCATAAATAGTAACGTAGGGAGTATCCTATATCTATGTATCAGCTGTAGTGATCTTACACATATTTGTACTACAGTAACTATGGCCATATCAACTGTTTTATGGATATACCTAGGGAAGCAAATAAACTGATTGTTTATACTAGTAAATTTCCTCTTTGGAAAAGGACATTTAGATTCCCACTATGGTAGCAAATGTCTCCAATTTTGCACAATTAGAAGCGCAATGGAGTTTGTACTCTGAATCCTGAATGAATAATGGGGCTGCAGCAGCCCACTTGAAGAGAGAAGAGTCTTATTTACTGAACACTGAAATAGAAATAAGTATTTTGGCTATATTGCCTCACACAACTCATTTAATTATGGATTTGAGCATTTGTAGACTTTTCTTTTGAAATAAATTTACCTTGGTTTTGACAAACATTTTCTTTAGCTGTATAATAAAATTTTGAGGTTCCTCTTGTAAGGTTTTTAATGAACATAAATATAAGACAAAACAAATGGAGAATTTAATAATATTTGAAAACATTTCAAAGTTTTGCAATCTGCAAATAAATACTGGAACTTATGTGCTTGAGTGAAAGTTTCCTTAGAAATACACTTCAGATCTGAGAAAAAGAATTTTCTGTTAAGGAACCATATTGATTTTAGTTAGGCTCTTGACCACACAGAACCCTGCGGATCTGGGTAAGTCAGTCAAGAAGTTAGTATTACAAATACAAACCAGAATAGTAGCATCAACACAGCGAGACATAATCCTATATGAAGACATTAACTAAGGGGATGACGAATAAAGGAGATTAGACTAAATGTGAATTTAAGTAATCTGGATTTGAGTATTGCAGAGCTAAGATTCCCTAAAGGACACAAGGTACTCATCACCAGTTAAAATTAGCCTACTATACCACATTTCATTTAATTCCTTCTGCTCTTCCCTCATCCAAAAATACAGAAATTATCCTGGTCTTCAAAGAAACTATTGTGGAAACCATTTTACGCATTTGAAAATGAGAAATGCTCATGGACTGCAACCTTTAACTGAAAATAAAGGTGACCATTAATATAGAAATTACATTAGAGACAGACTATACATGATGTCTACTTTTATGGTTATATTCTTTTATTCTAATGCAAATAATGTTAAGATATTGCAGCCTGGTGGTTTTACCAATATTAGCAATTTTTAAAGTATACTCCTTATCTGATCAGTTAAATGTCTTTCACTTATGCTGCTTGTCCAATCCGCAACTTCGGTGAGCTCAGCCAAGTAAACTATAATACAAATTTAAATGTATGTTCTAAGTTGGTGTGTGATCAAAGACATTCCACATGCCTGGAACAATTACAAGGAACATGGGTGGAACAAGTCAAGCTTTGGATGTTAAGATCTAAGTAAGATCCACCACATTAGAAGTTGCTGATCTGCTGGTGAAAAACAAAACTGATTTCTGCAAAATTGTGGGCTAATATAAGTCACCTCACATCATGCAATAAATGACATAATAAATTGTAAACTGAGGTAAAAGAGACACAATATTTAGGGTGAGGAATCTTTACACGAGAGACAATTGACTGAAGACAACTAGCATTCAGCTAGACTTCAACACTGCACTGGCAGGATATTAAATGAAACTTTCAATCAAGGGAACAATATCTCATGAAAGCTACAGAGATATATACATTTAAGTTTGCATTTATTTTTACTGTGTGTATCTGAATACCATCTAATGATTTCCATGAAGAAAAGCTAAATGCTTAATATTCAGATATACTGATATAATGTTGTAGGTTGTTTCTCCCTGGAAACAGACCAGGATGCTTGGCAGTAGCAGACCAATCTAAGGAAATTTTGGAATTCTATCAAATGAGGTCAGGATTGGAAATAATGACAGTGGTCTTTGCCAAATCCCTCTAACCAACTATTGAGAGTGGCCTTGTTACAGAAATATACAAACAAATCCTATTTTTAACAAGAAAGGATGGAGAAAGTTGAAACAGATTCCAAGGTCAAAGTCTATGATCTTGTTTTGATAAACTATGTCAAGATTCATTACACAACATAACACTAGACAGTTAATCAGCTTTACAATTTAACTGGACTATAAAGTTGGGATGGAATTTTTTCTGCAAATTATATATATTCCAGTCTACATAATTTGAACAAGTTTGTGTTCATACATGGAAGCATTTTTTTTTAAAGATCAACACATGAAGTAAAACAATAGGAAAATTATCAGCGTTGTTTTCTCACAATAAATGTCTAATTGCAACAATTCAGACTGTATTAACGCATCTGCTGTTACTCTTTATAGAGCTTAAGCTTAAATAGCTTAATTTCTAAAAATAAAATAATTTTAAAAGCTTTGAGTAAGCTTATGATTTAACTGTGACAAGGACAGTACAAACTCAACTCACTTTTTCCACATATTCAAAAACTAAGTATAATTTTCCTCTTCTTCTGAAGGCTTCCTTCAGCTCCACTATGTTCTCCTGTTTCAAAGTGCGAAGCATTTTAAGCTCTCGTAAAGTGGTTTCTTTGACCTCTTCATTTTCTAGAGTGCAAAGTAAAAGTGACAGAGTAAAACTTACTATAAAACAAAACAAAACCCCCAAGTAACAAGTGTTACCCACCTTTACTTTGAACCCCTAATTAAATTCTCTGTTTCTAGATATTACAGTGAAAAAGGCTTATTTTCCAGTGTGGACTCTCTCTGCTGCCTGTACGCTTCTGCACTGGACGCGAGGTAACCCGGGACTGTGCTATCTTTATGCAACTCTCACAGACTTCCCGTCACTACCATCTAGGTTTTCAGTGGCAGAAAAATTCCTAAGAAAGAAATCATTTGCATTTCTATCTTTCTCATTATGAAGAAGTCTAATACGCTTCAAAAAATATGCACATATCTGTACAGATACATTCTCCACCCCACAAATACGTCACACGCATGAAGTACTGGCAAGGTTAGTATGTCCTCAGCAGAAAGACCAGAATGCAAAGGTCATATTTGAACAATGTCAAAGAAATCTATTTGACTCCAAAATAATTTTGTTCTCCAAAAGCGATGACAAATTTTAAGACCAAAGCACAGATCTAAGTCTGGTAAGTTTCCCTACGTGGCTTTTAATGGAAATTCAGCAATGCAGGTCAGTGTAGTGGCCACAGAGGGCAGTAGAGCAAGTATTGATTCAATGAAAACTTGAGGAGTCACTCTGTTTCAGCTGTTGTTTTGACAATTTAGCTGTCTGAAAGTTTTTCAAGATAGGTGGAGTGTTTTACTAAAGCTTCCTACACTGCTTATCATCAAGGGGCCCTGAACTGACCGGGTTTTAGAGGACACTACCACAAAATGTCAAATAAACCGGATTATATTAGATTTTTATTTTTCATTTAGTAAAATGAAATCCATTAATTCAGTAAATTTGCCCATGCACATATAGAAGCAGGGTTCTTCATCTCTTAGAACTGTTATCCACAACAGAGGAATACTGAATGGGATATGACCGCATGAATTCAAAGCTCAATCACATTTGCAGGTTGTGTGCCACAAACAGAGAGACAAGGAAGAAGAAACAAGGAAGAGAAATTGTTTTTCCAAGCAAGCAAAAGGCAAAAACAGGTTTGCAGGGGAGAGAGAATAACACAGGTCATGCAAACACATATAATTATCATCAGAAGAGAGGAAAAAAAAAATAAATTGAAGTGTAGCAAGAGAGAAGAGGGAAACAAAATACTATCATCACAAATGTTTTGATTAAAAAATATATAATTTAGAGCAATCTAAATCATTTCATTTTAAAACTGAGTGCTCGGTGTTGGCTTGCATCAGCCTGATTACATAATTTCATAACGAGACACTTTCTTTGCAGCGTATTTAGCATGCATATGTCAAACAACAGCAAAAATTCAGTGAAACAAAAATGGCAATAGAAACAATTACAGTATATTCAGATTCGTAATGAACTATCATAATAACAAGACAGATGTGAAATGGGCTGAATCAAATCCATCAAAAGAACTTCTGTCATATTTCCAGAAACTTGTAAACAACTAGCTCCAACTCTGAAAAGCAGTCATCAGTCACGTAAACTGATATTAGATAATACTCTTGGAAAGCCAGACCTAATGGCAATGTTGCATTTTTTGTTTTCATTTTTTGGTAGACAGGCATATAATCCTGTTTAGGGCTTAATGCTGAGATTCATTGCGTAGGATCTGTACTGAATAGCCATACTGAGTTCCAAGAAGCAATTCTGTCGTAAAGCAATTCTGAAGTACTCTCATGACCTGGTCAAGATGGTTACCACAATTAAATTATCTCCTACACTTTAACAGGAATTTAAAACAGATTTCTGAATAGCAGAGCTAAAAGAATCATCAAATATACACTTAAAGTGTCTGGCAAAATCAGCCGTAAAGCGCAGAGTTCGTGTTGCATAAAACAACAGACACAAATCTGACTTGCTGTACCTAAGCGACTCTGAAAATTACAGTCCTTGTAACCAACTACATCTCCATGGCCATCACCAGTCCTATAACAATAACAGAAAGAAAAGTTTGCTAAAATAAGTGGCTGCTGTTTCTTTAAACCACACAGTAAGATTTCAGCTAAAGCCTTGATATACAGCAAATCATAGCTGCATCACCTCAGACCGGGATGACTCCTCATTACTTCATACTTGGCTTCTCCTTCTGTTTGTGCTAGCCCATTAGGGATCAGGGCTAGATTCTGATGTACACATGGTAGACAGTTGCTCTCGTGACTGATTGCCAGTTTTGCCTATGATAGGATAGTTGGATTCACTGTCCCCCAATAAGCGCTGGTCAGAGAGCCAGTCTTGTCTTGTACACATCTTTGGTTTTACTACTGCTGAGGAAGAATAGGTGTGTGCAGCACCGAAATTAATTTCCATGCGTCCTGCCTTCTGCCATCCACTTTGCCAGCAACAATAAGCCTTGCAGGAGTTGGCTCTTCCCTCTCTCAGCAACCTCAGCAACACTGGAGAGTACACAGAGGCTGCTATGAGGGGGCAAAGAGCAAGTTGCCTGTGGACAGTGGAGCCTGCTGAAGGGAGGGCAGAGCTGCTGCTTCACCACCCAGCTCCCTCAAATCTTCCCATGGCTCCCTGAGAGCTCCCCGATTCCTCTTTGTACCACTGAACTTCTCAGTGATTGCTCTCAGCCTCCTCCATTTATCCCTTCAAGCCCCCCTAACATTTAGATCCCCTCTCACATATGAAAGGCTCTGCAAGCCACTACTACAAGAGGAGTTTTTGCCATTTTCTAATCACATCCAGTCTCCCAAGTGGTAGATCTTACTACTGTGTATAGCACCACAATCTCCATCATATTAAGACAGATGCACCAAGAAAGAAAGGTAGTTATCTAGTTGGAATGTATAATGCAGTCCCTAGGTAGGCGTGAAGGATCAAGTACCTTGGATATTCACAGAGCTAATAAATCATTATCATTTTAAAATCAAGCCTTGATATATGAGACTTCTTATTTTAACTGGAGAGATATTAACAATGTAGTTATTGACATGAAAGATTATGCAGCAGCAAAGGTTACCTTCACTATCTTTGAATTTCTTGATAGCCACGATTTCATGCGTCTCCTGTAAAAAAAAAGGCAAAGAAAGGAAAATATGATTTGTTGTATGTTTTCTCTTGGTTTCCCACCTCCCCAAGCATCAGACAAAGATAAAAAGCATCCAGAAAAATTTCACAATGCAAAACAAAATTAATTAAAAATCTGGTAAATACCTCACTGATCAGGCAAAATACAATACAAAACCTCACGTAGCAGATATGTCACAATTAGGAAACCCAGTATGAAAAAAAAAAAGTTAAATGCCAAAATTTAATAATTTAAATACCTTGTACCAGATATCAATTGCATTTTCAGAAGAGTTGTTCCTGTGACTCTTGTTGCCTAGTTATTCTGAAAGTCAAACAATCCTTTAGCTGATCAAAGTATGAGTGTGGGTGCTTTTGTGAGCTGAAATAAAAATACTGTACTAGCACATGGCTAAGGCTTACAATGAGACGTGTAATTTTGCTTGCCCAAAGTTTTTTATGTTTCAAGGTTCAAATATCCACAAAGAACATGATTTTAGGAAAGAAATTCTCTGTATCCCCTTAAAAAAAAGTTGTCCTCTTAAGGGAAGCCTATCCAAACCCAGAATCACTAATTGCATTTGAAAGTGTTTAATCTGTGCTTACTACACGGTCATAGGTGATAACTTCTTAACACCTGCCTGCCTTTGCATTCCTCTAGTATTCTCTATTCTCACCAAACCTTACCATCCTAGGTCACATTTTT
>NW_009646515.1:1296224-1313735 GCF_000708025.1 Charadrius vociferus | reverse complement strand
CATGGCCAAAATACGATCAGCATGACGTGACTAGTGCAGGTCTGTTCATACATCGATGCAGCACCTGAATTTTAGCAATTTGACAGGGAAGAAGCTATAAGGTCACAGAGTAAGCGCATGTGAGCAGACGGGCAGAAGGCTACCTGGGTTACTTGACAAGCTAGATCTAGCTTACACACCTTTTTCAAACATCACAGCTTAAAAAAAAAAAAAAACAACCACTATTAATAGCATACAAAGGCTAGACTGGAGAACAGCAATAAAAAAAGTGAAGTCCTTCTGGAATACCTGAAGACGTGTGCATAACCAAGTACTGAGTAATGCAAACATTTACTCCATGTTTCACTTCAAATTGTTATAAAACATGAACCTGTAAAACACCTGACCCCAATTAAAATAAAAGCACCTAGAAAGATCCCTGTAGATAGTGAATAATGCCTTTTAAGGCCTTTAAATGAAAATCAATTGATTAACAGAAATCAATAGAATTTGCAAACAAGTCAAAGAATATGTGTGTGTATGATTTGCATGTTTAAAAAACAATATCCTTCAATCATCACTTATCTATCAGAAAAACCTGGAAGCATTACATTATGATTTAAGTGACCCAACTATATCTGCCTTGCATTGAAGAAGAATAGTTCAGTAGAAGCAGCACATACTACTCCTAGAAAGGACTTGCATTGCTTTTCTGCTACTGAAACCTACCCTTCATATACACTGGTCTAATCTGAAGGCTGATACATTACATAAATTCAGCTGAGATACTACAAAGGTCCAAGCACTACCCTTTGTTCAACAAATTTTACAGAACAGAACAGGATGTCAGAACTGAGGACATAATATGCATTCCAGGTTTGGAGTGATTCTGAAAGGCTTAGCTATAGCTTTTACGTCAAATATAGTTCCTAAATATTTTTGTTTCAGGAGGCTTACAAACTGAGTAGTCTAAACAAAACCAAACAGACTATTTTACTAATTATATCATTAGTACTAAGTTATAGTATTGTTATGTTTATTAACTCTAACTACAGTAATAATAATAATAGTTACTAGCACTATGAAGGAACACTGCTAAGGGGGTGAGTAAATTTAACTTATATTTGACTTCTGGTACCTACTGTTAGGTGCTCTGGCTAATTAATCTCTGAAAGGTTTTTCAGAAAAGGAACACCCTAATTGCACTCAAAAAACTCTGCAGACTGTATCATGCCTATGTTTAGACAGTGTGCATGCACCACTTTGCAGATGAGCCAAATTTAAGCATTAGCATTACATTCCTATTTCACATGAAGGAAAAGAAAAATTTGTAGACGTTCCAGCAACCACTGAAAGGCTGTATTTTTATTCTCGAAGTAATGGCTAAGTACACTGGAAGAAATGTAGGAGTTAAAAGCTGTTGCCTCACAGGGACAGCAATTCTGCACCATTCAAGAAATGTAGTCCATGTGGCTTCTCTGCCATATGCTGCTGTCCCTGTACAGTGAATGTGATTATTTTAGAAGTTAATTTTTAAAAGCTTTTGTGTCACAATCTTGCAAAGACTTAATTAAGGTATGCAATCAAACGTCCAATATTTAAAGTACGAGTGGCTCTATGAAGAACAGGAACATAAAGACTTCAGCAACACACGTATGGAAGAAAAAGTTATCCAAACAGTTCAAAATACTATAGCATTTAAGAAATTTTAATTTGAAAAGCTTTATCACTTGTATTATTTCATTTAACTAATTTAAGGCAAAAAAATTAAGCAACCAAGAATTTACGTGTGACATATTCCCTATCTTAAAAAAACCCTAACAAATAATATGTAAATAACCTGAAGTGAAACAACACCAAAATGGGACTAGACAATAGATGCTTTGAGGTGTTGCACTAGTAATAATTTGTTCCTCCTTAGGGAGGGACATTCTTGTCTAGGTTTCTTGGAGGACCTCATCCTATCTAAATGGTATTCTCTAGGAATCAACTACTGCTGAAGCAGTCAAGCCAAAGCTAAAATGGATACAAGGACTCTTAAGATTACTATGCACAGATTTTTAAATATGATGTTCCTGCTTGTCAAAAAGTCTGTAACTTCCCTATGACGTGGAACACCTCCAAGACAGTAGGGTCTCTGAGTGCTCCAACAGGCAGAACAGAAAACTAAACCTGAGTGCACGTTTCCCACTTCTTGGTTGAGTGCTCTAAACCAACTAAATAGTTTGTATGAGGTGACATAAAAAATAGTAGCTCCTCATCGATCATGTTTTAAACTAGTTTCCTGAGGAAGAATCCATCTGAAATGCCCTGTTTGTCTGTGTCTCTGCTTGCCATCACCACTAGCAATTTTGAAGTAGATGTCCGGTTTCAATCACATTTTACAGAGAAATGCAGGTTTAACAAAGAAAAAATTTCAAAACATTTTCTCAAGTTTGTCAGCCATATATAGAATATCCTTCCCGGTGGGAAGGAAGCAATCTCCTATACATTGTACGATGTTGCAGACAAGCAGCATATGTAAACTGTACAATGAACTAACCGGCATAGCTTTTGATCAGCCATCGAACATAACTGTTAATCACAGAATGAGATTGGAAAACATGGAATACATTTTTTATATGGACCAATTCAGCAGGCATATAGTAGGGGTGGTGAGAGTATGCTTCCTGGATTAGGAGACAGATGCTAGAGACGTCAGATGACGCAGGCGAAACCTGAAGTTTCAAACAAGTACTGACACGCACTAGGTGCAAAGCAAACACACCACATTGTTAGGCCCTGAGTAGATGGGACAGAATCAGGGATACAAAGAAAAGCTGAGCTTTGAGCACTAAGGGTATTTAACAGTGAAAATTCCTATGGGAATCTGAAAGCTTCTTTACAGATCAAATTTAGACTTTGTTACTTAAACCTTTACTTAAAAGTCCTTTTGGAGATCTGACCTCTTTTGTGGATCTGGTGCTCTGCTTCTCAAAACCAGGCCAAACTGCAATTCTCCAATATAGAACTGTCGTTCTCTAAAATATCTTTTTCTTTTTTGTATTTCAAAGGTGGTTTTTTTCAAGACTGTACTCTGGAACACAATGAAACTCTGAAAACAATGTTCAGTCTGATCGCAGAAACACTCCTTAGACAATAGCTCAGTATGCAATTCCTATAATGGAAAACTCTCATATCCAATTAATGTATCATCTGGGCAGATAAGGTATTACGGGTCGATTAAATGCTTGAGAATTCAATGAATGTCAAGGACCGAAAAAACTCAAGTAATCTTAAATATTCTGTGGTCTTTACGGAACACAGAATATCCTTTCTGATCTCTACTACTAGCTTATATCATGAAGTATGAAAATTTGAGTTCACTTAGCTGTAATTTTATTTTCACTCAGCTACATGTATTACTAAGCATCTCGTTATCTTGTTCTACTAAAAACTTCTGGCCTCAATATTTCACTTTAGATTCTGTAGCAATGGCGAATTTGCAAATGCACAAGTCAAATCTCTTATAGCATTGGTACTACCTCTGCTTATTGAGCACATAAACTATAAACATGTTATGTTATAAATCCATAGGAAAAGAACTGGTTTACAGTTAAGTGTGCAACAACAGATTAATGTTACTGAAAAGACTTTGTGTAAAAGGACGTACACAATCTAAAATGGGGCAAAATACATCTCCTCCATGTACAAACCTGCTAATACCATTTAATAAGGACAAGACAAAAATTTCTTAATCCATGTCTGTTCCGTTTCATTTATAAATAAATACATATAAAGACAGGAGGAAGGAGATACCTGTTTACGGGAAAAGGAGATCTCCAGTCCTGGAGATGGGAATGACTTCATGCTAGGGCTCAATCCTTTCCTTTAATTCAAAACATGCATGGGAATTGTCTCTAGAGAAAACATGTGATTTACTGTCTGTCTAGTTAGCCAAAGATGAAAGGTAAGTATGCTTATGAAAGCAGAGCAGTTCTCACAGCTCTTCTGCTAGCCACCCAGAGACTTCTCTCCCAGGTTTCCTCAGAAGACTGTAGGCACCTGGTATTTCCTGTCACCAGTATCAAAGTAGAAGAGCTCCCTGATTTCGAAAGCATTTTATTTTATTTTATTTAAAGGATAGAGGTCCTCCTATTTTTTCATTGTCTCTACATAATATATATGACAGGACAGTGCTTTTCCAAAACAGTACATGAATGTATCTGTTGCTTTCTAGAAAAATCCTTGATGTTAACAATGGGAGTACTCAAGGAGCAAGGTGCTCCTCAGCATAACTCAAGATCTTAGAACTATAACCATTCTTCTCCGGAAAGAGAAACATGTCATACCAAACTATATGGCATTCTTGAAAAATATCACGTGTGTCGTGGATTTGGCTTCAGCCGGCAATAAATAACCGCGCAGCCGCTCACTCCACTCCCACAGCCGTGGGGTAAAAAAAAAATAAAATCGACAGGGCAAAACTTGTGGGTCAAAATAGTGCAATTTAACAGAACAGCAAAAGGGAAGATGAAACCAAAACAGTAACACCGATAAAGGGATATGAAGACGCGATTACAGTACCGCCGCACAGCGCACTGACCGGACCCGCACCGCCATCGCCCACCCCCGAGTGGCGACTGCTCTCCTCGCCCGGCTCACGCCTCTGATAGCCCAGGCATGGGTCACGTGGGATGGAATACCCGCCCCCGGCCGGCTCCTGGGGGAAATCAACCCCGTCCCTGCCCCAACCAGGACAACGTGACAAAAACACTCTCTTCAAATGTCTGTCCCTATTTTGTTTCAAAGGTTTCTGTTAGGATTTTTTTTCCCCCTTTTTCTTTTGCATATCAAGGAAAATTCGACACAAAGCATAGGTACGCAAAAGGATTCCTGAAAAATAGATAAGATTCCATCTTTCAGAAAGTTACATCATTCAGCTATAAAGTTACTGCCTCGCCCTATATGATTACAAGAATTTCTCAAGCATGGATTTTTTTAAAACAACTGAAGGAATAAGTGTTTATAAAAATCAACAAACATGAGTAGAGATAGTGATCGTCAATACTGAGTATGTGCCATGGAGAAGTACCATGGTGCTACCTTTACTCAGGCGGTGCTGCTCCAGAAATATCTAGTACATCACTCAGGGGTTTATGCCGATATATCAAGTGGCATATTAAGATATGATATTGCATGTTCTGTGATTGGTTCATGTCTTCCACCTGTACAAGTATGAAACTATAATGCCCAAAGATAAACGCATGCCTAACTTCTGCTACAAAATGTGAGATCAATTGCATCCTCTACTGATACATTTACTTTTTATAAAAATAATCTAGAAGCAGGAAAGAAATTGTGATCTGATGCTCACCGATTCATAATTACATTCAGACAATTTAGTTTGTTACAACAAAGACACATGGAAAAAAATTAACAAAATTCTGCCAAACATATCCCACAGCTAATGCCTTTTCTGAACAAAGTTTGACTTGCATATGTGTGATTATGTTCTTCAACATTTCAATGTTTAGGATAGATCTTTCAATAATCTTGATACCAGCAAAAATCACAGAACATTAAGCAATCACCAGAGGCAACAGAAGCTCATGAAACCATTGCAGGACAGCAAAACCTTTATTTTTAATGAGTCACTTAAAATGAAACTTTTTTAAAAAACAGCAAAGTCATTTTCCAAAGTTACTCTCAAAACAAGAACATAAACCATTACCATTTTAATCAGGATTGATCAATGTATCATAAATTTAACAGTTGTCATTACAAAAGTCTTTAAACTTAGGCTAATCTACCTCACAATGCAAGTTCTGAGAAGTAACAGTCATCGTTACCTGGACGTAAATCAGGTCCTTAAGACATCGCCCTGACACTGTCCTGACTCCATTTGCATTCTGCCTTAAAACATTGCTACATTTGGACAGTACTAACAGATCGATACACAGCTTCCTGTCTTCTCAAGACTTCTAATACCAGGTGCTTGCAAATTTTGCAACGTTACTTTCAAAATCTAGTGGAGTATCTTACAATATTCTGCGTAGACAGAAGAGATGCGCAAGATGACGGATTCAATTTTTTGACGAAACAGTTCCTGCTCTGCTGGTGGCAGAGGCCCTCCAGACTGCAGTAAGTTTACAGGCTCACAGGATGATTGGGGCTGGAAGGCACCTCCTGAGTGTCCCCCAACCCTGGGGGTAGTCTGAATAGCCTTAAATACATTAAAAATCCACCAGGACAAGATTTGGAGCAACCTGCTGTAGTTGACTCTGCTTTGAGCAGTTATTAGGAGGCACACCTGAATTTTGCTTTACAACGCATGCATTTTATATTCTTCAAAAACTTGAAATCTACCCATTCATGGGTTCCCCCCAACTACTTTCCACAAAAGTCACAAAGAATAATCTTCGCCTTGCAGGCTAGTCCCTCCCACTTTCATTTAAGATGGGCAGAGGTGCACAGAGTGATTCAGAGCAGGACTAAAGCTAAGGTGCTCTCAGTCACCTCTGCATGAATGGCAGAAGCGACTCCCTAGACTCCCAAGGAAGCCTAGGGCAGCTCATCTCTCTAGACTGAAGTCAGCTCTGTGCAAATTCTGCCTGCATCCTCTTTTACATTATGCTGAATGCTGGCTTTTCATAAACATTGAGAATTAGCCGTTTCTTTAACCCAAGGTCATAACATTAGCATTTAAAGTCCTCCAACCCTAAAATACTACCCTAAAAAGAACACTTGAAGTAAGCGAACCCTCTCATATTTTCTACTAGCTACTAGGCTGATGATAGTGGTTAGTGTTGAAACTTTCATTGTTCCAAATGCAGTTTTCATAGTTATTCACAATTTTCTCCAAGCAAATAAGTATTCCCAAAGAATTTGTACAGTAGTGTAATGTAAGGATCTGGAATAAAAAAAACGCTTTTAAATACTATAAATGCAGCTATTCTGGCTTTTCACAGTAAACTAGTATTATTGTGGCAATATTTTTATCATCTGGCCTTCATTCCTTTCTATTGTAGCACGATTGTAGCGCTAATCTGTATAATTTTACAATTTGACAGATTGTTTAATCCTAACCCTAGATGTAAAACAGAACCCAAATTCGATAAATGGCTATAAATTTTTTCTGATTCTGAAAAGTAGTAATAGTCATTTCAGTTTCATACCCCAATCCTTTTCCAATTCAATTTGATATTTTTGCCTGTTGCATCTGGAAATTGAGAAAAAATTGAGAACAAAAATAAAGCTATTTATAAATAGCATAATACCGCATTGGGCAGATATCAGTATTCTTTAATTACTTCTTATAGCATAATCTTAGCATTCGGAATACAAATGATAACAAAGTGAAAAAACAGGAAGTCAACCTGTACTGCCTTTATGGCTTCTTTGAAGATATTGCTGACTCCATAAATGCAGAGGTGAGCAAGATGTTTATAATTATATTGTATTTCTTAATTCTTTGTTATTACTAATACAATGCTCTTTTCCTGGGAACCTTGGAACTCAAGAGTAGGTAGAATTTATTGGAAAATACTTCTTTGTTTTATTTTGTTTGGGTTTAGTTTTTTGGTTTTGTTGGGTTTGTGGTTTTTTTTTTTTTTTTAAAGGTGCATCAACGTCAACGTCTTCAGTATTATTACTCCAACTTTGATCATCAACATAGTCTCAGCATGACTGGCGACACTTCAAGCTTTCATTTTGAAATCTACTTCTGCAACTGATACGATATATTTTTTATCTGGTACTTTCACATTTTTAAATTTTTTGTTGTTTTTTTTTCTTATCGACAATCTGACAGGCATTTTTTTAATCTGTAAAACAAGACCTACTATGACCCAAAGGCAAACTTCCCAAGCAGGTTCCTGAGGCCAAAACTCTTCAGGTAGAATTCATTTTCAGATTAAGACATCTAAATTCAGATACCTGCATGTGAGTTGGGTGTTCAAGCTTCTACTACAAGCAGAGCTGGAGAGCTCTAAGTTGACCTATCACTCAAGACATGATTCCATAGCCTAAACACAGGCATCTAGTAGTGTTTATGATTCCCTAGGTACCTGCAACACTCACATGGCATTGGCAGAAATGACGGAAGATTTATAGAGATGTATACCTCATAGAGGAGAAGCTAGAGGTAAGGACTGCATCCCAGGTATTGCCAAAAGCAGCAGGACCTTATGCTCAGGCAACTAAAGTGCACCTTTCATCCCCACAGCAGCATGAATTGAACTTTCCTCTACTCCTTGACTAGATTTCCATTGACTACAGTGGGACTTCAGACGCTTGCATAGGTGCACACATACATACCTCAATTTGTTTCTCAATCATGTCATCTTTCCATGTCTACCAGCACATAAAAAGAAAATCAAATCAAAGCATATATTCAACTTCAGCAGGCATGGGAAATGCATGGAAATCACATTTGAATTTTCCAATCATGGGTAAAATCAGTTGGAATGGGGTTTTTTTTTTTGTTTCTTTTAATTATAAAAAAAAAAAAAACCCAAACAAAACCCACGCTGGTTCCTTTATCTTTTTATCAAGTATCTCCCTCAGTTTCCACAACCTATCAAAGACAATCAAGTGCTGTCTTGCTGACTCAGTACCACCTGTCTGGTTCCGTTAAACTGCATAGGCTGAGTTCTCTTGAGTAATTCTCAACTCAGTCCTTACCCACTGCTGGTAATTCATCTTCTTCCTCAACCCTTTCACTAGGCATAGATACCTGGGAGATTTTGCCACTAAAGACAAAGGCAAAGAAGGCACTGAGCACCTAAGACTTTATCTGGCTCTGCAGTCACTAAATTGCCTGCCCCAGTCAGCAATGGGCCCATACTTTCCTTGTTCAGCCTTTCACTACCAAAGTAGCACTAGAAGCCCTTCTTGCTGCCCCTACAAATCTCAACTCCAGCAGAGCTCTAGCTTTCCCAACACCACCCAGATCCACCAGAGCAATGTTTCTACATTCCGCCTTTGCAACTTATCTATGCTTACAGCTCCTGTGTACATTTTCTTTGCACTGGAGCTCCATCATGAACTCCATTCTTGGCCACGTCAGTCTCCTGAGAAGTCTGCTTGCTTTCCTAAGCACTGAGACAGACCGTTCCTGTGCTTGGAGGATGCTGTTCTTAAAGGACTGCCAGCTTTCCCTTGCTTTTTAGAGCTGCCTCTCATGAGCTCCCCACCCACCAGCTTCTTGAATATTCTCTGTTCAAGGTCTGTACTCTGTTACTTTTTCCCCCCCCTCAATCTACTCATGATCTTGAACTCCACTATTTCACAGCCATTGTAGCCAATTATTATAACAATCTGGCTGGCCCTTCCAGCACCTGTATCAAGAAATTTTCCCTGACATCCTCCATAAACGTTTGGAACCACTTATAGCCCACCATGTTGCTCTTGCAGCAGATACCAGGGAAGTTACCCCATGAAAACCAGGGTCTGCGATTCAGAAACTTCATCAGCTGTTTAAAGAAGGCTTTGCTCGCTTCTTCACCCTGATCAGGTGGTCTACAAAAAAGTCCCAATACAATGACACAGTTTCTGGCCTCACCTCTAATTCTGAACCACAGGCTCTCAGCTACACTGTCACCTATCCCAGAAAAGACCTTCATATATCTGAGACACTCCTTCATACAAAGAAAAACCTCACCCCTCTTTGTCTTTTGAGCCCATCTTTCCTGAAGTGCTTGTATCTATCCATCATAAACACTCAGTATTAATTCTATTTTAACAATTTTTAAATGCTAAGTAAATTTTCATTTTAGAGAACAAGCTAGAATAGGATTTCCCAAACTTAGTTTGCTCAGTTTACCATTATCTTAGAAAGAAAAAATGTCTATCTTGGTGCTGAAGGAAAAAAAAAAATAATCAAAAATAGCAGCAGCAACTGTTATTTTCCATGCTGCAGACTTACACACGAAGTTTGCCCTAACTTTAACTTTCCCTCTAATGCAGAAATGGCAGCAGCAACTCCTCCATATTCTGGAGTGGGCCTTAAACCACCAGAGGTGGTAATCACCTATTCAGGTACCAAACAGCCATTCCAGATCTACTCTGGAGCAGAAGCAAGAGCCATGATTGAGCTTATTTTTGGTTTTAATACATTAATTTGAAAGAGAGTATATGTTAGTAATGACAAGCTTTCCACATCTGGGAGAAAGCCCAAGCTACACTGTTGTCCTTGTCCAGGATCCCAAAGATAAGAAGTCTTATGTTTAGTGTTTCCAATTTAAAAAAAAGTTTTAAACTGAAAACTGGTTTTTTTTTTCCCCCTTTGGGTACACAAAATAGTGTTACACTGCCTGGTCCATGCGATTTAGTAGAAAAAAAGGTGTTACTGAATGTAACCAACACCTTTGGTAATCTGGTCTCAGCTCGCTGATACGTTTGGCTGTGGAATATTTCACAGATATCTACGTTAACCCTAAGAACATGCCATTCCATGTCCTCTCCATTATATGGTACCTCCTTTCTCAAGTAGCACTAAGGCTCACAAACATCCCTTTTACTTCTTTCAGATCTTTAATGATAATATTTCTGTGTTATTCTCTAGGGAAGGGATGATAAAATTTGAACAGGAAATGCCCCCTGCATTTTCTAGCCTCAGTTCTTTGGCTACTTATTCCATTACACAACAGTATTATGGTGAGAAAATATCCCCCCCACCCCGCCCAAGGATTCTGTGGCATGTACAAAAAGATGTCTTTTTGCTCTCTATTTTTTTTTTCCCCCCTCAAGAGATGTTTTTGCTCAGATTACACTCTTATCAAAGCAAAATTCCAGGGCAATCTTACATAGTGAAAGCTCTATAGGTGCAAGTTGGTACTATTTTCTTGTCCTGATTTTTAAAATTGTTTTAAAATCTTTAACATCAAATTCTGTGAAACATTATAATACAGCAGGACCATTTTTCCTGACATTTTATTTATCATTTCTCTTCACTTCTGACTCTTTCACAACCAGCCTGATGGATGGTCTGCAGAATCCTAAATCAATGCTCTTTCCTACTTCCCTTTCAATTTAGCTATTTTTAAAAAAACCCCTTTTTTTCCAGTCTATATATTGATATGGGTTTCAGTGGACATCTTCACTTCTTCTCAAAGTTTCCACATTCAAGTTTGCAGAGAAAGAAAGGCTTTTTCTTCTCTCAGATTATACAGACAGTGCATTCTTTGGACAGTAAGAGAGAAATTCTTATCCCTTAAGAAAACTGCCATTTTGCTCTGCCAAACATTTAAAACTGCATTCCTTTTAGAGATTTTTCTCTTCTTTATAGCATAGCATTAAGGGTTAAAATTTGATGCAAACTGCTTAAAAAAGGACAGCAGGCAAGATTCATACCTCAAACACATATGGGTTTTACTGATCATTGTTGCAGAGGTCAGAGGAACAGGAGAGCTGCCTCTACACAAGTTGCATAGTAATTCAGTCAACCTGAGAAGCAGAATGTACATGAGGAAATAAAGGAATCTGCACCCAAGGAAGACTTCTGTTACTACTAACAGATGACAAAAAAACAGCAGCTAAGCCTTCATGAAAATAGCATTTCTACAAATGAAATTTCAGGGTTTGGAGCTAAATTAAGAAAGCGAATTTGTGGACTTATTTCAGGCAGTTTCTGCAGCATCTAAAGACTCATGACTAGATCAGTATATTTTCTCTTATATCTCAAAAAAGGAGAAAAAAGTTTAAGCATCACACAAGTTCCAGGAAGATTAAAGAAAGCTATTCTAACAAAAATCGCCCCTACCAATAAGACTATGTAACAGATCCCACATACACACATGCGCTTTTGAGCAGGAAAAAAAAAAAAAAATCATGCAGAATTTAGGTTCACTGTGAAAGTTTGCCCAAACATGACAAACAAATACTTCTTGGAAAACAGGGAAGGAAAACAGTGTCTGGATCTTACCAAGTTTATTGTTCCAAACACTGGAAACAGTATGTGGGGAGAGGGGATTAAAAAGCACAAAATGAAGAGCTGATAGCCAGGGAGTATATAGGCTAAAGAGACAAGAAAAAGAAGGCAGACAAATGCAGGCCACAAACAGATTGGAAGAGGGAATTGGGATAAGCCACCTGGGCTTAGAAGTTAGTATTAAAACCAGTACAACAAATAAATGAATCTGAACATCTAAAATTTTACTGGAACCCCATTTTACTGAAAGCAGAGGAACAGTGAGAATTCAGAAATAGCTGCAGACCCACTAAAACCACAGATGAGTCTCATTCCACAGCAATCTAGTATGCACGGGGGATGAAGGCAACAGGTTACTAGCTACACCGTCTCAAATACTAGAAGCTGACAGCTGTGTGAAAACTGTGTGGGTATCCATATGGTGTTATATGATGAATTTTGTATTTGAGAAGTCTAGAAAATTATGTGAAAAAAAGTTTATCACAGTGTATATAAGCAAGGCAGTATTTGAGGGGAAAAGGTAGCATTCTTTTATTAGAACTACTGGGGCACGCAAAAGAGACTGAAGCCCTTCTCCAGGTCTAAAATAGAAACAGCAATCTCCAAAGCTAAATTTAAACTGAGAACAAGTATATTTTGTGTTGAAAGAGACTCAATACATCTACAGAAAACCTCATCTATTTCCTAAGGTAGAGTCCATCTCATTTAGCTTTAGCCAGCTAAGAGTTATATATCCAACGGGCGTTGGCAAGGCTTTCCCCACAGCTAGTAAAAGCAGGGGAGGGAGAAAAGATTCAGCCAGCCAGAAGGTTACCGATTTTAACCATTTCCAGATGGTATGAAATGCTTTTTGGATGTAGGACTTTCTCAATTTATATAACCTAGAGAGATTGGTTATGTAAGACCTACACATTGAAACAGTGCATGAGATTAATTCCACCCAATTTACTTCACTTTGCAACCCTTCTGTATGTTTTTGTTCATGCATGCACAAACTTATATGCATGCACTTGGTTTTAAGGTACATTTCAGAAATAATGATCAACACTAGTAACTTCAGAGATATTACCTTCTCTGTATCAGTATTCTTTGAGTTCCACTGCTACATTATTATCATCACAGTCCATTGGATTTTGTTTGTAATACACATGCTAGGAATACAAATAAAGTATTCCCAACTGTGCTACTGAAGTAAGAACATCTCCAATGCCAATGTAACTGTGCAGCGTCAATTCTCACTTCCCACAAAGCAATCTGGCATCGCTAGCAGCGAGATCAGAATTTCTTAAGCTCATCCTTCTTCTTTAACCTGTACATTAGGGGAAAAAAGTACACGTTCTCTGGTGAGTATATTCACGAAGTTATAAATATCTCTGCTACGAGCTTCACGTTTACTTTTCCTGGTACAATTGAAGGTACTATCCGTGATCAATAAAGCTTTAAATAACTTGCAAAGAAGACCCCATTAGAAGTAGCGCCTTTCCTTATGTTAAACTTCCAAGAGCATGTTTCAGCTAAGATCTTGGGTAAAAGCACAAAGATTTACATGACAGGTTGTCATAAGAAAAATAGATATTTAGAGAATATGTTATATATTGATCCCTAGAGCTGTATTTCTCTCAGTTCCAAGGCACTATAAAGATTCATTTAAATGGAACTGAAATTAAAAATAACAATTGGAAAAGCTTTAGGATTCTTTGTGGAATAAAAATTTCAAATCTTTTACTTAGTAAAATTTCTCTTTAATATTTAACAACAGTACTGTTAGTTCAGATTTGATTTGGGGGATACAAAACATTTAAGCCTACCGCAAAAATCCAAAAAGCTAAAACAGTACAAGTAAGCTTGAAGCTTCATTGCAGTACTTAGTCTACACTAGATGCAGATATGAAAAACAAAGATTCTTCAGAGAAAAGTTGCCTTCTGTCCTTTGTAAACCGCTATAGTAGCAAGCCTTCTGCTGGCACAGAGTGTAAACAATAGCTCTAACAACAGTTTGTTGACTAGCATTTGTGTTCTAAATCTGACTTGGTTTCATTATAACACAATTCTGGATGTGAAATTATTTTATATTTTAAAAAGTAACATTACAATCTAATATTATATAACAAAAGCTGTGTGACGAGTAATATAAAACAAGTGAATCATTAATTACTCCAAATCTGAGTAAAATCTGCACTGGAAAAAAAAAAAAAGAATCAATCTCCTCACACAGGTTCCACTCAGGTAGTACAGTGTAAATAGTCAACTACCACCACCTCTTCAAAAAAGAAAAGGTGGCCTTGCAAAATGTCAATTGTTAACGCACCCTAACCTAAAAATCAAGAGGGGAAAAAAACCCCACAAAAACACAAATCCACGGACAAAAGATCCCTAGACCTAATTATTCCTTTATTTTTGTCTTTCCAAAGATTTAATCTTAGCAAGAATATGCTATGCCCTTATAATTTGATTCCCAGCCAGATATTTTCAGAAAATGGTTCTCCCATTGAAAAATTCTAGGACTTGTTGTTTACTGTAGAAATAGAGCTACCAAAATTAAGTAGACCATTCACTTTAACTTGTTTTTTTTTCTTCCTAATAGTATATAAGTGGTAAAAGATTGCCTTCCTTCACGCAAACGCATTTTGGAAAAAAGCACAAGATCATGGAATCACCGAATTTTCAGAGTTGGAAGGGACCTCTAGAGATCATCTAGTCCAACTCCCCTGCTAAAGCAGGATTGCCCAGAGCACATTACTCGGGAATGCATCCAGGCGGGTCTTGAAAATCTCCAGAGAAGGGGACTCCACAACCTCCCTGGGCAGCCTGTGCCAGTGCTCTGTCACCCGAACTGTAAAGAAGTTTTTCCGTGTGTTGGACTGGAACTTCCTATGTTCCAACTTGCACCCGTTGCCCCTCGTCCTGTCACTGGGAACCACCAAGAAGAGTGTGGCTCCATCCTCCTTCAACCCACCATTAAGATATTTGTAAGTAGTAATAAGTGCTCCCCTCAGCCTTCTCTTCTCCAGGCTAAAGAGTCCCAGCTCTCTCAGCCTTTCCTCATAAGGGAGATGCTCCAATCCCTTGATCATCTTGGTTGCCCTTCGCTGGACTCTCTCCAGCAGTTCCCTGTCTCTCTTGAACTGGGGAGCCCAGAACTGGACACAGCATTCCAGTTGTGGCCTCACCAGTGCCAAGTAGAGGGGGAGAATGACCTCCCTCGACCTACTGGACACACTTCCCTATGCAGCCGAGGATTCCATTGGCCTTTTTGGTGACAAGGGCACATTGATGGCTCATGGACAATTTACTATCTACCAGGACCCCCAAATCCTTCTCCTCAGAGCTACTTCCCAGCAGGTCCATCCCTAACCTATACTGGTGCCTAGCATTCTTCCTCCCCAGGTGCAGGACCCTGCACTTGCTTATGTTGAACCTCATTAGGTTCCTCTCTGCCCAGCTCTCCAGCCTGTCCAGGTCACGCTGGATGGCAGCGCGGCCCTCTGGAGAGTCAGCCACCCCTCCCAGTTTGGTATCATCAGCAAACTTGCTGAGGATACACTCTGTCCCCTCATCCAGGTTACTGTTCAATATATTTCTCAATATTGGACCGAGTATTGACCCCTGGGGGACACCACTGGCTACAGGCCTCCAACTTGACACTGCTCCATTAATCACAACCCTCTGAGTTCTGTCACACAGCCAGCTCTCAATCCACCACACTGTCTCCTCATCTAGCCAAGCCTTGCTGAAGTCAAGGTAGATGACATCTACTGCTCTCCTCCCACCCAGCCAACCAGTTATAATATCACAGAAGGCTATCAGATTGGTCAAGTGTGATTTACCCTCAAGCGTCACCCCATTACCTTCCCAGGGACAGAGGTGAGACTAACCGGCCTGAAGATGCTTTCCCAATGAGGATAATTTTTCAGAAAGTTCCTGAAACACGATCTTCAGATGAAGAGACAAGTGAAAGCTGAGAAAATATAATCACAAGACTTTGATTGTGAAGTTTTTTATTCAGATTTCGGTTAAAGACTTGTACACTCCTGCTAAATACTTTGGTTAAACAACAGAATCATTGTCATCTGTATTTCATGCTGAGGCACAAGTGTTCAGTTTTCCTCATACTCATAAAAAGGACCATAAAAAGTACATACAAAAATCTGCTAAGAGACAACAAAGGAATGGGCTAGTATCAGTTTCTAAAACTGACCAGAAGAGACCACTTGCTGTAACTCATTAACTAAACAAATGCACATGCATATGCGTGTGTGTATATACTTCTGCACGGCTCTACATGTACATATGTGAAATTGAAAGGACGTTGGTCAAGCAACAGAAGCTAATCTTCAGTAATATAAATTTAAAAGTATCAACTTCATTGAGAACCATAGTGAATAGAAAGTGAGAAATACTGCAGAAAGGCTGATGTCCCTTGATTTGCTTCTCTGATACTGATGTCATCTCAGAGATCTGGTTTGCAGTCTCTGTTTTATATGATCTGGGGAACCTGGATGAAGGGGGCACTATATCTCAGAATTTCTAAATATTTCATGCCCTCCTTTTTTTTTTTTTTTTTTTTTTTTTTTTAAATCTGCTGGAGTCTATGGGATAGATGTTATTTGGCCTCTCTTAAGCCTTCCTAAAGGTCACTAGTGAAGTTCCTACTTTTCTCTTTTGCTCCCCAAATAGTTTCGATTCCTTAGCACTACAGCAACATTTATAGCAGTAGAAGCAGGAAAGACTCACAAAATTAGAGCAGGTTCAGAACCCAGACTGCAATTCTACCAGATACTATCTTGTATACATTTCTTAACACCGTTCTTCACTAGATGATGCTCGGGGGGGGGGGGGGAAGAGGTACACACTACTCTGATGAATTTTTCACAGAGTCACAGGAAATTTGATCTTGTAGAAGAAGCAGCTAGTCAGCTTTAATCTGCAGATGGCGTTGCCTGTAACATATTTCTGTGCATAAACATGGCGTTATTCCTTCTCTGTTGGAAATGTTAATTGATTTCAAGAAGATAGCTTGCCTGCTGGTCAAGATGTGTACTGTCAAAAGAAGAGGTAGGTGTAACCAGCCAACCAAGTTTTTTTGGTCCTATAGAATTTCATCTTTCTACACCTCTGTGCATGATTACACTTATAAATATAATCTATGTCTGTTATACCTGAAAACCTCACAATTAAAAAAAAAAAAAGTCTCTCTACAGCTGAACAGAAAACTGATAATGATGGTAACCTTGTTCATCCAAGGTTAAGTCTAAGGAATCTAAGAAAACCACTTTGCAATTAACTTTCAGCACACTGGAATCTGTGGTAATCTTTATTATGAGAACTGTACGTAAAAATATGCTTCATAACACACATTCAGGAAGGAGTTGTTCTCAATATAATAAAGACTGTTTGTGGACTGAAAGATTAGGAGATACAGCAGCACCCAAACAAAGCTTTCTCTTTCAAAGCATTTTATGGTCAACTGATAATTAGTTGTTCAGTAAGGCCACAATTCTATACTAAGAACTGAAAACATAACAAAAAACTTTTCAGAGAACATATGCATTTGTGCACCTTGTTTCTGCTGCAGAAGTATGTAGCAGATCAGGGTAAGTATGAATAAGTTGGGGGGGGGG
>NW_009646515.1:1236767-1296214 GCF_000708025.1 Charadrius vociferus | reverse complement strand
AGAGGAGAGGGGGGGGGGGGGGGGGGGCACCGAGAGAGTAAGCACACAAGCATGAACAAGCACGAGAAGAAACTGGATAACAAGGTTTCAAAAATAATTTTAATTTTTACTGAGAAAACTGTTCCTAATACGGTGCTCCAATAGTAAAATTGAGGGAAACACTATGCCGAGCCCAGAAGGTTGCAGAACAGCTGACTCACAACCAGACCCTGCATGGTGACAGCAAGAGAACAGCAACAAGGTTGCAGCTTATAACATATACCAGCCTTTCTCCTGTTACCCCATCAGGGAAACAGATTATAGACATACGTTTCAAACACAAATTCCAAACAAGAAAAACAGGTAACAGACTCATGGAAGTTGAAGTAAGCAAGGTTGAGGCTAAGGACCATCCTGTAGCAACGGACAACTTCTAAACATAAAATATATACAGAAGATGTAAGAACTACTTTGTCACCACCACCAAGAGGCACCCCTGAGATGTAGCTGGGACTTGACAGCTAGCTACCCTTGTCCTCCATCCTGCATGTTGGAGATACTGCACAAGTCAGATACTGCCCAGGTGGGCATGCACACACACCTTTATACATCTAAGGGTGTAGGTACGAGGGTGCGAGTGAACGAAATCATGAAAGAATGAGCGTCGGTGGGTACAATCATTCCACTTTAAGATCCTGCAAATATTCACCTTCCATAAGATTTACACCAAATTCTGTTATACTAATCTTTCCATGCTGCAGTACTCTACGGAGATTAGTATTCACACAGAAGAAATAGATGCTTTATCAAAATCTTTAAGTCGCAAGCAACTATAAACCAGAGAGCAATGTTGATATCTGTTTCCAACAAAGAGCTACATGTGCTGTTCAGAAAGAAATCCTCACTTTGCTACACATCTAGAAAAATGAAAATAGAATTCCATAAAGCAGGTGATTTTTTCATAACGCACAAAGCTAAGCAATTATGTTGTAAGGTGTTAGGATTTAATTTGCATGAAGATTGGTCTAATTTACTAATCTAAGCTAAAATAATTCAGGGATAATATAATAAAAATGCAAATACTTTATAAATCCAGAGGGTGTTTTGGTTTTCCTATTAAAATTGAAGAAGCTTAAATAGATTCTCTCTAGAACAGGAGAAGCTAGCACACAACTGCACTATTCTTTACCAAAAGCAAGCAGCAGACTCATTGAACTTTACTGTCCAGGTGCAGCTAAATATAGCAAAACAGAAATATGTGTCCTGGAGAGTTTCAGAATTGTAATATATGTATAAGGGATAGCTAGCATAAAGAATGCTTTCAGTTCTGTGCAAACCTGTCACAATTGCTATCAGTTGAAGAAACACTGAACACTATGTAGTCTTAACAAAACAGCCTCGGTTCAAGAGCTCAGTCTGGCCTCCCACTGTATCCAAAACTTCTTGATGACCATATTCTGACGCCAGGCTGGTATAGTCCTTTAGGCTTTTAGTGGAGATCAAACACCACATATGTTAAGTGCAATTATTAAGTTCTTTGTATGAAATTTTACACATTTGTAGACATTTCAAACAGTTGTAATGTTATATATGGAAACTACTTTCCTTCCCCCCTCTCCCCCCTTAATTGTTACCCAGGCTTTCAATGAGGTAAATACTGCTATACTTGAGAAGTTAAAAATTCCAGGAATTTTTATTAAAAAAGAATAAAAAATTTTCAAGATTTTTAGGAGGGCATTCCACCAATTAGGAGTTACACAGACCTGAGTAATCATGAAAAATTAAAGTACTTTAACCAGGACATTCAGAAGGACAATTTACTATTTAAAAAAAAAAACACTGTAATCCTTACTGATGAAAAAATAAATGCACTAAGAAGAGCCTAGAGCTCTCAGATAAAGTGAAATGCTGGGAAAGCTTTCACTATTGTTGTCAATGTTTCAACTACACTGTCAAGTGTTCCTTTTCCAGAACTCCTGGCTTAAAAAAAAAAAAAAAAGGCTTTAAATTCACAAAAACGATTACGAAAATAAGTTAAAGTAACTGGTATATGCAGGACACTTGAACGTGTAGTAACATTTTAGATCAACTTGTCTTCTACAAATAATTTTGAAAGCCAGCTAGATGATCCACATCCATTTTTATCGTGGTATATTTAAGAATCTACATTAATGACCTCAAAAATTGAACTGTGCTCTATTTTACTGACCTTTATCTAAATCCATGGAGTGTCCAGAGATCAGTGATTAACCTAGTGCTCTTAGAGCTGCCTACCTGTCCTGCAACAGCTTAAGAAGTCCAGAAGAATCCCTCACAGGAAAAAAATTAGCCTAAAATTTAGAAATGCCATTTTCTTTGCACCTATTACACTACACAGTAATTGGCAATTTGATGACAAGACTAGACTGTAATCCAATATTCAAGCAAGTTCATACTGCTACAGATGTAGTCCTATAATTAGCCATACGGTGTTCCTTCTCCTATACATTAATTTGCATTAACTATAAATTCCCTAGGCTGCACCACTACTTTCCTAATGATCCAAGACCCTACATCAAGTCTCAAATCCTCATCAATTTAAATTTCTTTTGCTGCTTCTTCTAAGAAACACTGTAGTGAAGTTCTTAATTTTCAGCATAAGATTTTCCACTTTTTGCAAGAAAGAATTATTTGTATGGATAGTCTTGGTTTGTGTGCTCATCATATCTAAACTTAAAAATAAGACTTCACTTACAAATGCATTAGAATGAGATACAGCACAAGCTGTTTGCAATTAAGAGCCATCAGGGGCAGCCACAGAACATACTGCTGCAGGTCTGAATACGATTCCTTTATTAATACAAGTGTAACAATATATAATCCATTTGCACATGGGAATACGCAGCAACTACTAAGGAGCATATTTATTTACTGGCAATATTCCAAGGAAAAGTGTTATTTGCAGCCTAAGCAGTATCTTTTCACTTAGCCAAACCAGTACCCATAGCAGGAATTCATGCAACATATTATGTAAAAGACTATCAGAAAGACATGCAGTTTCTTTAAGAAACAAAAGAAAACGTGCCACGGATGTCTGGTTAATCTACAGGTTAATCTACAGTGTGACAAACCTGAAGAAGCTGTGTGACTAAAAGAAATACTCATCTGAAATACTGTGACTGTAACAAATTACTTATCTTTAACTTAATTTAAATGGAAAACATTTAAAAATACATTTCACGTATCCTTCCCAAGGTAAGATGAACCACTCTCGCTATTTTTAACTCAGGCTCCTATGCCTCCTTCAGTTACCTGCATTACCAGAGTATGAGAGTGATCACCTGTTTCACGCCCTCCCCCTTCTTGTTTTGAAGATCTTCAGCATCAGGTGTCCCTGCAGCCCAGCTTTGTGCTGCACAAAATTCCGTTACCCAATGTTACCATGGCCAGGCCAACTTAAGCCACCCCAATTTGTGGCACCACAAGTAACACCTTCACACTGTACTGCTTTAAGTTCAACACACCTGAAAAAAAATAATCTTATTATTCCCTTCCATACCAAGTTAGTTTCACCCCTCTGAAAGCTTGCTCTCATCTCTCCCCTGCACCTTCCATTTCTAAATTAGCCTTCCAGAAGAAAGCAGGGAGAAAACGGCAATTTTGAATACTGAATACTGCCCACATCTGAGCAGGGTTCATAACATGACAAGTACAAAGAAGGAAGCAAGGGAATGGAGCGTCACACAAGGGACCTTTCATAGAGCATTCTGGATTGTCACAAAAGACTCAAAGGGAGACAACACAACTGCAGACATCAGAGCAGCACTGTTCCATTGATATGGGTACAGACAGACCAACGAACATGAATAACGAAAAAGGTTAAATTTAATGCATTCATTTTCATGCCTGCTTTGTACAACCTCACCAGGTCCTCTTAAAGAAATCATTGCATGTGACTCAAAAAGATAGCAAGAGTTCATACTAAAAAATTTAAAAAAAAAAGAAAAAAGAATTCCTTGAATTACAATATACCTTAGCAATCTACAGCAGAAGTAACAGACAGAAGACAATACAACAAGAGCAATTAAAAGGAGATGTGGGACTACCTTACTTCATCCTTTCACCCTACATAGCCTTAAAAGTGTGAAAAACAAATGTTTACTTCAGCTAATCCCAGGGCTCAGACTTCTGGGAAACTGGGACACCACCAAACGCAGGGATTTAATTTCTTTCCACTGGAGCAGGTAAGTCATTCTAAGAGTTGCATAGCTTCCTCAAAATTAGTGCTTTAATGGTTTTTATTAAGAAATACCTTATAAAACAACTCTTTAAAAAAAAAAATTGCAGAAAGATGAGACTTGGGAACAAGACTTTAAGGAAAAGAAAAAAGAGGCAGCAATCTTGTAATAAAGAGAATATTATAGCCCACCTTGGGGGTGGGAGGGGAGGAGAGACCAGTCAGGTGTCTTCTCAACCTGTCGGATCCCAGCAACTTAATTTCTACCCTCCATTCTGCACATCTGATGTTTGGAGCAATAACAGTACATATATGAAACTTTCAATACCACATTAGCATCTACCCTGCACAGCAAGAAGTTATAGATGTTCACTGTATATCATTTATACACACATCTATAAAAGTGACAACTGAAGTCAATTAGCACCAATCAATCTCACCACTCACTGCTGCACTCAAGGGAATGCCATAGAGGCAGAGTATGAAAGCCCATGAAAGAAATACTACATACCTAGTATTTCAAACCAGATCACTCAGCGGTGAAGTTGAAGCAAATGGTTATTAAAGAGTTAATATGATTTTCAGCACTACAGCTTGTCTAATAGCTCTATTTTCCTCACATAATACTCAAGACAGATCCTCAACTCTGACTACTGCAAACATTTACTACTGGCACATTCTATTTGCTTCAGAAGCTCAAGTGGTTTTAGGTAAAGCATAGTTATATCTAAGTTGATGGTACATAAAAAAAATGCATAAGGACAGAATACTTTACATAGTAGATAGAAATATCAGTTAATACTTTAAACAGTACACACAGGTAAGTAGAATACTTAAAGGACAGATGGCTTTAGGCACAGGATAAGGTGAAAAAAAAAAAACCACTGCTGGCGTAATCTGTGCTAGAATATTCTGGTGATAATGACTTTCCAGAAGCACTGTACCAATTAGAGACGGTGAATACTGTGCGGAATATCACAACATGCCTGCCCTGTTCTTAATCCGTTGTTTACCTCTAACAAAATCACTTTTAAGATACTGAACTAGCTGAACTCATCTGACTCATTTTTGTGTATATCATGGTAGTAGACTGGAAAAAGTCTCTGCGTTACTCAGCTTTCAGCTTTACTCTGAAATGATAAAACTGAGTGCTCAAAGTGCTCCTAATATAATTCAAATTTTGCTGGAAGGCTCTAATTTTGGAAGTTAATTGAAGAAATACAAATATTTAAAATACGCTCTGCCTGAATTGAATCACTTGGCATGTAATACTAAATGTTGTGCTTACCACTGCGGTCCATTTTCCATAACTTTTAACAGCAGTACGTCGATATTTACCTTCAGATCCATCATTAAAATGTTAAATAGCAACATGGTACCTAGTGTCTATCTCTGTCAAAACCAGAAATACCTCTCCTTAACACACAGCATTACAGAAGGTTTAGTGAAATACAAACACTACCTGGAAGAGCTACTTTAGCTTTTCTGATAATGTTCTCTTAGCAAAGAAAAAACACCTATAATAAAGATAAGGCAATTGCTCCTTATGCCATTGTCGTCTCTAATTTAAATCCATATACACACACCAATGAAATGCACTGGGGTACAAAGCTACGTATTTGTTGAAGCACCAGTGGATTTTATGTTGGAAAATTGTTGCAATTAGGCGCCAGCTCCTCATTTCACACAGAATTTACCCTCTCACCAGTACAAAGGAGATACATTGACTTAAAATAGCTGAGAATTTGATCCTGGCATGTTATCACTATTTGTAAAGATGAATATAAATATTTCTACATTCAAATTCTTAAACATAATTGCTATCTTTACACAAAAAGAAAAGCAGTACATGCTGTGGGAACATGACCAAGGATGACCAGGTATATACCATACATACATTAAAAATACCGCAACATTTTCTAGGTTTTACACTGTTTCTGGACTTACGTGATGCTGAATAGGATTACTACATAATGCACTCAAAGTTCAACTGTGCTACCTGCAGACAGCTCATGTGGAAGAACTTCTTACTTTCTTCACCCATACTAGAAAAAAGTATGCCCATCAGCAGCCAAACAGTAAAAAAACCCCACATCCTTGCATTTCCAGGTAATTCTGTTAAGATTTCATGAAAGTGAATTAAATCTTTGTTTTCCTATACAAGTAGGAAAGTTGTATTAAAAAACAGCTCTTGATCAAGAAGAACAATTACATATACTATCCTGCAATATATCTTTTTCTTCCTTTGTATACAAGTAACTTTTCTTAAAGCACAATTTTGTCATGGTTTGGCAGAAATTCCAATTTTGAGCTAATTAGTGACTGGTTTTAGGCCTCACCTAAACCCCACCCCTTTAGTTTAGAACATCTTTGATGTCACAGGAGTTAGGATCTTCTCCCCTCTTCTTCCTCCCTTTCCTTTCCCATTAGAAGGGTGCTTTTCCACAACTTCAGGTCTATTATGTTCATTCGAGTCAATTATTAATATCAGAGTCTTGAAATTTGTCTATAATTTGGACCTTTTATGTCTTAAGGTAAAGGAAAATCCGGAGCAAACAGGCAGCATAGAATCATAGAATGGTTTAGGTTGGAAGGGACCTTAAAGATCATCGAGTTCCAACCCCCCTACCACAGGGAGGGACACCTCCCAGTAGACCAGGTTGCTCAAAGCCCCATCCAGCCTGGCCTTGAACACTTCCAGAGAGATGGGGCCTCCACAGCTTCCCTGGGCAACCTGTCCCAGTGTCTCACCACCCTCATAGTGACAAATTTCTTCCTAATATGTATTCTAAATCAACCCTCTTCCAGTTTAAAGCCATTACCCCTCATCCTATCAATACATGTCCTTGTAAGAAGTCCCTTTCCAGCTTGCTAGAGGCCAGTTGCAAGAAACCTTAATAAATACCACTTTGTTTTAGAACTTCAATACAGTTTTGATTAAGCTTGAAGCTACAGGAAAAAAAAAAAATGGTGTGAGTACCTAAAAATTTAGATCCTCACAGTGTCCTTACACAGGCTGGAGGAAGAAGCACCCCCCTCTGCTAAAGCAAAGCCCTTGCTTCCTAGTCATCTGTTATACTGTAAGGTATTCTTATAGAAACTAAGACAACATATAATCCTGCCATTATATTACACTCTTAAGAGTACTAAACTCTTTTGGATGAGGATATGACTAAAGACATATGGAGCTTAAATTTCACTCAGCAATGCAGGAGATCCTAGGAACTTTTTGAGTCTTGGTGAGGTTACCTTCCACAAAGAAGAGAGCTGCCTGGTATAAACTGTATTGTCACTACCCTGGTGGTCTCAAACTACTCACCCTGAATTATTATTCCATAACTACCCAAAAACATCCAATTTACAAAACCCATTCTATCAAGTGTTAGTCTCCCCCAAGCCCAACAAGGCTTCGGCTTGAGACAGGATCTTTCCAAGTTATTTTTTTTTTCTTTTTTTTAACTTTAAATCAGTATAGTAGTGTAAGACACTCCCAATATAACTATATGCCCTGTACAAAACTACTTCTGTGTACGTGCTAAAAGCCGACACAGGCCATCTGCAGAGTGTTAACTTTTTTTAGAAAAATGTATGAATTATATACAAAAACTTTTATATATTCTTGGATCACTACGAATGAATCATTCTGTGATTCTGAAATGTTTTGCTTCAGAGAAGTAGAAGTTATTTTGTTACATGACTACACTGCAGCTCCAAAGACTGTAGAGTAGTTCATGTCAGAGTTCCCTGTTGATGAGCAGCGAGTTCACATACATCCAACTAACACAGAAGTTAAACTAGTGTAGACAGGTTGCCAGGCTTCATTTTCATCCGAAATAAGTGGGTTTTTTTCCTTTCCTTTTTTACTCATTCCTCTTCCAAATTAAAATCAACAAGCATAAGATTCGGTGCTTTCTTACTGCAATTTGATTGTCTGACAACTCTAGAAATTCCACGTGGATCCCACTCCCCCCCTCCCCATCCCAGACAGGTAAGTGCTTAAACAGCAGTATTTGGCAATTAATTGGACATTCTAATTGAGACCACTGGAGCATAAATTGCATTCCAAACCAACCTTTTTTCTTTTTTTAAAAACTCTCTCAGTTGAGATTAATGAAACAGTAGTAATACTTCATATATTTCAGACAAACACTGAACCCCAAAAACCAGAGGTTTGGTACTAGATGTAGCCATTTCCTCTGAGATTACTACAATTAAAAAAACTGAATAACTGACTGCAAGGAAAAGCCCATCCCAGCTGCCACACCTCATACATAGTAACATCTCAGTTCTTATCAAAAGTCATTGTTTAACCCAAACACCAACACTTATCTCTGACTTAAAGCAATTTACTTACCTTGTGTCTGCATTTAAGTACAACGCCATAGGCTCCTGAAAAAAGAAAAGAAGAGATAAAACATCTCAAAGCAGAAGAAAAAGAGCAGCAAGATAAAAGAGTCCTCAGCCACCTCCTGGCTATCGAAATAATAATATTGTTCCCAGTATTACTACACAAAACTTGCACATACAGGTACTGTACTAAATTTCTGTGCACTGAAACAATTTTATAAAAATTGTTTGGAAGTAAATGGATTTTAAAGTGCTGAAATTATTTTTTTTTAAATATACTTGCAGAGAAGTTCAATAACTTGCATCTCCCCAGTATCACTAAAGAAAAATTAATATAGTAAACTTCAAAAAAAACAACCAAACAAAAGACCCTGAAACCCACAAAACTGTCACATTTCCTTTGCTTTCATCTTCCAAACTTCTCCTTCCATCTGAGAATGGAACTAGAAGGAGCTGCAGAGAATAAACTGATGTTTCTTAAGATCTGCATACAAGCAATATTTTGTAAATGAAAACTTACTACCATCAAGAGGACTAAGTCAAATCTACATAAAATTCTCATTCATTTTCAATTAAGGTACTACTTACCTTCACCTACAACCCCAAGGATCTCAAATTTATTCATCACATTACCAATGTTAGGAATCTTCATCAAGACAAATTCCTCTTACGGTGAGAGCCACAAAACATGGCACGACGGGGAGCGTCCAAAGATTTTGCAAAAGGCAATTGTGAAAAGGCTCTTGGAAAAAAAAATTCCACCTTGATCAACCAGACTTCTCACACCCTTTCTTAATTTCTAGGCAGTCAGTAGCTTCCTGAGGAAAGAAGAGAAATAATGCAATTAGTAGTTTGTTTTATTTCAGTGAGAGAGCACAGTATTGTCTCCCAATTATAACAGACAATTAATTTACTTCTACATTTTATAATCAAGAGAGCTTAGCAGCATGTGTAATGGACAGAACCTATTCAGAACATATATCTGACAGAACAGCTGGCCTTGTAATCCCATACTTAGGATGTCTTTTACAATAATAACTAACTTACACAAATTTATTTTCTACAGGACAGAAGTAAACAAAAATGTTGATAGGAACTACCTCAATGAGCAAAAATACACCTGTAATTACTTATGTTCTCAGTTTGGTGTATTTTGACAGCCAGGTATAAAAACAAATTGTGTTTAGTCAATTTATTATTTGTCCACTGTAATGACAAAAAGGACAAGGTAGGAAGAACACTAAACAATACAAAATATTTTTGTACTACTATTTTCTGTGATTGTTTTAAAAAATAAAGGAAATTATTTGCTAGAGTGACTAGCAGTCAGATTTATAAAATTATTTCCATTTTCATCTTATTTAATGGAAGTGTAATAAACAGCAAAAAAAAAAAAAAGAAAAAAAAGGTCTTTGCCATGTTTCCCAAACACTGAAGTAATTTGTCAAATCAAGCAACTACACACAGGGAAAAGAACAAAAAGAACAAGGTTCTTTGTGTCTGTCTGTTTTAGGCTCATCATATTTCTCCTATAATCTCAGGAGGCTGATAAACTAAACCCACCAAAGTTTGATTTTGCTAATTCAGACTGCATTTTTCCCCCTAATGTTAAAGGCATATATCCCACATTCAAAAATGGGAAAAAAGCTAAAATAGGTTCACCATGGACCTGAAATATGTCACTTCCACAGTTCAGTGCTTCAAGAGCAGGACTACTCTTGCGGAACAAAATGGCATGATAGAAGTGAACTAATTTAATTAACTTATGTGTAATGGGTGAGTGTGACTTAATGGTACTGGGTTCAGCTCACACAGACGGGAAGTCTTGCTGCTATTTCACTACAAGCCAGGGGTGCTGGCCAAAAGCCTTGTGGTGACCAAGTCACACATTAACAAATAGGACAGCTCAAGGGTGGAGGGAAATCACAATGACACTAGACTCAGCAGAACAGAGGGAAATAATTTGGGATGGGGAATTGTTATTTTAGAAGCAACTTCATAGCTAATCAACCACAGTATTTTAGAAGCAAACTTTGAAAATGAAGCAGTGACTTCCGAATTAAAGGGATCATTAGGGGTGTTTTTGTCGGGGATGTTTTGGTGATTTTTAAAAAAGTTACCCACTCCTTAATGGATTATTTCAGTGGTTTAATTTACTGTTTTAATTACCTTTTTCTTCACTTGTGAATTGTATAAAATACCCTTTCCTTTCCCTCCCATATGCTCTCCTATCTCATTTGGCATCTCCTTCCCACGAAAGCCTTTGTGTTGTTTGTCCAGGCTTTCTTGTTAGAGTAACCAACGAACCAAATGGGCTCCTGGAAAAGCAGTTGCACCCATCAGCATGAGAACAGAGCCCGAACTGAGCTGCTGTGGCTGTCTGCTGAGGCAGGCGGGTGCCAGGCACCAAGGCGCAGCTGGCTGTCCCCACACTGCAGCTGAGTGACACGAATACCGCTACAGAGACCTTGAAAGAATCATTAATGCCATAACGTAAACAAGACACGAGAAAACAGGTCAGCCGCATTTAGAACAGCAAAAATACTTGCACAAAAGAGAGGAAGAGTCAGAAAACATATATTCTGTTTTCTACTAGCACTATTCAATGACATCACCAAATCCTCTACTTCAGTTCCCAACATTATTCATAGACAAGTGTTTCTAGAAATTAGTTTGTGAGACCATTCATTACTTATCTGCTGATGTTATTACCATACATTGTCCTTCTGCCTTACAGTGCACACAATACTTTTTAGATCTATGACAAAACAGTGAAGAAACTTAGGAGATGATGTATCAAAAACTCAACAAGAAATTTAGATGCAGTAACAAAAAATTTAGATGGTTTCCTCTTTTCCTCATTCATAATTTCTAAATTTGTCATATTCTTAAAGGTATACAGGCCTGCAGCTTGTGATCCACTATTTTTATTTTTCTGTTTTTAAGACTTCTGCAAGTGTATTCAGTACATATCCTATTTTTTAATTGGGAAATAAAAGTTAAATTTGCAAGCAGCTAATCTTCCTTTCTGAAATTCTGTACTACACACCTTCCTCTCCTCACCGATCATGCAGTTTCCCTTTTCACTTCAGTAAAAGTAAGAGCCTTAGAAAGCTGATCCGCTCCTTACACTGGTGCTCCTGGACGCATCACACCTCCAGCAGCATTCATATGTAATTCCCTCAAGGTAAAAGCCTGGCAACTCGCTTATCGATGTTCATTCACCATCAGTTATACACTTCAACTGGCCCAAAGAAACACATAAATCAGCTTCTCAAATTCTCCCCAAAGTGCATCGTGACTGACAGCAAAGGTAATATAGATGCACATACCAGGGAACTCCCAAAAGAAAACTGCACTTGAGTGACCCATCTCTTCTGCGCTAGCTCCAGAGTCATCTCTCTGCACAACTATGTTGAGAGCACTTTATGAGAACCTACTCATGAAATGGAGAGCTAAAAGACAAGTGGCATGCAGCGGTAGTATGGATTCATACCCAAACACTTTTTGCCCCAGTTCTTTTGCCGTATCTCCTCAAGCAGGGCAGTAATTCAAACTAGTTCTCTCCCGCAACATTAGCGAACTCAGACTAGCTAGACCCATCTAATCCCTAGACAAGACGTATGTACTTATTTGAGAACTTTGCCTTCCAAAGCTCCTGAAAGATTGAAAAGAAACTGCTAAAAACACTTGCTCAGTGGCAGCACCGACTGAACTTTCTGGGATTTTTCTGCTTTCTGAAAGGTACTGGCCTCATTAAGACTGTTTTTTGAAAATTACTGATTCTTGCAGGTAATCTGGTAGCATTAACTCAAACTCCATGAATGACAGAGTCTTGTCAATGGCAGAGTGAATAATTGTAATAATAAAAATAAGGGGAAAAAAAACTAGAAATTTTAGCTAAAAAGGTAATTTCAAGAAAGTTACCTATAGCAAGAATTGCATTATTCTGCAACTTAGTGAAGACAAGCTGGATCCTTTCAAGCTGAACACCGGAAATAGCAAGAAAAACCTTATTAATAGCAACCACTATTTTGTTCTTTGCACTGAGCACCATATAGGTCTTTTTTAATAAGTTGCCTGCTGGCTAGAATGATAACCCTTGCAGAAGAGGAAATAAGGCCATTCTTTACCTCTCAAAGGTTCTCAGTAGGGAAACAGCACTCATTCTCCTAACATCCCTTTCTAAGGCAGCCAGATTCACAGCACATCAACAACTTATGATTAAACCAACAAATCTCTGAGATGGTCTCAGTGTTACCATGGCGTTCTGCAAAACGCAGAGCCAATTCAGCAAAATGAAACATCATGAAATGAACAAGAACAAGTCAGTTTTACTTGATCCAAAATTACAACAGTGTGACATTTTAATACAAATGTAGTGGCTTTGTAATAGCATGTAAGGCTGTTATGTAAAACCCAAAACAGTATAAACACTCTGGGAATGAACATACAGACTAATACAACATTATGGTACCTGATGATTTGCATTTATATTAAAACAATAGGGAAAACCTCTAGCTCTTTCCCAATTCCTTTTCCCTTCACGACCATTACGAATTCTAGAGCATCACCCAAAAGCATCCAGCTTAACCACTCACTCCAAGGCCTCAATCCTAAATAAAAATGCTATTTATTATTTCATAATCATCGATAGCTGGGCTGGGGAGGGAGGAAAGCAAGTTTTACATAGTTCGATTTTAATAGAGACATTTAGTAAGAATTATAAAAAAACTGAGGTAGACATTTGTCTTCACAAAATTTGGAGAAATAACTCTATTCTAGAAATATAGTTAGATCTGTTTATCCGTATATTGTACATCAAGAATACAGTTCATTTCATATATCAAGACAGAGTACAATTTGCACCCTGCTGAACTCAGTTACAAAGTTCTAATTGAGTTCAAAGTCACCCATTAGCTTTTAAACAAGCTTCTTGCCAGTAGGTAATACACCCCTCTGGCTCTCCTAAAACAAGAAGTAAACTTAATTTTTTTATTTATTTATTGTTTTTACTTACCAAGAAGCTACAACTAAGAATTTCTAGAGGCTGGGTACATTTTCATCTGTTCACTAACAAAACAGCGGCTCAGTAAACAGATGTAAAGAACTTACACCATACAAGAATGTCTTTGATGATTACGCACTAAGCCAAACCCTGGCACGTCTTCTGTTGTACAAGGTACACACATGAATGGAAGCATTAACCACCTCTATTAGTCATGATGTATCACTACCACCTCACCTTTCCTTCTCCTCCCCTTTATGCATGTAGTTCTATTCCAGGAAAACCCTAACGTTACAAGCGCCTCATTCAGTGTTATAGAAGAATATATAAGTGACAGGGTTAAGAAAATAGATGGAGAAATTCTTCTGGATTTATTTATCCAGAAAAATGCACCAGGAGTATTATGAGGAATTACAGATTAGGAAGAACAAATTCAGTATTTGAAAAGCTGTGAAGAAGCAGCTAGTTGTAATACTCTGACTTTAAGAACAGAGAAGAAAGAAAATACAACCATATTGCTAGAGAAGTTTTGCAAGTCTTGCTCTCACATTTGGAAAAAAAGCTATGACTTGCTGGTTTTCTGGTTTATGGGGGGACAGTAGACCTTCTAATGGAACAAGGTTCTGGAGGAAGAGCCATCAAGTGTTCAGAAATATGAAGAAACCCACAATGTGGAAGTTGAAAAAAGGAAAAGCTGAAGAAGAAATAAAAACCAGCAAGAGCTTGCAATTAAGCAAGCCATTTTTCATATTCTAGGCTTCAATCTATTCTCCTCTGCTCATAAAAAGAAAAAAATAGGAATGAAAAGAACTGCTGGTGAAAATAAATACAAAATCAGAAAACTGTCAAACTTGAACAAATGACGTAAAAGCAAAACACCAAGGTTGCTTCCAGAAGCTCACAAGCTTTAGAATTCATCTCCAGCAAGCTTCTATTGACATTGCTAATATCATCATTGGAACTTGACTTCACTGTTGTTGGGTTTTAGTGGAGTTTTTTTGCCTTTTTTTTCCCTCCATAGCTTTTGATATACTGAAACCTGGAAACTCATCTGAATGAGTTATACACCAAGGGAAGTTATTGCCACATAACTAACTGTACTGGTCACGACACTGGCCTAAAAGGCAGCATGCCTCCATCGCAGCAGGGCCAGGGGTGTTGCGGGGGAAGAACCTGAATAAAGTTCCCATCCCACAGCAAGCACACAACTAGGAAAAGGTTTGAATCAGCTCCCAACTATTAAATATACTTATCTGGTTAAATTCCTAAAGGAAAACAGCTTGAAGAGCAGGGCACCAATAACGATTTGGTTTGTTTTATCTTGTTCTGTGAGTGTTCCTCCTTTTATATGCAAGTAAAGACTCAAAAACAAATTCAGCTCATCCTGGATATATGAACTAAATTCACTTCTCAGAGTTAAAATGCAGGATTTATGAGCTTCTCTAACAGCTGTGGCTAACTCAAAAAGAGTGGGTGCTTAGCAGGATGCTTCTAAGACCATAGTGACAAATAAGCAGTCTGATTATCAAAGCGTTGAGCACAAAAGCAGCTCCCATGAGTCATAACAGAAGGACAGGAAAGACAATTTTGCTTCCATTTTAATCTTCCTCTCCGGTAAGACCCTTAACAAATATGTCTATTGTGGGTGTGACAGCTTCTTATGCAGTTTATGATGGCCCTTACACATGCTGGGTGGTCTTCACCATACCTGTAACAGCTCTGAAGAGTAACAACCAGTGTTCAGAGGATAACACTCTCAACAGCAACCTGTTAAATCCAAAGCCTTTGCAGTTTCATCTGGCACAAGGAGCTTCGCTCTCATGCATTCACTTCTATCAAAAAGAAGTACCCAACATTTAAACTTGAAATAAAAGCACACTAATGCTTACCGAAATACCATTAGGCAAAGGGGGGCAAAGAAAGAAAAACAATACTGTTTTTTAGATAAAAGGAAGTCTTATTTCATAAGACTATCTTCCTGTGGAAGAAGCTAATATTTCTTTATCTGACACAATATTCGTAGTGGTCTCCTTAGAAGTTGTTTCTTTCATTTTAATCTTTCCTTCTCTTTTCTCAGAACACCAGTCTCCAGTAATATGTTATATTCATTTGCCATGCTGCTTACTATTGAGTCTCATATTATCTTTGACAAGCTGCCATGGACTTCAAATCCCCAGGGTATAAAAGAATATTACACGCGTAGTTTTTTCATTTTTAATAATTACCAAAAAAGCTACTATTTTTGAAGAGTTACACATTAGAACTCACTTTTTGACTCAATTCCCGAATTTGTGTTTGAAGATTCATGCTTAGAAGAAAAAAAATAAAACCAAAAAAGACGAAAAGTGTTGAGCATAAAAGCCTTCCTCCTTTACCATCCAAAAAAAAAAAAAAAAAGAAAAAGAAAAGAAGAAAAGAACACATTCAAAGTCTTGAGCAGAGGGATAGAGTTCCTGTCCAAGAAAAGTACAATATATTATCTTCAAGGGAACACATTAGAAGCACTGAGCAGCCAGTCAACTGAAGGACTGCTCTAAAGTCTGAGCTCAGCAGGGTACTTGTGGAAAGAAAGGGCCTCCTGAGCTCTTCCATCATGCTCTCTGGTCCCTCTATTCTCTGGCATCCTGCTGTCAAAAAGTGCACTGCTAGGTGCCTCTCCACAATGGCAGCAGCCACTAACGGTGCACCCACAATCCTTTGCAACCATACTGTCAGCAGACAAAACAGCAGATGCAGAAGACTCAGCCACTTCGGAAAAAAAAAGTCCTCTGATGCATTCCTAACTGGATCAGCCACCAAATCTTTCATACGTGCACACACAAAGCACACTGGTGATTTAAAAAGACTGTCTCCTAACAAAGAAAAGACAGACATTCTTCTAATCTGACAAACTTTCTCCCTCCTACCAACCCAGTTTTGTCTTCATTGTTCATTGCTCTAAAAATAACTCCCATTCACATTCACAAGTCAGATGTTCCTGTCTGCACTGGCTTTGGCTGGGATGGAGGTTTCTCACAAGAGAACAGAAAAGTAAAGGTGAATACAAAGTATTTATAAATAGCAAGTGAATGCTGAAACTACATTCTGTGGGCATTCTAATGCAGATCAAAATAACCACAATGACTACTCTTCCTTGTAATCTTCAAACATATCATTAAATACAGATTACTGGCTCACTATCTGAAGTAAAAAGAAAAAACACGCTCAAGAAATCAGTTTTTCCTTTAAAAGGACATACCAAAGATATGGAACAAACCTAAAAATACAAGGGGAGAGCACTCCAAAATTTAATACTAAATTAAAAAGAAAATACAATAGATGCAAATGAAAATAATAATTAACAATAATAATTATGAACAGAATTCAAGACCAGGCTGGATGGGGCTTTAAGCAACCCGGTCTAGTGGGAGGTATCCCTACCCATGGCAGGAGGGTTGGAACTAGATGATCTTGAAGGTCTCTTCCAACCTAAACCATTCTATGATTCTATGATATTCCAACTACAATTGGATCAATTTATTCATAATTTCTTCTTGATGCACTTTCCAGGCAAACAGTCAGAGGCATTTTATTTAGATAATACCAATTTATCTTTTACAACATTAACCTTGCAAAGAACACCATCAGAAATTTTCAATAAAGGAAAGCCACTCAATTACTAACTCTCCTAACACCCCAAGACAGGTAATTTCAAGAATAAATTCACATTAGCATCCAAGCAAACGTGCAGGAAACATATTTAAAGAAACAACTGAAAGGCTTTTCATTATTTGTTCTTCTTTCACAAAAGTCATTACATTAAACCACATGGTGGGCAAACAGGGTACACTGGAGGTTTTTGGGGGGAGTGTTTAGTTAGGGTTTTTTGTGTTTGTGTTTATTTCTAATTAAAGGAAAAAAAAAAAAAAGACACTCTAACTCGACCAACCTCAAAGCAGCTTGCTTAAAAAAAACCAAAGAAATTGAAGCTTATAGAAACATCTCTCCACACAAAGTTTTATCTGAATTTGAAGATATTGCTACGATTTCAATGTGTGAAAGCCTAATAAAAGACATTTGCTCCAATTTTACAGATTTCAGAGGTGACAGCAAATACAATTAATACTGAAAATATTTGAATGTGTTTATTTTAATACTTCATAGGGTTTTTTTTAATTATGATGTCTGTTAGAGTCACTGAACACTAACCATGTGTAATAAATAATAAATAAAAGGTGAGTTTTGCCAGACTTTGTAGTTGAAAAAAACTGTTAAATTTACACAAGTAAATAAATCAAGTGAATCCAAAGTCAAGAAGACTAATCTCCAAAGTGGCTCAGGCTGCATTAAATCCTTGTGAGCGTTACAATAAGCTGAAGTTCAACAGAAAAAAGATTCACATTCCAGCTAAAGAAGAAGGGGGAAAAAAGAAAAACAAAACAAACCACCCAACAAATTCCTCTTAATTACCATCATCTTCCTTGAAACAGAGGATGAAAGCTTTGAGTCTTCAGGAATGCAGTGCCACAGAAGCAACAGCAACAATGTATCAGGTACCAAGGGCAATTCCAGGAGGGCTCCAAACATTAAAATGAAAACCGTGAAATAAACTTTGTGTTCAGTGTAAATCCACTGCAGAGAAAGTACAACAACAGAGCAATCAACATGCACTGTTATGACAGATGCCCTCATGCTGAGCCACCTAAAATACTTTCAGGTAGGGAAACTTCAATCTGCTATGCAAATTACTGCAAACCTATTCGTAAGATACATTAAGGTGACCGAGTCAATTTGCAAAACATGTAAACCGCTTTCCAGTGGAGATAAAACTAGAAGAGGGAAGATTTAGACCAGATATAACAAAATTTTTTACACTGAGGGCGGTGAAACACTGGCACAGGTTGCCCAGAGAGGTGGTAGATGCCCCATTCCTGGAAACATTCAAGGTCAGGTTGGGCAGGGCAACCTGATCTGGTTGAGTACATCCCTGCTCATTGCAGGGGGGTTGGACTAGATGACCTTTAAAGCTCCCTTCCAACCCAAACTATTCCAGGATTCTATGGGAAAACAAACAAACAAACAAAACCACCAGAAAAACTCACAAATTTAATTTATTGATCTCATCTAAAAGGAGCAAAAAATCAACTTGAAAATAGAGTCAGGCAGAAGCAACAAAGACTAGAACATTATCTTTTGCACAAGATCATATGCTTATCTCCACCACTGCTAACTGCATCAGTGAATGGATACTAATGAAGAGTTCATCTGTATACAAGAAAAAATACGCTGGGAGCAACACTTATTCATATTCATTCATGTACCATTTGTTTTACCTAAACACAAAATTTAAGTTCTATTGAAATTATAGTGAAACTGGGCGGTGGTGGGAAAAACAGGCTGTTGTGATTTTTATCTGCTTTTGAATATTTGTACTCAAAAAATCTCTTCACTGATCAAAAGATCCACTTTCATCTCATACAGCATGAAATAAAACTACTACAATCAGGACAGTTCAGAGCCTGGCAGCTTAAAAATTATAAAATCTAGTGGCTGTGGATTTAAAACAACTTGCCCCCACACCCCCCACCAAAAGAAACAAGTGAGCCACAGTTGCGCTTCAAATTGGAACGCTGCAAGTGAACTCCAGGATGGAAGACACATACTTGTATTAGCATGTCACAATGCAGGGGGCAGATCTGCTACAAGGAAACCAGTGGAAGAACTACTTTCAATAAAGGTGCAAGGAAACTGAGAATATAATGACATAATTATAAAGGCTAACAGTTCACCCTGCACATACCATCCAAGGATTGAGGTGGATCACAGCAAGGCTGAATGTGAACCCTACAACAAGGCTTGGAACACTTACAGTTTGAGAAAACAACTGAAATCCATAGATTACTTCCCCCTGTGTATCCTTTCCCCTTACGCTATTGAGTTTAAGCTATAGTGGAAAAATTATTTAATTCTGTATTAGAACAGATGAGATTCTAATTATTACTTTATTTCTCAAACTTAAAGGACTCCAAAACCCCTATTATGAAACTTAATTGCAGACTTTTAATTGCTTATTAAGTTTACCTTTCCTCTCCTCTTTATTTCAACCGCTAGATGCATTCTTCGGACTTGTCTTTAACTAGATATTAAGCTCTTTGATAAGGAAACTTTTTTGCTATGTTGAAGGCCTCTGGGTGTTGTTATAAAGTAAGTTATAAAGACATAATGTTTGAAACTATGCTATGGTAACAGTTCTTTGCATGAACAGAATTGCTGTGGTAAAATATGAGTCTTGAGGTAAATGAAAGTCTCACCAGATGACTCAGGAAAAAGCTTCAAAAACATTAGGAGGCTATTTGATTCATCTCTAAAAACAGGATGTGGTAATAATTTTATTTTTTTTTTTAATAATAAACAATGCTGTTTCAATGCCAGCCTCCATAATGACTTTAAAAAATAAAATCGAGTAATACCTCCTCTTGCTATTTCAACCTAGTGGTTTTCATTTTATAGTTAAAAGAAAAGATATTTTAAATCTCATATAACATGAAAACTATCCCCATAACTAAAGTATGGATGTTCAGACAAACTTACTTAACACAAATGCAGCCTGTAGTTGTTCTATACCTTCATCCACCGCCATCAACATACTGCCAAAACATCCATATCCAACCAACTGTGCTTAACTAGTATTTTTGTCAAAAAGTTTGGTATTTAAAATAAAAGCCCAATGAAAGAATGCCACAGCCCTAGTCACCATTATTATTCTGGCAAAACCATCTCTAAGCTAAATAGAAGAGCTTTCCACTGAAAGGCATGAGCTAATAAAAAAAAAAAAAATAAAGGGAAGAAGTGAAAGACTAGTATTTACAAGTTAATCACTATACTCTAAAGTGAAGAATCATCCAGATTAGAAGGTTATGTATCAATAGCAAAATATTTAAATGTAAATAGGAAATGGCAAGTGCATTGCCTTTCTCCCAGGCTGACTGCTTCACAAATGCTCATAGAGATCCTCTCTGGTATGCTGACAGCTCCTCGCATGGGAGATTCCCATGGCAATAAAAGCATGTCTGGATATGTAAGTGACCCAAAAGAGGACCTGAAAAACAGGTCTTGAGAAAAGGGAGATGCATCTAAACAGTAAACAATGTTGGCAGGCCTACCAAAGGAAAGGTAATAAAAAAGCTCATAATCCTGATTTTCATCCTGCATGTGTTCCTCTAGCCTTTGAGCCTTCTAAGTGTAATTATAAAGCAGAGAGGGTGGCGGGAGGAGAAGGGGAAAAAAAGAGGGAAGGCAATGCCCCTGGCTAAGGGCACGAAGGGTGGGTGAGGGAGGAAGGGAAGGGAAGCTACTCCAGAGAGTCAGGGAAGAAGACAGCGAAAGGCTGGCAAATGGGGAAGTTCTGGAATGAAAGAAAAGAGGAAAACAAAAATCTAAGAAGATGCTTCAGGCATGAGCAATGCATTCATCATGAGATTTGATATTTATATTACCTTACAAAAAAATACAGACTTAGAGCACCCAAAAGTCAATATTTGCATAACTGACTTTCCTGTTTCTAATATATCTAGTTACTTCTTGTACAAATAGCCTTGTAACACTACGGGAAACAATTTGGGTGATCTGAACGCAAAAGTCTACTCCCGGCAAATCATTATCTATTTCCTATAAAAGAAAAGTTAAAAACCTAAGAAAATAAGGTCTGGCAACAGTACAGGGCATACCACGTCTCAGAGGATTAAAAAGAACTTCCCAAAGTTCAGTTATACCTAGTGACGGAGGCTGCTAGGGAGCTTCCGAGGTGAAAAGACTCTTCAAAAAGACGAAACAGCTGACTCCTGTTTGCAGTAAGCAAGTTGTACAAAACCATATACGTATAATGACAGGCCTAAATATTAGTCATCAAGAAACGAGAACTGAATAGGCGCATATCGAGACACTTCATCATCCACCACAGGCAGTAATCGCAAAGCAGCAGCATGCTGACCCTGTGCCTAACCCAGCACACATAGCTGAAGAAGCCACTGCCCAACAGGTAAGGAGTCAACATGTACAATGACAATTTTAACTGCACCATATTATTTCTTTTCACTGACGTTCTCTTTGTGTCTTTCTAACATTAGAAGAGCAATCTGCAGTTTTCTTTGTAAACCCAGGTAGAATGGGGATACACTATTTACTCAAACGAAAGGTCAGAAATAATTCTTGTAATCTTCTTTGGATTATATTACTTTCTTTGCAGCTGAGACTGCATACTAAGCCAATTTAAATGCAAGTTTAACACTTATGCCTTTTGTGATGCTAGATACGCATTTCCTATTCCTAACTGCTCATATCTCAGAAATCTCAAACCAAACTCAACGCACCAAAACACCCATTTACAGAGCTGAATACCTACGGCTAGAGATTTTTGTAATGTATAGGAGACATCCCTCCCACCCCCAAAGATCAGAACTACAATCAAGTAATGTAAGTCTCTATCCTGAGCTGGAATTTCAAACATTGGTGTTAAAAGCATTTCATATTCTCTTTGCATCTATTTTTCAACCAATCAAAATACTTAGCAGTTTAGAATAACTCCATTTCTCTGCTTGCATGCTCAGATTTTTTTTATTTTTTTTTTACAAAGCAAAATACTCTCAAGACAGTTTGCACAACAGCATTTTGCAACAAATCACAGCTAAAGTGTTTTTTCCCACTGCAAGGTATTTACTAGACTGCAGTAATTCTCTGAGCACTTTTAAAGCTTGTAACACACCTTCTCTTGAATGCTATGAGTCAGTTTTAATGACAGTGTTATGTTCTATTGCTCTCTAGCTTATGCAAGAGAATGAATTTGCATTAAGTACCCAACTTTAGAAGCCACCTTCTCTTCTCCATTGTTAATAATGAATAATGGTAAAAAATAGGCTCTATTCCCTCTGTGCTTATTGTTTTAAAAGAATAAATCTAATTAGCTGCCTGTAATGTAAAATGGACATAAAATTTGTTATTGTCACCTTATGGATATGTTTTGTTTTGTTTTTTTCAGAAAGCCAGTATACAGAAAAAATATAAAGAGTAATGACAGTTTCATATTTAGTAAAATTTCAAAATTTTAGTCACATGCTGCCTGATTAGTGTTATTCTTCTCCCTTACCCTGCTTGCAGGAGAATTTACACCAATACCTTTGAATTACTTCATCTGGAAGAAAACTAAAAGTTAACTTCACAAGGAGGAGGATAAAACAGCCCAACATGCTAATTCAAGAGAGGAAAAAAAAAAAAGGGCGAATAAAAATTATCAACCGGTTTATAGATTAACTTTTGAAGACTGTCACTGCTGTCATTGGGGGGAGTATGAAATAGCTTTGCCTTTTTCAAGAAATTCAACAAGAAAAACTTACGATGTGACATCTCTTGCCATCATGTCTTTTAATCCAAACAATGGTCCAATCTAAATATGCTTTTATTTAATTTGCTTTTCCCCTCGTTTAAAATCTCCCAAACCCCTCACCTCTCTAGAACAGTGCATTATACTTATGTTGGGGCATTTGTGTTTTTTTGATTGAAAACATGATTACACATCACTCAGCTTGACAAAATGAGGGTTAGGCCAATTTGTTCCTAGAAATATGACTGACAGGTTTTGTAACTGTTTCTTATGCAAACCAATGGCCAAAACTGCTCACAAATACACCCACAAGTAGCTATACACACATACAAAGTTAATGGTTTTTTTTATCTCTACATATACATAAACACACAAAAATGTACATGTACATGGCACCTACTTCTAATGACAGGACAAATTCCTCCTTCCAGTATATTCATTTAGCTGAAGTTCTAAGAAAATAATCACCTTTCTTTTCTTTATTGAAAATGAATGTGAATAAATTGGATTACCTCTTCTACTCTCCACCTTCTACAAATGAATCATACATAAGCCAAAAGCTTCCTCCAAATCAAAGATTACTCTTTTTAGCTCTTTTAAGCAGATCCCAAGGTGCCCAAGCAAGAAAGATACTAAAAATATGAAACAAATTATATAAGTTCGCAAGTTGAATTCTACAATAATGAAGACAGGGTCTGATGGATATATTCCTCCTTGGTTGGAAGATCTGCTATAAAAGGCTAAGCCATTACAGTAATAAATGACACTTTTTCAGTGCACAAAAAGCACCAAGAAAACCAAGAGAAAACCAGATCCCCCACACACCCATGGACTGGGAGACTATTGATAGAGACAACCGCTTTCTGAAAGCTGCGCATAGAAAATGATTGTAAAATAAAGCAACACTTCAGACTGAAGAAACAATACATTTAGAAACTCTAAAGGTAGCATCTTATGAATTAACAAAGGAACGGCACCTGCATGAGGGTATAACAGATAATGCGGATCACGCCATGATCTGCTAAAATCCGAGTAGCAGGTAAGAGATTTGCCCAGTATATTGGAGAACAATATTCACTTTAATGAAGACAACTGTAAGGAAAACGTCAACTGTCTCCAACACTAAAAGAGGCAATTTCTCAAAATATGAAGTCTGTCATTATTGCCCTGAGATGTGAAAGCAGATTATACTGCCATTTTTATTAATTTGCAATTAAAAACAGAGATGCAAAATCTAACACCATTCTCATCTTGTTTGGGGGTGTGAGGAGGAGGCATCAGCCCTTTTCTTTTACTTATGTAAAAGCAAGCCTTCTCCTGTTTTTTCTTCCCTTAGAAGAACTTCTCCTTATAGTACTTGAATCTGCTCCAATAATAAGCTCTCAATTCACTTCAGAAATATATTCTAGCTCTTGCAGTTCAATTAATTGGGGGTAGGGGGGGAAGAATCCATCAGCACATTTTCCAACTATTAGAGACTTATTTCTTGGCAAGCTGAGAACTTGGCCAACTGAGAACTTCAGTAATTTTGTACCCTAGCTCCAGTGGTGGTGAAATGCAATGATCTTACTTCTAATTCAACTTGTAAGCAGCAGTAGCAGCTAAGTGACACTAGAAATAGAACATGTAATATGGTTAACTTCAGACATTTTGGAGCACGCGTTAACATACATCCATCACACAAGTAAAAGTTTAGCAAAATATTTAATCCAAGATTCACAGACATTCATACTGCAAACAAAAGCACCTATTTTAAAGCCTGCTTAAAGAAGTGCTGATGGACTTTTTCTAAATAAGGTTAATTTGTGTTCAGTATATAGTTTTATCAATAATTAAAGAAGGGAATGTCAAATGTCATTATAAGGAAGACAAATATATTTGCACCCAAAAACCTGAAGCGATGAGATTTCACAATACTCTATTCCAAAAGTAGAAGCAAAAGATTGCTTATCTTCACCCAATTTTTAAATGCACCGTGCCATCAAAAACAATTTGCATCCTCTTTTGTAGGAGAAAAGGGGAATCCCCTCCCCAGACATACTCTACAGAAGCAAGCTCTCTTCCAAGCTGTTCCTAAACTTGTGTTTACTTCCTCAGAAAACATGCTGGAATTAATGTTTAGTAAAAATAAAAAGGAGAAATAGTATTTAACCCTGTTTCAAGCATCCAATTAAAGTGGCAAACCAATACACTTTCAAAGCTCAAGAATTTAAGAGACTAAGTTTAGGCATAATACAACACTTAGTTGTAACAGAGGTATTCTCAAGTGCCCATTGAGCAAATATAATACATACAAAACCCCAGATCTAATTTAATTGATGTCCTTTTAGCAATTCTTTGCCCAATTTAAATTTATCCAGCTTAGTTTATGTAAACTGTTTGGACACAGAATGTGCCAGCTTGAATTTGGCAAGGAAAACACGCTTTTAATACATAAAGCCTGATTTATTTTCATTCCTAACCTAATTAGTTAAAAATAAGTTTTGTGATGGTAGATTTACACTAAACTAAAATCAAGATTTTCCCCAATAACATTTATACAATATTTAAAGGTATCAAGATTATTTTACAGAAAACCTACTGCTATTAGAAGTCAAATCTGTCCAGTATTGAAAATACTCTTTAGAGTAAGATTATGTAGACTACTCGGGAAAAGCCTACAAACCAAGGTGACCACAATATAAAGCATCAGCCACTGGTGGTGTGTTCCAGTTCGTTCACAAGCATAGAACTATAGCATTCACCATCCTCACTAGCAAGCTACCTATTGACAAGACTAAGGACCCCAGCACCTACCCCCTGCAAAGTACAAGACCTCGTTGATCTCAAGACACCATTTTTCCTCACTCCCAGAACTTCAAGTACAAATGAAAAAAAAAAACCCCAAGATTACTTCAGTTTTTCTTGTTGATCAAATCCAAGTTAGTTTTTGAGGATGAAAAATAATTATCACCTCAAAAAGGTCTTCTTGTAGAGTGTTACACCAACTCTGCACATAAGTCAGCAAAAGACCACTGAGAATGAAGAGAAAAGCACAGCTGTGTCACTGGAGGCTCTAATGTCTATTAAATTCCACACCGAAATGAAGCCAAAACCTCGACAAGCCTTCAGTTAACACCTGCCAACTAACTTTCACATAGCAAATCAAGACCACAGGAAATAAGAGCACAAGGCTCTAGTCCTCTCCATCACCTTCTTCACTAGACAACCAGGGTCTCGGTCCCAACCTCCTACTAGGGCTCCAGCCTCCTTATCGAAAAGATTTGCTGCAGTAAAAACCAACTTCAGAAACCTAGCTCAGAGAAGCCATACAATTTTAATACTCCCCCAAGTAAGTTACTTTAAAAGTGCAATATGAACAGAGGTGGTAGGAGTACAACAGTAGTAGAGTTTTACAGCACCTTTAGAGATACCCTCCAATCTAATCTCACGTCATTAGGCAACAAGAGATAACAATCCATTATTTCAGTAAGACAGCCACGCACATTTTCCCCACAGCGAACCAGGAAAGTCTTTTTAGTTCTGCACACATGTAGATACAAGAAATGGAAAAACAGCAGTGAGACCACACCAGAGAAATGTCGATCTGCCAAGGACATCTTCATTTGCAGTAAAACAAGCATCTATGCTCACACTTGTAACCACAACACTGAGCTTCAACAGCTCACCTGATCTGAAAAAGAGTAGAAAACTCAGATAAGAGTTTTTACAGCTGGAAGGAAGGAATCAACATTTGCTAAAGGCTTGGCTTCCAGAAAAGCTACACCCACACTAAGATTCTCTTTCAACAAGTAATTTAGATCAGTGTGCCTTTCAACACTCACAGGTTATTTGGCATGAGTGTGTAAACCAGCAACAGTCAAACCTACTACCTTAATTAAAAATGCTCACCTTTATAACATATAATTTAGTTCACTGGAAAGCACTCACTAATTTACTAACCAGCTTCTAACACCCATAATTGAAGCTGCAAGTATCAGCTTTCATATAATAAACATTTGACACCACATAACTTGTCAGACAGTAGAAGCAAAGATGCAAGAAGCTCTAGATACATCAACCAAGTGTTAGCAGCCAGAAACGCACCACTTGTCATATATATACAGTATATATTCTTATATACACACATGTACATATTTATAAAAATATATACATACTATATGGTATACATAGTTATAAGGAAAAATAATAGGAGAGAAAATGTAAAGAAGCATTTGTCTCTAAGAATGTCTGGATGGCACACCAATAACCACACCCAGCCTGTGAAAAAAAACTGGTTTCCAAAAGTGAGCAGCAGAGCTCTGAAGGAGGCACACCAGATTAGAATCACAGAAGAATTCTGGCTGGAAGGGACCAGAGGAGATGCCTGGGCTGCTCTTGCTCAAAGCAGGACAAAGGCATTCAGTCAGGTTGCTCAGGACTTAGTCTATAATCTTTATTAGGATTGCAGAGCATTTCTAACAAGACAAGCTAGAACAATACGATGACAGAAGTGCTTTGCCTGTAGTATCTGAAGCAAAAAAAAAAAAAACACCAAAACCTATACATTTACAGCCAAATCAGTAACAACAAGAAAACAGTCCACACAAAACCCAAACCACATCAACGAATTACAGAGTGCAAGGATGAACAGATAATTATTCAACAGTCTCAAGGGAGCTTCTGTACTGAACATTCTTGTATTCACACATTTACATTTAACAAAAAGCTCATTCAACTGCCCAAAGTTTGTTGTTTTTTTTGTTGCTTGCTAGTTTTTAATTGTTGGCACTATATCCCAGTATCACACCAACCTATAACAATATACCTATGCTAAGAAAACTGAAGTCTACAGAAGTACTTCTAAGTTGCATTTCATCTCCTCCTATTAAAGGCTTCTCTAATGGCATCCAGGTAGTCTTGAAAAATCTCTAAAGGAAAATCAAGTTTTTCTTCTCTGCATTGACCTGAAATGGAATCTCATGTATTTTCTTTAGTGTCATTCTGGCCGATTAGCTCCTTTTTTGCATTCAGGTAAGGCCTCAGTAGTTGTCTGGGAACCCCTCCAAGCCTGCAAACCAAAATGAACAGAGGAAAGGTGCTTGTCAATCCCCAAAATTACCATTCTGAAAAGCCCTGTGCTTAATTGCTTTCTCCTGTTTAAATTAGTTCAGTACACAACAAACATGTTCCAGAAGGAAAAGCTAGGGGCCAGATGAGTCGAATAATCAACCAAGATCAACTGAGATTGTGGTGTGCTTTCTCAGGTGCTCCCCTATTGCTATCAAGTTTTCCACAGAGCTCACAGCTCAATCCATCTGAATAAGCCACAACAGAAATGGATCACTGGACATTCCACATGCACGATTTTATAAAGCCTGTACTTTCTCCAGGCCCAAGAAAAATACTCTGTCTTTAGTATTTTCATGTTGTTCAATTAAAAAAAAAAAGTAACATTTGTAAGGTAATATTTTTGTCTACTTAAAAGAACTTTTAAGAATTGTGTTTTAAAATAACTTCATCAGTAGCCAGAACAATGACTGTAATAAGAGACTACAGTCAACTAAATTAAATAGCTACAGTAAGCAAAAGACATTGACAAAGTTTCTTTTCAAGAAAACAGATGATATTTTGCAAGACATATGGTATTTATTTTTAGACATTAGTCATACAATAATACTACAGATTTTATTTTTCTTGAAAACAGCACAGTATTTTATGTTGAGGTGCTTTCCTGATATTAATTTTGCACAGCTTAACATTTATTTTTGCTGTTACAAAAGGTTTGACTGTATTTTTCAAACCATTAACAAACTGTACACGGAAAGAAGTATTCAGGATACATACAGGTATGCAGTGTACCTTTTAAAAAAGAAAAAGTCTTCACAAAAAAGCAATACAGAATTCAAACACAGAAGGGAAAAAACACCATATGCAAAACACATGCTGTTTTTTGAGTATCTATTATCTTTTCAATGAAATCTCCCCAAAATCTCGTTATACATGAAATGGATAACTGGCTTTGGATTGCTGTAATGACTGTCAGGCCAGTACACTGCAGGCAAAAAGGTGTAAAATAATATCAGCAACAGATTCCATCTGGACTTCACTTAAGCAAAAAGTGTTTCAAGACCTTACAAATTTTAATATTCCAACTTTTTATATGAGAAAACATATGAGGGAGTATATCCGCTACTGATTACTCCCCTCAGTTTTCAGTTTATGTGAGTTTTAATTCAAATCTACACATTACTCTTCCAGTCATTTCAAGGATATTTCAAAGTTTATTTATTCGAATTAATTAGTATTAACTCTCAGTTAATTAACACAGATTCTTCAGGTGAAGTATTGTCTACATAAATTTGGTATAATTTATTTTCATATCTTCACCTTTGTTATTGCCCCTCCCCTTTCCCTAATGTATTTTCCAATTAAAGTACTTCAGGGCTCTACTGTATGAACACTTCCATGTAGCATCAAAAATAACTCATAGGACTACATTATCTATTCCTTAAAGGAAAAAAAAATCCTCACCTAAAAAGCCCTCATTTTGATTCAAAGAAGAAAATCTAACAAAAATTTATGAACCTTGCAGACACAGAAAACTGAGTTTGTTGGTTTGTAAAAGCAGTCCTTGCAGGGATCAGTCTGCTCAGACTAGATAACAGAAGTTGGGCAAGGCTTCATCATCAAAACAGTCTCTACCATGGTAAGCCCAGCACCTGTTTGAAAGAGTAAAACGCCATATTATTATTTTATGGTGTTTGAGCACAGATTTGTTTTTCCTTAGGTAAGTGATATAGAAGCCTGTACAGCACACTAGGCTTTTTTATTTGAGCTTATAGAAGGTCATAGAATTGAAAACCAAAACTAATAAAAATAAAAGTGCCCACAAATATTTGCAAGACAGTAGTAAAATGTTTTAGGATGCAATCAGATACTCAATTCTAGCTGCTACTGATCCATATAAAATTGTCAGCAAATCCAAGTATCCATAGTTGATTGCAAATCCTTATTTCTACCACCTCTACCACTCCAGGCTCAAAGTGCAGTTCTTCTACTATTGTTTTTTACACTGATTTTATTTGTTTATATCTATATATATAAAAAAATTATTTTTTTAAAAATCCCACATACTTATTAGGTTTTCTTCTTTGAAATTAGATACTATTTCCAAAAACCTTTGCAATAAATTTACTACAATTTTTCTTTTTTTTCTAGTCCAGAGGCTTTTACATAATGAAGATGGCAGATTATTTTTTTTTTCCCCAAAAAAAGTTTTGCTCTCCCTTTAGGCCACAATCACAACAGGCTCAAGGGGACACTTGGGAATAGCTTTGCCATCTGGATCCCACATTGCCAGATTAATAGCGCTCTTTTATACAACAACTCCAAGCAGAGACCAAAGCTTTTACAGAATTCTGCCACTGTCTTCTCTTGCTAGATGACAATCCCAGCCTCATATCACCAAAGACATTGACAGATCAAGCTACCTAGAATACATGGATTCTCACACACCTCCTCTTAACCCAGCCTAGGTTAACATTTAGTATTTCAACATTACAAATTCATTCAAGATTGTCTTCTAACTCTGTATCTAACAGAAGTGACTAAGTCTCCACTGTAGTATTAACAAGTCAGTAGCATCAAAATTTTTAGCATGACAACTGCAATGGTAGAAATAATACCTTTTGTTTAAAAAAAAGGATGTTTGTGTTCCAATGCAATACTGATTAGCTCAAACAACGATTGAGGAACGACAGAAGGACTTTTAAAAAAGCAGTAAATGCACTTAGTTTTAACAGCGACGAACGTGTTTGTCATGTCACATACTTAAATCTGGGTCTATCATTACCCTGTACTGTTTAATTCAATGCCTACAGATACTAAACATAGATCACTAAGGTACAGTGATGAGGGAACTGGACCAAGCAAAAAGGAAGTATAACAATTGATCGGCATCCCCATGAATCTATACAAGAACACACGTCTACAAGGTAACTATCATGAAGATGCAATACCCATCCCTCCCTTCCTAGTGTAAGGGATACCATTATTCCAGTACTTGAGGTAGAATATTCTTATGTTAAGTTCAATATTTAAGGCCCGTAGGAGGATATAAATACACTGAAGCATTATGAATCATCCTGAGAAAACAGATACATTTTGTTTTCTTAAAAACCCTACAGAATTTTAAAAAGCAGAAGTTTCTGTTCTTCTTTTATGGCGAGCTATTTAAACCTGTACTGGGACCACCACCCATTCAGTTAAGAAAAGAAACAACAACCAAAATTACCCTAATGCAGGCAAGCTATTATGGAAGAGCCAAATTTCCTGAAAATCATTTAAGAAAAATCCTATACATAACAGTTAACCTACACCTTAAGCCCTGTCTCCATATCTAGTCAGATCAATTTGCTACTCTGCTTTTCATCTTTTGATTGTGGTAACTGCTAAATTCCAAGCAGCAATAAGCTCATTCAAACAGGATTTCTTATATATATATAAAGAACGTGGGGTTATATATATACACACATACATATATCTGTGTATGAAACCGGGCCAGGATTTTACCATTATTTGTGAAAACTTGACCAAATGCTTAAACATGAAAAGGTGACGCTTCTACTCCTTATTAAATATTATAACAGCATTGAAAGTGTTTAAAAGAAACCTTTTAATTTTCTTCTTCTGAAGTAGCTTCTTTCTCAACAATTAAATCTTTTGGCTTGAATTAAATAAGAGTCAGAACCAAACCACATGCAAATCCATAAAATAATCAGGCTGAGGCAGTCATCCATTATAGAGAGGGTGGAGAGAAGAAAAAAAAAAAAAAAGTCAGTCCAGACATATTTGGCAAAACTCATAAGCAATTTAAAAGCTGGGTCTTAAAGGGGAAGCTTTGGGAACCTTAATTATAGATAGTAGTTCCAGACCTGTCCACTAAAAAAACAACACCAAAAAAAAAAACCCCAAGCCCCCTAGTGAGACTAGATGTTTCAATTTCTTCTTTTTATGTATTTGGTAAAGAAACACAATTTTTTTTTTTAATAAGCTTAGAAGCTCCCATACAAATCAGCATTTATTCTAAATTAATAGATCTCACATTTTATCTCCAAATCTGTATGTATCACAGGATATACGTACTGTTATAGTACTCTATCAAATCTCAGGCTGACAACCATGATATTGATGAAGGCTTTGTTCCATTTAGAGCAGAGATCTGAAACAAAGAGAAAGGGATGGACTCAGTAAGATGTATATAGTGTGGAACTGGTGGTTCCCTCACTCATAGTGACACTGCAAGATAAACAAAAGACTGCTTTAAATGTATATGAATTGATTGTTAAAATAAAAAAGTTCTTAAAATGAGCCTAAGGATTGCAAATCATAAACAGAGCAGCCAGTGGTATCAAAAAACCAAAGAACTAAAAAACCCCACACCTTTGCACAAACACTGAACTAGGATCTGGGTTTTTTGTTTGGGTTTTTGTTGTTGTTCTTTTAATTCCTTAAACTGTCTTCTGTTCTGCTGTAAGTTTAAGATCATATCAAGAAGCCCATACCAGTTACTCAATCATTTCTTTCCTGCATCATACTGCTTCTTCAGAAGTTTCACTTAGTGAAATGACACAAACCAGGGGTTAAATCAAAAGAGCAGCTCATGCAAAATCATGGATACACTAGACCACTGCTGGATCTAATAAAGGGGAGAGACCTGCAATCAAGAACAGATGAGTTGCTGCTGGTGAAAAAGGAAAGACTGAAATAAAGGAGAACTGTAACAAACCAAAAGCTCAATACAACAGAAAAAAAAAAAGGGAAAGATAATGGGCTACAAAATAAAAGGCAATTACCCAAGGAAAGTGCCTCAAATCATACATATGAGGTGGGGGAACCACTCCCTTCTGAAGTACTGCAATTCATTAGATATTGCATGGTAATTTCTTTACCACAAAACTTAGATCAGCAAACTGATACAGACTTAAACCAGATGTGAATGTAATTTAAGTTGAAGACTGCCAGTTGCTGACTCAGTAGGACATTTTCAGGACTACCTGAAGGGAGCAGAAGCTTCATTAGTAAAACCAGCATTTTCTAGAATGATAACTGGAATTAAACCCATAAAACCCCAGCCTTTTATGTCCATTTTTATCACAGCTTCGTATTACCTGGATTTCTAAAATGTTTTACATGAATTTTTTTTTTTCTGTCACAACAAGAAAAATAAAACTCTACAGCTTGAGAAGAAATGTATTAATGATTTAATATTGTTTTATACTAAGTAGAGACTCAGCATACTCTCATCAGAGCCTTCAAAACTGATTTCTGGGTGATGCTGTGTTGTCATTCCACTACCATAAAAAGCATTAACAAATTCTGCTTCCTGGATTAACACTGAAGATTAATATTGATAATTGGATTTATATATGTGCCAAGAAAATGTGATTCAATGTTCATTCACAATACTTATTTCTCTTAAGGCTTACCATCACTCACTGTGTCCGTGTGGTCAGTAGGGACCATGTAAGAGTATTACTACAGTAAATGAACAAGTTACAAAGAAATGCTTAATTGTGACAACACATTTTCCTAATACAGTTTAGAACTTCTGCTTGTAATTACAAAACTTGAAGTTATAGATTCAATTTTGGAACTACTGTTGTGTTCCTGTGAAGAGGGAAATGTTACACAACCAATTAAAGATTGGTATTTGGGACCAGCATCCTCAACAGTTAAATATTCTTTAAATATAGACCATGGAACCTGTTTTGCAGCTTAGTTAAACTGCAACTAGAAACGGAAGCTTTGGAGAAAGGCAAGAGATATTTGATCATATACACCAGTTAATTACTGGCAATACTGATTTCCACAAACCCAAATTTTGGCAAAATCCTGAGTTTCATTTGTATCTCAAACTGTACTGCAGTGGTACCTCTTTTAGTTCCTATTTCCTTGGGCTACTACAATTTGGTAGGCAAATCAGTTTGCATCAGAGCACACAAGGAGAAGGGCACCAAGCCTGCATTCCATCCAGTTATTACTTTTTATAGAAGATCCTTCAGCATTCATATTTTTCTCTACACTGCTTTACCCTGAAAAAAAAATAAAAATTGAGGGATTCCCAATAATCACCTATCTTATTCAAAATAACTACAAATTGTTCTGCTCTGGCATGATGTTCACCTTTAAAACTCAGTATATAAGAATAGTTAATCACCTTGTTGATTTCACAGTACTGTACATACTCATTTTACAGGCCAAACTATAAATTTCTGAGAGAAGATACTAAGATCTCATTAACTTGGATATTGTTCATTATAAGAAACCAAAACACTGTTAAAAGGCTTATATCTCTAGCACAGGTGCTGAGCTTGTCTATACAGAGCAATAACAATGGACTTTATAATATATATAATATTATTCTCTGCAGCAACTCTAGCACAGCCTCACTTAAGTCTAGTTCATTGCTTCTATACGCATTAAGTGCTTCTGCTGTATTAAATCCCCTTCCACATGATCCAGTTCCATTCATCTTTAACCCCTACCTTAGGGATTACACAGCAGAACACTGCAAGAATAAATGGACATCTGAACAGATTCATAATGCGCCACTGCAATCAGAATACTAGAAGCTACTTCTTTCTGCACCAACAGCAACAACCAATAAACAGAGTATTGGTTTAATCTATACTGTCCCACAATAACAGCAATCATTACAAACCACAGTGTACTTGCAGAGACAAACATAGTGCCTTGCAAGTCAGCCTTAGTAATAACAAACAAATTGCAATAACAGCATAAAAGTTCTTGGACCAACTGCTGTAGCCATTGGAGGAGATCATTAAAGAATGTTTAACTGAGTGTGAAGAATTTTTCTCGTGCTACATCCACGCCACTTGGTTTGTGTGCATTTAGGAGGTACAGTAGAAATGACTGATAAGGTCAACTGGTAAAAAAAAAAAAAAAAAAAAGACTGACTTAGAAACCTCACAATTCCAGCAATGGCTGGAATGTCCTGTGATAAAAGACAAGACACTTGCAGAATGCTACTGAGGTTTCCTAGTTACTCAGACATGCACTACCAGCACCTGTAAACCAGGGATACTCCCTAAGCTCAAATGCTAGCAAGCATTAGTTAGCCAGTTTCACACTGCGGCATAACACCAGGGCTACTGTGCTCTGCCCCTTGCCGTTTTAACAACAGGAGGATGATACTGGCAAGACACAAAAAATCCTGACAGCTTCAGATTAATGGAGGTTCCCAAATTCCCCTTTTCTCTTAAGTTCATAAATTGAGAAAAGATATTTCTTCACTGTGCTCCACAACCTACCTGATCACCATGGCAATCTCACCAAAAATAACATTGCTTGTTCATGACCAGAATCTTTAGCAACTCCAAAATGAAAAATCAGCATGAAGAGCGTGCTGCCATGGAATAACCCATTCGCTCTCATCATCATGATCATATCAATAAGATTGTGATGTTCCTCTTGCCATTTTGCTAATTCAGAAGCTTAATCCACAGAAACAGAAAATAAGCAGAGTTTACCAGTGAATTAGAGAGGAACTGCTTAAGAGATAATTAACCAGCTGCAGGTTGAACATGTATTGGTGAGACTGAAAAGGATACGGTAGTGTCTTGTGATCAGATTACAAGCTGCTGAGCAACATTGTTTACAACTGCATAAGGAACATCTGTGAACCTCACTTATGGCTGAGAGAAAAGAAAAAAATGCTCAGACATTCTGCTCAGTCATTCAAAGCACTTTCAGAATACATGCAAAATTAGCAGGGTTCATCTCACAAGTTAGAGAACAGAAACCTTTTTTCCTTTAAATTTGCAAACCAAATGAAGCATAGCAACCAGTTCAGTGACACAGATGCAGATACCTTTTCAAGGTCATTTGGAGAGACCAACAGCATTTTATGAAGTATTCATATGCTATTTTCATAAATATGATTAAATAAATCTTGACATTTCACTTTTGAAAATACCTCTTCTTAGTAAAGATCCATAAACACAATAATGTATATAATGTATTATTAAACAAAATTGCTCAATCAAAAAAGTCAAAGTTTTGAATCAAAAACTTAAGAGGCAGTATCAATTGCAACTGCACAAGCCCTCAACTTGAGATGGTGCAACAGAAACTCCAGGAAGGCTTGAGCCTTCAGCGTGGTTTTCTGAGTCAACAGCCATTGCTACTCTCCATATACTACGCTAGGGTGCCAAAGACTTTGGACAGGTGACCAGAGGGGAAGCTTATCAATATTTAAGTGCCTGATGGGAGTGTGTAAAGAAGATGAAGCCAGATTCTTCTTGGAGGTGTCCCTGAAAGGACAAGCAGCATGAACTGACACGAAGTTCTGTCTGAGCATAAGAAAATACTGTAACAGGGAGGAGGGCTGAACGCTGGAGCAAGCTGCTCCGAAAGGTTGCAGAGCCTCTGTGTTGGAGATATTAAAAACATGACTGGATGTGGTCTTTGGACAACCCCCTCCAGGTGACATGGCTTGAGAAGGGGGTTTGGATTTCCAGAGGTGCCTTCCAAACTTAACTACTCTGTGATTCTTTGAAACTTTTGAAGTTATCTCAAAATATAGTACGTGATACATCTGAGGGTATTACATGACAACAGAAAGGCATTTCCCAAATTCAACAGGAGGAGTGCAAAACTTCATGTTATCTCTTTCTTTTTCTACAATGTCCTGGTCTGCGGTTAACTCCTGCACTTTAATTTGCCTTAATCCTCCTTAGCCCTGAGATATTCCTTTGCTCCTGCCCACACTTCCAGGCAGCTAACATAATGTTTAGAAAACTGCTATCCACAGTCCCTTCAGATATGCCTAAATTAAGACAGTTCTTAAACTTTGTATTGCTAATCTTGTCTCAGATGCCTATTCTGTCTTTCAATGCAAAGTAAAGCATCTCTTGAATTTTCAGATGATGTCTTTATAGACATCCTATTAAAAGAAGAAAAAAAAAAAGAGAGAGAAATAGCTTTGCTTCTGTATTCCCCATATCTTCTACATTAAATAAACCAATATGTTATACTGTGTAGTAGAGGGCAACTGATACTGCTGTACATACCAGAACAGAAACAGTTAGTTTGGCAAACAGAAATTCACAAATGCCTGTGAATTTCAGGGATGGTTCAGCAATTGCAACTTTTGTTTTGAAATAGTTTCAGTGTTCCATCACCAAAAAGCTAATAAAACTAAGGCAACAGGTTATTCACTTACAATCCCTATCAGAGGCCCCCAAGAATGGAATGACTTCACTGGGCTAACTTCCTATACTGGAAGAAGCAATAGGAGCCATGCCATCTTCCTTCGGGATCATAAAATAAAACAGAGATACAAGATGAATTTTAACTTCCCTTGAAGATGCTGCACACAGCCTGAAATAACTGTTGCAGACATTCTAGGTTACCAGTGTTTGCTTTACCAGTGGATTATCCCCTCTTTGTGATTTTATTTGTATAACAAATGACTTATTAGCTGCTTAAATTCTCTTGTTTGTATTACAAAGAGAAGACTGTCAAGTCTAAAAAGCCATGACAGAAGACTGTGGAGCATAACTCAGAGAATATAAGATACAACACTATAAAACTTCAAACCTACAAGCAGGACACTGGTCAAACCATGAACCAAATATGTAAAAATGCATCATCATCTCAGGTTCTCCTTAGGATTTTAGTCTTTTTAATTTGCTGTGGAGATCATAGAACCACAGAATGGTTTAGGTCAGAAAGGACCTTGAAGATCATCGAGTTCCAACCCCCCTGCCATAGGCAGGGACACCTCCCACTAGGCCAGGTTGCACAAGGCCACGTCCAGCCTGGCCTTGAACACCTCCAGGGGTGGGGCCTCAACAACCTCTCTGGGCAACCTGTTCCAGTGCCTTACAACTCTCAAAGTGAAAAACTTCTTCCTAATGTTTAATCTAAACCTGCCTTCTTCCAGTTTATAGCCATTCCCCCTCGTCCTGTCCCAACATGCCCTAGTAAAAGTCATTCCCCAGCTCTCCTGTAGGCCCCCTTTAGGGACTGGAAGGCCGCAATAAGATCTCCCTGGAGCCTTCTCTTCTCCAGGCTGAACAGCCCCAACTCTCTCAGCCTTTCCTCACAGGAGAGGTGCTCCAGCCCTCGGATCATCCTCGTGGCTCTCCTCTGGACATGCTCCAGCAGGTCCAGGTCTTTCTTATGTTGAAGACTCCAGAGCTGGACATAGTACCCCAGGTGGGGTCTCACGAGAGTGGAGTAGAGGGGCAGAATCACCTCCCTTGACCTGCTGGCCACACTTCTTTTGATGCAGCCCAAGATACGGTTGGCCTTCTGGGCTGCGATTGCACATTGCTGGCTCTGCTGAGCTTCTGGTCAATCAGGACCCCCAGGTCCTTCTCCTCAGGGCTGCTCTCCAGCCATTCCCTGCTGAGCCTGTATTTGTGCTTGGGATTGCCCCAACCCAGATGTAGGACCTTGCACTTGGCCTTGTGGGCTTGGGCCCACCTCTCCAGCCTGTCCAGGTCCCTCTGGATGGCATCCCTCCCCTCCAGTGTGTCTACCTCACCAAACAGCTTGGTATCATCAGCAAATTTGCTGAGGGTGCACTCGACCCCACTGGAGATGGAGATGACCCCACCCGAGATGGAGAATGACAGGGAAAAGTTTACTACTTGGAACACCGAAGAGAAAAGGTTTCAGTGAAAACTTACTTAAAAGGGCCATTCTATGTGTTTTTAATCCCACAAGAACAACAGGTTTTTGCCTTTCCATTGCTTGCTTAACTCTAAGCATACTTATGATTTCTCTGGAGTGTACCAGCGCTGACTAGGCAATGATTGTTCAAACTAGAAAAGATAGCCTCCTGCAATCAAAGAAGGATGACTGGCTTTTATCCTCTCTCCTACTGACCACACTGAGCAAGCTGGGAATCTAGAGAAAAATCTTAGCTTACAAAGTCCCTTCTCTCTAATATCCCTCTCCCATTTCAGCATACAGGGACAGGCAACCTGGCACTCAGTAAGAGACACGGCTCTAAGAAAAGAAATTTTAAGTTTCTTAACTCTGTTTTGAAAGTGATGCTTGCACTATTTGCCTTTTACAATTAGACTGCCAAGGCATAATTCAAAGGCTACCAAATCACATCCACGTATCAAAGAACCACTCAACATTGCCTCTCCACAATGGGGCATGAGGGGAGGAAAAAGCCCAAGTAAGCGCATCCACTCGTAGACATCATGTGCCTACTGCAACATTTAATATTACATCAAATTAAACAATAAAACAGGAGAGAGACACTATTTGTGGTCCTTTTCCCAGGTACACAGTTTGAGTATAACTGACATTGAAACCATGACTTCTGACCTGTTTAAGGCTCTTTCATCACAATGACTTAATCCATCATAACGGATTAAAAAATTATCTCCCTTTCTCAGAGCTCCTCAAGTTTTCAGTAGCCTCAAATTCCTCCTTCCTGTTCACAATAAAATATGATCTACTGATGACATTCTCTAAATGCTGACAGGCAAGACACTGTTAGAGAAATTATTTTAGTGCACCCTGGTCCCAATACGATACAAAATCATGCAAGAGCAGATAGAGGCACCAATAAAAACCTCCTCACATGATCATCTGCCCACAATTTCTTAATCTGTCCAAAACACATTGTTTTATTCCAAGTTATAAATGCAGTTTATGCAGTATGAAAAAAAAAAACCCACCTCATTTAAGAGCTAAACAACTTCAGTTAGTGAATTCCTCACATAGAATTGCTTGAGGAATTTTTTGAAGGCAGATACACTACTTCTCACCATTAGAAAATGGAAAATGTCTCACTATCACACTCAATCATTCAAATATTTGGAAAAGATAGGCACAAACACCTGGACCTTCCCATTTAAAACAAAACTGTCTTAAAACGAGTAATTCACACAGTGAATGGCCAGGCATAAGACGTGCAGCTTAAGCAAAGGTTAAGGTTGGTACTTCCAAATATCTTAAGGAAAAAAATGAAATAAAATGCCTATGTATTGCCCACTTTCCAGTTAATGAGTAGGGAAGGATATTGTTAGTTTTTCCTCCTCTATTTGCCTTTTCTTTTACACAACTCAAAAAGTTTCCTCACAGCTACCAAATCACATTTTAAGTGGAGAATGTAAAAATCCTGTTTGTAACACTAAAAAAGAACTTGCTAAATACAGAATCAGACTAGAGACCCAAGATCCAATCAGTACATCTGGGTCACCAAATTTTCAGTATCTTTTAAAAATCCCCCCCCCCAGCCTCCCCAGTCAAGAAAGACTACAGGCAGCATCTTCAAAAACTGTTATGCATTTTTGACAAGCATAGGATCTGTGCCTTTAAAAGAAGGAGTGGAAGCTACTGAAACTTCTCTAAATATCTTTAGATACTTCTACAGTTTGTTTTTTTTTTTTAAACCAAAAGTAGATCATTAACACTAGGTAAGACTTGCAGACCATAGGTAATTCAAAGATCTGTGGAACTGATGATATAGTATGAGTCTATGTGAAGTATTGTAACCTGCCTAAAAAATTGATCGTTATTAAGATCCAATCGTCCAAGAACATTAAAACAGTTACACTTGTTTCACTACAGGTCTACCAAATTCAGCATCTGGTTTCTGTTAACAGCCAAACGGGAATGCAGAGTATAGCATAAGAATGCTACAAGCCTGTAAAGGCAACCCTCAATATTATCCCAAAGGCCCTGCCCCATACAGACACCCCCCAAACATCCTGTTGACCTCATTGTGTCCAAGTCAAGACAATCTCTTCCTCAGATTTAGACTTCAGTAGAGTCCTGTTCTGTGCAATTTGACAAAACACCTATTCAACAACACAGCCCAAAAGCTAAAAAGGGCATCATTTGATGCCATAGTGACAATAGCATAGTTGTAACAAGACAAGTAATTTAATACAAGAATAATTTACCAAATACGGATTAGCAAGTAAATACTAGTTCAGCTCAAACTTGACATTATCATCCTTACACACAAATTACTGGATTGAGTTTTAGAAACTGGTTTGTAGCAGACTAAGGCAGCTGATTACAGTAGTTACTCGAGGACTTAAAACCTATTAGCCTTACCCTGTGGTAAAAAAACCCCATAGCTCTAAGGAACAGAACAAGCTAAAACCCAAACTGCCTTAGCTAACGAAGAATCACAACAGTTAATCCAAATAGACTGAGTAATAATTCAGCCATACGTTCAAAGTATTTTTTCTAAAAAATGTCACATTCATTATTAAAAGGCCACAAAGCACGTAGCTTGTCTGAAAAACCTCACTGAGTTATGCCCAAATGCCAACAAAAAAGGTTAGGAACCCAGGGAAAATAACAAAGGGCTATAGGATTCTTCACCTACAATAGCTCACATGAAGCACAGAACAATTGGAGCACTCAGATTCTACCACATCTTTCAGATTGCTGACTTGAAAATAGTGCTACGTGGTATCTGTCTGAAAGAACACAGGAACCTAGAAATTTCAAAAGTTATTAAGTTATAGCTGCAGTCACAGTTTATCTGTGTTCTTATGACTGCACCTAGTCAGGAGTGATTATTCTCATTTTATCAGTCAGTGCCGTTAAGGGTAGCAATTCAGCTGTATCGATGAATTAGAACTTCTACTCCAAAAAGGAGCTGAACAGGGCAGGGAGAGAAGGGAAAATAGCACACTTACTGTACACTTTCGGAAATTGTGTTTCAAGACAAAAAGAATTCCCTTTCTTTCTCTCAATTGTGCCAAAATTCAATGGATTTCGATATTGTGAAATTCTCATTTAAGTTTACTAAAAGAAACAGAACATCCCTTATCTGCTTATGCCTTCAAAGAATTCCTTTGCCCCTTTGTTTTTTGCAGATTTGTAATATCCACACAGTGACTATCTTTTGACCTTTCTCCTTTGAAATACACTATTATTATACTGATATGATAGCTATTAAGTGCAATATCCCATTTAAGTAAGGAACCCTTACCACTAACATCACATTAGTACACAGCAGCTGTCCTATTTGTTGTTCTTTGCCTCTCCATTTAGTTTATTAGTTTAAATGGAATTAGAACAGAAATTGAATAGGGTGTGTTTTCAGTACGTCAAGAAGTTTAGATCACTTGATTCATTCATCTCAACACTCCTTAAGAGTTGTAATAAATTGCTTTAATTTCAACTTTTAGAAATAGTGTTTTATATTTAAAAATTATAAGCAAAACGCAGGGAAGTCTTCCTGAAAAGAAGAGAGACATACTTTCTGGATTAAAAGCAACTCTCTGGTGAACTGATACAAAAACATAGAACAATATTGAGTTACCACTCTCAATATTTTCTCTTCTCTTTCAATGTATTTCCACTGATTAGCAGACAAACATGTGACATTAACAACAGAATCCTATACTCACCACCAAGTAAACTATCTATGTCTTGTAGAAAGAGTAGATCCTAAACAATACACACATTTTCTTTTCTGTATCTTGTATCTGCCTTAAATATGCAGAAGGAGCAAGTATTATACAGACCCAGTAGAATAAAAACATCGGTAAAACACCAATATTGAAGACACTGACACATGATCTTAGGCTGCAAAACAAACCCTACAGGCAGTAATAGTGAGTTTTTATTCTCAAGTAAGTAACAGAAAGTAAGAGTTCATACATGTATGATCCAGCTATGAAATACACCTTGATAAAAATCAGAATTAAAAATTTTAAAGGCTGATGATAGTAATCTCATAATACCACCATGTATTAAGATGTTAGCCACTGGGAAGTGCAGCAGAGCAACAGTAGAGTGTCCATATGTAGAAGCTCACTAACAAAGTAGAACTTGCTACACCTAATACCCACTAGCAGAGCCTATTAAGTAGCATCGATTTTATGTATACGTATCAGTCTTCTAGAGGTGAATGAATTCTTGTGTGTGCCTCCTTTCAAAGCACCTGACCAATGCATTATTGTCTCATCCGAAACAAGAAAATGAGCATCAGCTTTTCCAGTTAATTTGGGATAGATTTCCTATGCACAAAATAAGATTTACTATTAAAACACTTGCATACATTATACTACATGTATGACTATTAAAATACTTGCATAAAACACTGTGTTTTCTGGGATATCTGACAGCAAATAAGACTTTGGGGATTTGTTCTGGTTTAGTATTTCATTTTATTACTGTCACCATTATGGATAAGCTATCATAGCCACATATTTAAACAAAAATAGAAAAAAAAGAAATTGACTGCGTATTGTAACAATCTAAAAGTAACTATCAAAAAAGCAGCAAAAACAGTTTGTCTTTTTTTTTTTTCTATAATTGATAAAAAATTGTTCACTATAAATTTCAAAAGACACTTTCTTAACGTTACAGTTGAAGAGCTTCAAGACCAAACTTAAGAAAGAACAGTAGGCAACGTAAGACAAAAAACAAAACTAAAAATCCACATTCCATACAGAAGACTCCTTCCCTTAAGATCATCTTGCATTTATAAACCATACGCATAGTATTTCTGTATCATACAAGTGGACTATTTGTAAGAATGTAATCACAGAATCTAATTTGATACCGGGTATTACAAAACTCAATGCAATTCTATTTAAGAGTTTAAAAAAAAAAAAAAAAGTAGGCTTCACTTCAGAGTGACAGGGAACTTCAAACTTCAGAGAAACGGAAATGGATTGGATCAAGTTTACATGTGTATTTTTTGCTCTAGTGAAAATGAATATATGCACAGTGCAGCCTGACATTTTTTTCTATTTCAACTTAACATAGCACACAACTGGCATCTAACCATGAAGTTCTTAAATTTTATTGCTAAAATAAACACAAGTGTTGAGCTTGATATTTCACCAAGATTTTTTTCCAATCGTCTTCCTCTCCCTAATCTAATGCAACATTTGCATAAATCCCCCCAAAAAAAATTCAGATCTGTAGAAGCCTACCAAACAGAGTAACTCATACTGGAAAATTCAAGAACTACAGATATTAGTGAGATCCGCTTTTACACTCTGTTTTACAGACAGCTTAAAGATGTATTTCCAGCAGTTCCTGAATTACAGTATTTGCAAAATCTGTTTGTGCAAAATGTGTACTACAGCAAAAGACTTCCCCCTCCTTCCCCTAATCTCATGCGCAATGCTTCCTCCCTCGGTACTTCCACATTCTATCATCTCATTTGTTAATTATTGCTTAAACCCAAATATACATTACCTGCATATTTTATAAAGAAGAGATACTCTTTAACTTCATTTGGTTTATTTTCTCATATACAAGAGTCCAACTGAACTTTAATGCTAGAAATGTAAAGTTGTGTAATTATGACTTAATTACTACCAGGCCTTTTAGCCTTCAAGATAAAAATATTATCAAGATCATAGAGGGCTTTAGCATCTTAATTAGAAGAACAAAACTGTTACATTTATGACCAAAAAAATGCATTATGCAGCTGAACAACTTATCCTAAATAAGTGACTTTTTTTTTTCCTCCACTTGAACAAATCATATAAAAGACAGGTCAGATTTCGAAGTACTCAAAATAGCCCACAACCTCGTTTCTCACAGGAAACCATGTTAAGCAACTATGTTGCTAGACAACAGAGTCACAAAACAAATGCTTTACCTTTTCAGAAGACAAGATTATTGTAACCTAACCTCCAGATAAACAAAAACTTTTGATCACTACATGGATTCAGGACTCCAACTTTATTTCATTATGGTGCTGAGGTTGTTATTCAATTTTGCAAATCAGGTGAAGTTAGGTAATAAACCTCAATATCTCTCTCCACAAAGAATTTGGGTACAGGAGAGCCATGAGATCCAACTCTTAATGTTTGCTACATTTGCTTATTAAACATCCACTGAAAACACAGTTGTTCGAAAAGAACTCCAAGTTCCGTGGTTAATATTCACTAAAAATATGTTACAATATCAAGGACAAAATCTTACCACAAAAAACTTACCCAGATCCTATAAGATCTGCTTATTCTCTAGAAAAAGGACTAACATCCACAAATTCCCTTCAACAGTAATTCATCGTATAGTCTTAATAATTTCTAGAAGTAAATTTTAATAGCTAAAACAATCCCCATTCACTTCCTAAACTTACCCTATTCATCTGCCCTCTGTAGCAGCAATCCTAAAATACAACCATGACACAAAAAAGGATCACTGGTCTTTGTCATACCTTCTAGAGGTTCCCTAGAAGACTCACCAAGGTCCCAGAAATAAGCAAATTCATTCAAAGCAAACCACAGCATAAAATGCTAATCTTCATTAAAATACATCACTAAGCAGTTAGCCATTCATAATTTGAGTAGTATTTCCCAACAAGAAAGGACAGCCTGCAAGATTCCATGAAATTGCAACAGAGAACAAAAAAAAAAAAAAAAACAAAACCACAAAACAAAGCAACTTAAAAAATACACAAGCAAAAACCCTAAAGCACCATCCTACCCTTTCATCTCTTTAATACAAATGGAAAAAACAGTAAAGGACATATTACTAGAACTTCTAGGGAATAATGATAATTATCACCAAATAAGAGAGCTCAGCATACTTCAGTATTCTATCTTAAAAGCTGTCTACAACCCAGGGAGACTTTTTTGTTTTGGTTCCTATTCAGTAATCTCAAATGGTGAGCCAAGAACTCTACAATCCCTGTAATTCAAAAGAAGAAAATTAAGAAGTTGAAAACAACTTCCTATATATGGAAACAGGAGCAGTGACATTCTGAATCTGCTCAGAACACCCCACCTCATGTCACTGACAAAGCTACAAAATCTACCTAAAATGCCTTCTCAGTATATCCACCAGCGAAACTCATTTCAACTTAAACTCAGCCTTTAAGTTTCTTAAGTAGAATAGATGAAAACTTTTGCTGTTTGTGTCCTTCAGCTCTGATTCAGTTAAGCTGTGCCTCAACTGCAAGGAATACAATACAGGGAGATAGCTTATAGTACTGCCATAGATTTAGAGGTGGGGAAATCACATTTGTTATTTTACATGAGGGCTACTTGATGATGATACTCTTTAACTGAAAGAATCATTACAAATATTGTATCAAAGAAAACACCAACCACTTTTCTACCTTAAAACTGTATAAACAACAGCACACGAATAGTGGTACATGAAAGAAGAAAGGTACCACCCTGAACAGAGCCAAGCAAAGGTGAAAACCACATCGAAAGTTCAGATACAGCCCAGGACATTCACAGTTTCACCAAAAAACATAAGCAGGCTGTAGATTTGTTTTCTCAATTTTTGCTCCAATTTGTATTTCTCCAACTTGTTCCACAAACCTTTTAAAATAAGACATGCAAACCAAGACAATCAAATAGGCCCATTCATGGAACTCAAATTATTGTTGCAGGTCACGCTCGGCGCAACTCCTTGTACAGCATGGATTTTTAAAACCATGTCTATTTTACTACTCTTTTCAAATTTAATATATTTTATTTACTTCCTTTAAGATTTCTGAAAAAATGGTTAAAGTCATTATATTTACATATATATATACACATATTTTTATATATATATAGCATTGGTCAAAGTCATGGCACACAATGCTTTATTACCTAAACTCCTTGAAGGTGTGAGGGCAATTTAAAAACACATATACTATGCTTCCTTGATGTCCCATAATTTTCGTAGAATTTTATACAAAAAGCTCAGATTACTTGTTTGCAAAAACTGACTCTCAAAAGTGCTGACAGAAGAGATACATCATTCAACATATAACAAATGCAGGTAAATAATTCTTAATTATCTGGCAATTTAACTGAACTGTTTCACACTACCCAAGGACCAAGTCCTATTTTCACCTAATCCTTGTGGTCTGAAAGGAAAGGGTCACAAGGACCCATGTTTAATAGTGTTTAGATTTTAATTCAGGTACGACACTTTCACAATATTTTAGAAACACAGTAACCTGAATCCCAAAAAAGTGTTAGTCAATGGCTGCACACTAGAACCCTTACTCATCTGGAATTTAGTCTGGTAGTTACCTTGACTTATATTCCACTTGTTTTAGTACTCCAATCATAGCTGTACCATATATAGCTCTCACTGGCACACACAGAGTATTCTCTCACCCCACAACCAACATCTTAACTTTAAGTCAATTTGGAAACTTATTTTGTATGCTTCTCCTTCAAGAGGATTACATTTCTCTTAGGTACTGCAATGCAATTGCGCAACACTTGCTTCATCTTTTCTTAGATTAGTTTTGAGCTGTGGTTTTCCTCCTCCAATGATTTGCTTTTGCTATTAATTCAATGGCAGTACTATTTTCCTCAGGTGGAATTATTAGAAAGTATCTTAATGAGTTATAACTACTATAAAACTGACAAGCACAATATACACTACTTTATTCTATATTGTTAAGGAACAACATTTGAAAGAGAATGTCTTCACTTAATCAGAGAAAATGGAAAAATACTTATCAAACTGAAGAAGTTAGTAGAAAAAAAATTAATAATATGGTATATACATATCCCAGCAGAAGACTTCCTTGAAAATCATGTAAGAACACTTCCCTTCATACCTTTTGGATAATTTCTCTTCAGGTCATGCATTTCAGAGGCATATTTAAAGGAAAAAAAATTTCACTGTAATTTGTGGCCTTTGTACAAGCGCCTTCCATTTTCTAACGAAATCCATCAGGAGAAAATAAGCTGCTAATATGGTAACATTTTCTCTGTTTCTTAAATATTACACATCACAGGCACAAAAGGTATATTCCTTGTATTAAGTTAAAAAAAAAATCTAGTATTTTCCCAATATCAATACATCACTATTGGCAGTCCCAAATAAAGGATCATAAATGACTACAGTAGTGGTCCATATTAGAATCAGTGGGAAGCAGTAATACTAGAAACAGCAGCAAGACATCCCTAAGAGCTACTTTTTAGCCAAACCCGATTAAGTACAGTATGAAACATGGCTTTTGGAATTTAAAATACAATTTTGTAACAAATATTTTAACAGTTTGATTTATAATAAAGCTGTAGAGCGTTAACAGTATATTTCATAGATTTTTGTACTCTTCGAGTCAATCTTAAAGAAAGCATCACAGGAAATTCTCTAGCCTACACATACTTACGTGCCCAGCATCATTTGCTGTTCTACGACTAGCGCTACAAAACCTAAACATGACCACATACTACACTACAGTAATATACTTGAGCTTTTGCTTGCAAAATGCAGCTAGACAAAAGCATTTTCATGCAAGTGTTATTACATGTTAAAAACAACCTCGTCTTTTGACATTTTGGTTCCAGACTCAAACTCCAAGCAAAAGCATACTATAATGCCACTTTTGCTGTGGTATCATGATGCATATTTGTTCCATATAACTACCAGGCATTGGCAGACATTAAACAATTCACATCACATTCAAATTTATTTCTGGTTTTCAGCAGAGGAACGTCACCACCACAGTCTACTATATGTAATGAATATGAAAGCCTACAATTTCTTTTAATCTGTCCCATAGTTCCTCAATAAAATGGTAAAGTCTATCAGACAAAGAAAAGGAAGTTAGGGAAAATTCACCATCCATCTCACAAAAGTAATTGATTCTCGAAGCCCATTTTAATCTTCATCTACCATTGCACCTGAAATAAAATCCAATTATTTCAGCTTCACAGGTGGACTGGATTTTCATCCCGAGAGATATGAATGAGCGATGAAATGACAAAAAAAAAAGCCCACAAATTAACATCGCACAATATACACGCTACATACAGAGCTGTCAAATCCCACACTTTGAACATTAAACTGAATCTGCTGCTCCCCAGTTTAAACCTTTAGCATTAAAATATTAGCCTCACAGCACAAAGACTACTATGCACTGAATAATACTATACTTGGGCAGTACAGCTTGCCCAGACAGTGTTTCACCTTGAGCAGGAAGGCTCAAGGCTAGTGGGAACTCTATCCACAGGCGCAAGCTCACACCAGAGCCTAGTGCTAGACCCTTCTCGATCACATGGCCCCACATACAGCACACAGTTTTCCATAAGACCCAGTGCACAGGTCTCCCATGTCAGGGTTCCACAGCAAAGGAAAATAAATCTATAAATACGCTCAATAAATTCATCCCTGGTTCCAAGCCACTACTGCAACCCAGCTTTCATTATTTAATTCTCAGCACCGTATGCAAAACCAGCTTTAAGGATAGGAAAGATACCATATTTTCCTTTCTAAGTATTAGTAATATTTAAAACAGGTGGAAGGAGCTGGAAGTGGTCATTTATCTATGCAGTAACTTCCATAAGCACAAAGTAGGATGGGGGTCCCCATCATACAGCCCCTACCCTCCAGATTTAACAGTATAAAACCACAATCTTATTTTCATGCATTACATGCCCGACACCATCACCCTTGTATATTTTATACTACAAGTTGTTTCACAAATTCGGGAGTATATATGTTTGTCAGATAGTAAAGGTGCTTGGGGCCTGGCACTGTGGTGGGGACTGTTTTGTTGTAACTATTGCTGTATGGAGAGTGTTTTATTGTAACTATTGCTGTACTTCACAAAGTAAAAAGAGAACAAAATAAAACTAATGATCAAAATCTGGAAATGAGCAAGAAGTTGTATTAAAGCCTAAGCAACGTAAAAAAAATCCAGAAAAGTTTGATAGTCACAAAATGAAAATTACAACTATTGTTAATAAATTCCTTAGAAGTCTGAGCTATTAAAAAAGAACTAGTATTTAAAAAATACATAGCTATTGATTTTAGAGTGGGAAAGCAAATTTACTACAGTAAACCTGTTTATTCATATTTTCAACAATTGAACAATCCTTTTACACTAGCATTGAACCTTTATGTAGTCTAATTATTTAAAAGGACAGCATGCTTGCTCTTCTTCAAAGAAATTAACAAAGAGGAAGTTAACAAGCTTCATCTGCCATTCCATTTTCAGCAAAGTAGCCAACAATAGCTCAAATGTTATTTTTAAGTGAATATAACTGGAACAGTCAAACAAAAGGTCACCCATTTTACTGGTGTGGAAAAATACAGGACAGGCCTCCTGGCCGCCCAGGACTGTTCAGTACTTTGTATGATCAAAGCTAAGCAGACTCTGGCCTTAATACAAATACCTTCCTATCTCCCCTCATCCATACATATTATTTGCAACACGATTTTAGTCACTGTATTTTATGGTGACTTGTATAAACAAATCCGATTTACCCCCCCCCAAAGGAAAAAAAAAAAAAAAACAAACACCCCAAAAAAACCCTAGAAAACATCTCCCAGTCTCCAAACACAGATAAAACAATCGTAAGTTTCAAATAAGTTAATTAAAAATATACTTTTTTTTTCTGAGTTACATCACATAATTTGAGTCAGCAGAAGCAACTGAAAAACAGCTAGGTTAACAGAAGTAAGGCCATGACTTTTTCAAATATGCTGTTCACTCACAGAGCTTTAGGCAACTAAAATGTCAATATGTATAGAATTTACTGAAACAGATTTAATGATCTCCAAATGACAGGAAAAGCAAAGTCAAGGTTCACTTTCTGAAAATACTGTTTTGTTGCTGTTACTGTGGGCATCCCACACTGTCACCTTCATACTGAAATCTGTTTTCATTTATAGCAGTAGTATAGTTTTTAAAGAAAGTCAAGCAATGCATTTATTTTGTTGAAATCGCAGAATTCTTGAAATCCTAAACTGAATGTTTCATCCCTCCAAGTTTTTGAAGAAATATTTCAATGATTTTGATTTGTTTTGCTGTGCTACAGCACCTCTTTTCTCTCTAATTCCCTCTGTTCTATATATGAGGTTGTATGTTTGAAGTTCCTCCTAGTTGGCTGCCACTCTTCTTCCTGCATCAAGTTCGTACTTCTGTCACTCATTTTGTAGGATATGTACAATCTCTTACCCACGTACATCAGATGACATGTTTTCTATTCCACCTACAATTCTCTCCTTTTCCTTGCTCTTTATGATAGGTTTTAACTGAGCAGTTCTCCCCCCATTTCCTTTAAAGATGGCAAATTCTTTAAATTTCTGTTTAACCTACATCAGGCAAGGTCAAACAGGTCTCCCACAATAACTCTGGGTCCTATGTACACCCATGAGAGTACCCTTACTTCTCTCCTAGAATAACATCCCCAAATTATTGCTCCCGCGATATCCCCCCCTCTACGCAAACAGCAATAACCTATCGCATCGGTTTCATGCCTCTCCCACTTTCCACGCTGTGCTTACTTTGCACACTGGCTTGGCAAAAGGCAGCAAATGGCATGATCATGTATTACTACAGGCTGACCACGGCGACGCAGAACGGAGTTCCCCCTGTTTCTTCCCCAGTCTCTTCTCTAACCATCTGCCTGTTTCTGCAAGACCTGTATGTCTGCAACAGAGCTGGAGAACACTGCCCCTCTGCCAAAGCTGAGTAGGAACTGAGCAAGTGGTTGAGAAGTTCCTGGCAGGGTGGGAGGACAGGCTAATGGACAGATGGGTGGACAGATGGAACAATTGCATAAGCAACCTTCCCTCAAACCAAAATAAACTTTGAAGTCCCACCTGTTCCACAAAGCATTTCACCAGCACTAGCCACTCCTCACTTCCAAGGTTTTCTGTTTTGTAATAGGCTATCCTGCATAAAGTAGTAGCTTTAGTCTATAGACTTTCCGGATCAACACATTACTGACTGTACATCACGATGTACAGCTACAGTGCTCCATAAATAACTGTCTTTAACAAGCTGTACCCAAACAAAACTTCACAGTTAAGGAGAAAAATAATGGTTGCATAAAAACACTATAATGGCATGTAATTTAAAACATCCTTCCTAATAATAATGTCAACAAAAAAAAAAAGGAGAAAGAAAACACAAGATTTTGGGGTGGGGTTTTTTGGGTTTGGTTTTTAGGGGGTTTGGTTTTCTGTTTTTGTGGTTTGGGTTTTTTTGTTTTTTTAAGAAATACAAAAATATGTAGCAAAGTAAAAATAAAGACTACTACCAATTAAAGGATCTGCAAAGGCGTCTTGCATTTCAACAGCCTAAGACTGTGTGAAGGGATAGAGAAGAAGCTGTGCTAGATGAACAGATGGATAAGGAAAGTGTGAAGAGGTCCATAAGGTAGATTCAAGTTTTTAAAGCATGAAACTTCTGAAGCAAGCATAGGACTCACTGTAGGTGTTTTCATACAAGGATAAGTTAAGGTGAGCGATTTGGGGGGTTTCTTTTGGTGTTTTTTTTTTTTTTTTTTTAAAGCTTATAGATGTAGGTAGATTACAGCATACTACCTGTACATGTCCAGAGTGGTGAATTTGGGGATACTGCAACTCCATCCTTGTCTGACAAACAAGGCAAGGAAGACAAATTATTTTTGCAGAGGTTAAGCAAACAACCAGATGGCAACAGTGTTTCTACTCTCAATCTGCCACATGCACAAAAAAGGGGAGAGATCAAAGTCAAAAGAAGAAAAAAACCCAACTGCTTGCACCAAAGGCCTTTGCTTCCTTTTCGCTGGAATTCTCTTTTCGAGTGCTCAAAATAAGATAATACAGCAGCGCCATTAAAATGAGTTGAGCATAGGGAGGGGGGTGCCCTGGAAAAAGATGAATAATTCAATTTTACACAACTTCTTCCTAGTGACATTTTAGGAATAAATATATTTTTAGGAAAATACTGCTTTTAAGCAGAAGATCTAACTAGAAAACCTCCTGAGGTCCCTCTTCCACCCCGATGTCAATTATCACTTTAAAATACCCTAAGCAAGCCTACTAAAAACAGCAGCAGAAAGCTGGAGAGGAGGTATTCTATATTCATTAATAGATTCAGCCTCACTTCAGTAAGCATCCATATTGCAATAAAAATGATATCATTTTTTAAAAGTGTAAGCTCTGAGGTCCACAATTGAAAATTATTAACATCTATTGTCACTGCTATGACAACTGTCTACTTTTTGACTAATAAACACTTTTACATTTTGGATGAGTAGTTCTATGCATAAGCAACTCACAAGCAAATTTCTGAAATGGTACATAACAAAAAACAAACTTGTTCTGAGTTATCATAAATCTATGCCCATCCCTATTTTTCATCCCCAAAGCATATTCTAACAACACAGAAAACATGAGCTGCTTGTATGTCTACCAACTATTTTGATCAACATGAATTTGAAATATCAATTAAGATGTGAGATTAAAAACAGTTTCATATACTATACGAGGTGCTGTATGTTTTAACAGTTTTAAGATTTCTTCACCTCTGAAGGGGGTCACATAAAAACTAAAGTCAGATGTGCCCCCACCCTGCATACGCTTCTCCATAAGCAATACAACTGAAGTTGAACATATGTTTAACTTATTACACGTGCACAAATATTTGTAGGGCTTAAGTGACTCCAGGGAATAAACAAAATGCTGCCAAGTGTTCAAAATAAAAAAACAGAAGAGGAAGCTTTTCCTGCAATTTGTTTTCAGCTACTGTAAAGTTTTTACTGAACACCGCAGATTAACAGGAACTTAGAACAAGTGTAACAGCTCTAACAACAGGAGCTTTACGAAGAGCTGACTATGACATATCCCACCTTCCATGCACTTCGGTTTTGCTAGTGCTATTTCAGATAGCAGCCAAAAATGCAATCCAAAAAAAAAACCCAAAACAAACAAACAAAGATGCAAAACAATCAAACTACATTACATTTACTCATGGAAAACGGCTCTGATGAACCAGCAATTAACATGATAAGCTGCAGCATGCAAGATATTCTTACCAGACATACTGAAATTTGTTGTAAGAGCCAGCATAGAGTAATATCCAAATCCTTCCAGCAAGCTTTTGAAGCTTATCTACTACAGAACTTCAATCGGAACACAGTTTCCTCTTCACCATCATCTAGAAGTATTGTCCAGATGAAAAGGGAGAGGAAAGAAAGAGAGCACTGCACACCACCAAGCATCATGAGCCTGCAACATCCAGGGCACACCAGACCTTCTGCTCTACCAATGCCAGCATTGTGCTGATGTACGTATAGGCAAACACAGGGAGTTTGAGATGTGAATAACAAAAAATTAAATAAGATTAGGAATAATCTTATTTCCTAATCTTCATAAGATTAGGAAATCTAGCAACAAGTAGAAAGCTTATAAACACAAATTTACTGTGCTCTCCCATTTAATTCAAAAGTCTGTACGCTTTAAAGATAAATATTTAAGTACAAAGTCCCACTTGCTGGTACAAAGCTTAAAAAACTTACCAGCTGGCAGTTATTTTTGTGGCCATGAAATTAGATTGTTCTAACAAGTTAAAATGTCACCCAGTCTACCACACACAGGTCAAGCAGAAAGATCTACCTTCTCAAGGTCAGAAAGGGATGAGACTGTAAAGCACTGAATTGATGTGCATTCAAGTAGCTCTTCAGTTACATCACATGTAAGTGCAACTTTACAGCAGAGTAGTTGCTCACTTCATAAGCACTAAGCTCACTTAAAGTAAACCAAATGTATTGAGGAACTCCCGAGTGATTCTATGCCGGATAGTTACTCCAAATAATTATCAATTCAATGGGAACTTAAAAAAAAAAAAATATCCATTTCAAGACCACAACAACTTCTATGAGTTTGAAAACTAAGGGTTTCCCCAGAAACACAAGGGTTTCACAATTATTTGTTAGATGATGAGATCAACCAAAATACAGTTCTAAGAAACTAAGCTAAATAAGAATTCTTCCCTACAAATAAGTCATTGTAAGTGTTAACCATTTCTCTGAATTCATTAAGAAATGTAGAGTTCCTACAATACATGATGACTTTTAAATACCGACACTTAATTATGAAGAAAAGTGAAGGAGGGGTAAAAAAACATTTTGTTTTCATATTCAAGCTCCAATAATTATTTTTAATACTTAATAGTTGAATAAATATTTGATTCTACTGAACCTTACAGCCACATCCTCCCTTTCCTTCAGTTGAACGAAGCAGCATGGTAGCATTAACATCTGCACTTCTATAGTCATCTGTAAGAAAAGGTTAACAGAGACAGTGATACAATTCACCAAAATAATGGAGCTCTATGTGGCCGGCATAATGAGGATTCAGTTAAGAATTGATTCACATTTTGGTTTTTTTGAGAGAAGATTTTTCTTTTGCGCGGGGGCCGCCCCCCCCCTTTTTTTTTTTTTAAATATTGCCAAGCAAGTATTTCTCGTGAATGCCACCCACAGCAAGATTATCTCTTTCCAAAATAAGTGTCACTGTTAAGTTTTCCGATTGTTAAAAATACATCAACTAAAGGATTAATTTTCAAGACATTAATGGGCAATTCCAACACTAGAAGGTTTAACCAGCTTAGATTCAGAAGACAAACTTAAAGCCAAACCGGAACATACTAACACCTCTTCTGAACTAATGTTAGAAAAATAAATGTAATTGCACTAAAGCTAGAATTAAAAGCTTCTGGAGACCTAAACACTTCAGTATCACAGATAAGTATTATAGAAAGTCATCGGATATTAACTACAGCATCTATTTATTCCATTCACATTTTCCTCATTTTAAGACACAGCAATAGATTATTTTGACTCCACAGTAACTAAACCTAACTTAGGTATCAATCTTCATATGAACAGAGAAGCAGAACACAACTCTAACTTGAGAGCCCATACATTAATTTCTGAAACTTATTTTGCGTAAAAGAAACAGACATGGAAGTTCTCCAAAGGCTAGCCTATTCCGATGAAATTCTCATGACTGCCTCAGAGAAGGAGAAAAAAAATGCAATATTTCTATAGTAACAGAATTTAACTTATGCAGAACCTTTCGAATTTATTTTGTTCTTTCATTGTGATTTCATCAAGATATTTAATGCGATTATTTCTGCTAAGCTAAAATATAAAATTTAACAGTGACAAAGAAATATATTATCACATTCTAAACAAAATGCTTATTTTTAAAAGCTGAATACATTAGTGTTGTGAACATTCAGAAGTTTAATGTTTTTCCTTCATCCATATTTAATATCATGAAACTGCACAGACTCTGCAAGAGGACTGATGTTGTAACAGTGATTTCCTCAATTTACATACATACTGTTTTAATGCTCACTTTAATTTATATAATGAAATTAATTCTTACTGCTTCTGATGCAGAAAGCTGACATTACCATTCACAAGCAAATCTCCATCTAGATATTAAAGTATTATAGTTCAAATACAGAATTTGGAACCAGGAAATAAACTCTATTACTCATTATATTACATATACTCTTTAGTGACAGCAAGTCACTGATCATTCTCATGTCTTGATGTGAAAAAAATCAAGATAAAAATCTAGAGTTGCTAGGTTTAGCTCATGAGTAGTGCTAAAATTCTTTAAAATTCCCAAAGAGAAGTTATGACAAATGTAACCCATTCTTGTTCCTTTTACATGACGAGCACACAGTTCACAATGACTTCATTTTATCCTCCATGTCAACACATTTCCAGGGTAGTTTCCTCTCATTACTGTTTCATGACGCATATTCATGCTCTGCTCAGAGTAAGCATACAAGCTCAAGAAAATTCCCATAAATAAGAATTCATCTCTTACCCAGAGCTTAAATAATACCTGGGGAAAACTGCTGGTTGTTTTTTTCTTTCCAGATTTCTACTGCTAAGTGTTGTGTGTTCAAGATAGAGAAAGCTAATGCTTATATGTGAACAGTTTTCAAGAGCATCCATATATAGTCAGTATTATAAATAGCTATTTTTATAACAGCACCGAACTGGCTTTTCATTATATATAGAGAGAGGGTGTTTTCTGCATACAGAAATTATTCTCTTATTCTACCTTGTACTTGCAGTCTTAGCTCTCCTCCTACTCACATAGTCCTGCTCCATACAACAACAGAAATAGCCACTGCTAGTGTCAAACCACGCTGGCACTATAGTTAACTATACCAGTGCTCCAATAATAGTTTCCAACAGACTAGCCCAAACCTCTTTATAAAAAGAAGTTCTGTCTATACCGATCATACAATTTTTTACATTTTCCTGTAGCTGTTTCACTAGTTGAAAAGGCTTATGAAACTGATATTCTTAAGGGTTTTGTTAGAAACACAGAGCTACAGCAAGCATTTCAGTATCTGAATCTCAAAGTGTATTTTTTCCTTATCATTAATAAACTAAACTGAAAGGATCTATGAGAACATCAAAATGGATCTGCAATTTCTTTGTTTCAACACTTGAAGTTGTTAAAACTAAGCCAGAGCAGATCAGCTACAACACTGACAGGTTTGCTACAACTCTCATTTTAAAGTCAGACAAAAAGAATCAAAACATATTTCTAGTTTCAGCTCCCCTAAAGTTCAAAACTAAAACATTAAAAAAAAGATTGTTAACATAAAACAACAATAGATTATATATCAGATTCATTACAATTGTCAACATTCAATTAAAGTTAAAAATCAGGTGTAATGCAAGTATTTTTACATGTGTGTTTCTGAATAATGATAACTGCTTTCAACTGCAGGTATAAGCACTGGCTGAAATTAATTCCAAAATTAGTTCCAAAATATGGTATAGCACTTGTTCCTTGCACCATTTGATTGCTACAGCTTTAGATTTCTCCTCTTTCCTATAAACTATGGTCTTTCACCCATTGTAATGTATCATCCAGTTTTTCTGCATTCCAGCAAAATCTAAGGGCGGTGACACAGATTTTTACACAATTTTGATTTAAGTCCCCCAATACTACAGTTTTAGGTAAATACTGTCACAAACAAGGCCATACTCCTCAGAGTTATTCAATGCGGAGGCTTCTTTAGGCACAGAGCTCTCTCCTTGCACAGTATCTTGCCAGAAGTACAAAGGGTGAGATTTTCCTTCCTATTGCCAAATGAGCAAAATGACAGAAATCTTAAACACCCACACAACTAGAGGTAGTATTTAAGTCTGTACAATAGAAAAAGCCAATATTTCTATTATTCAATCTACCTATTAAAATGGCGCTTCATGTTTCTACTACAAGCAGGTATATTTTATATTTTAAAAAAACTGCAGATCTCTTCGCTGTTAACTCAGCGCACACATGCACTAAGACAAGAAAGATCTTAAAGATCATGTTGGTTTAGGCAAACCCAACAGACTACATGAAATCTTAGATTTGACACCCTTACACTGAGATCTGGAAAAAATAGTTAAGTGTTCTCACAGATAGTAAAATGTATATATAGTAAAAACTGGTAGTAAAAAAAAAAAAAGTATAGTAAAAATATATATATACACACTAATGTATATATAGTAAAAAAAGTATGTCAACTGGCAATATGCAACTTGATCACTCATTATACTGGAAGCCTGCAGTGCTCAACATCTCTCTGAAAAACAGTAGAAGCTTGAGGACAACAAAAGAAACTAACAGAACAATTTAAAACTTCTCTCCAGCAATACTGCAGAACCTGAAGGCCATTCATGATCTGCATCTATCAGTATGCCAATGGACCTTCCTAGCCCTCCTCTATTTTATATTCTCTCACAGACTCTTTGAGATGTTCCAAAGCCTTGCTAAATAAATATGTATTTGCAATAAATAAGAACCCTTCCAGATATGACTGTAGACTAATATATTACCACCTTGACAAGTCTACTGAGTAGAAGTCAGGTAACAGCTTCCCTCACCCAAGGCACAGCACAGTGGAATTTGCATGATCATTTCTAATTTCACTATGGCAGTTTTACGCTGTTGCTGTTTCAGACAGCTACCTGCCGCAGCAATGGTAGGCAGCGCACGATGCAGACAGAAGGAGGATCTCCGAGAGCAAGGCTGGAGTAGTTCAGCAACAGCAGGCAGAGCCCTCACATACACCAAAGAAAATGGAATAGGAACAGAGCTTCTTGCTCCCCCAGCCCAGGAGGGGCATTGCTGCAAACACACAAAACCCCGCTTGAATAAAGATCGTTTTCCCTTCCACACGCTCAAGTCCAAGGATAGCAACCGGGTTTTCCCTGCTCACCGACCGATATAAAAGATGAAACCCCAGAGCAGAATCAAGGAATAGCCCAGCAATGGGAATCCCGGCATCCCTCTTCTTCCTAGCGGCTCAAACTGAGGAACAGCCTTCTCTCCTGGGTGTTGTCCCCTCTGACGCTCTCCATCACCACCCACCCACCTCATAACGACCAGTATATTTTCTCATAACCGGCACAGAAAATGCCCAAGCCCAGCAACAGCACCCCCCCCCTGAGAAAAAAGAAAAAAAACAAAAAAAAACAACAAAAAAAACCCCCAAACCAAAAACCAAACCCACAAACACAACACAAAAACCCTCCAGAGAAACACTCCCTTCCTCCAAATCATAATAACCGAAGGACTATCTTTTTTAGAAAAAGCCCCTCCAGCCAGACGGAAGGGCCATGAGGGGAGGAAGAGGGGAGAGCCAGACCCAGACAAGGCACACAGCCGGAATCCCACAGGCGGCCGCCGCCACCCCACCCCCCCGCCTTCCCGGGGCACCTCAGTCAAACCCCGACCGGCGGGGCCGAGGGGCCGCGCCCGCGGCCTCTACCCCCTCCAGAGCGGGGCGGCGAGCGGACACCACC
>NW_009646515.1:1206388-1235830 GCF_000708025.1 Charadrius vociferus | reverse complement strand
GGATTTCGCCTAACGGATAGGCTTTTTTTGTATTATTTTTTTGGCATGGAAACTGGTCGACGCCCCCCGGCACGCAGAGCCGTTAGTCACCCGCGTGCGGAACGAGGTGGGGGGTGGGGGGGAGGGCCATAGGAACTGGTGCTGCTATGGATGGATGGATGGATGGATGGAGAGAAAGGCAGTGGGGATGTTAAAAATCGGTATCTCCTTTTTCCTGAGATCAGCTCCTGAAACGGTGAAAATGTCTCCAGCACTCAAGCATTTCTCCAGCCTTTACAAAACCATAATCTCGGCTTGCAGATGCTGTTGCTGGTGCCCGTAAGGCTTGCACTTAACAGCTTTGCTCACACAAATTAAAAACCGGTTAAAAACTAAAGCTGCTTTCAGGCAAGCATCGAATATCAGATGCATCATGGCAAAATGCAGTTCTGCAAGTTATGGATGCTTGAACTCAGCTCCCATTTTCTTTGTATGCTTCAATGGTAATTTAAATTAGAAAAATGTTATGAAGCCCACTGGACATAACATGCCGTAGGACTCAGCAATACTTGAGTATTGCTAATGTAACACTAACCAAAAGTATATTTCTTTTGTAAGGATAGGAACCTTAAAAAAATCTGCGCAGACAGATAACAGAACTTAAGTCATTGCAGTGCATAAAAACCAGACTCCTAATTTTCATTTGTCGTTCCACACAGACTGCTTCATGAGCCTTGGGGCACTTAAGTGTCTTAGTTTGGATCAGGGATGCACTTTTGAAGCAAACGCTGTCATCATCTCTGCTCACAGTGCTTTGATTCACAGTGTGGAGTGGTGTTGGAGTGCATGAACTAGATCCCTTTTGGATGAAGCTAAACTGTCAGAGGTGCTCCAGGATTGCGCCTAATGCATTCCAGCCACAAATGGGCGCTCAGTGGGACTCAGACTGAATTAGATGAACATTAGGAATGCTTGAAATGTGTATAGCTTGGAGATCAGGCCCTCAGCACCAACTGTTTCACTCTACAGGTCTTCTGTTAGGCCTTGGTGCTTGCCAGTGTAGTCAAAGACTCAAAGCTTTGTAGTTCAGAAGTTAGGTCCCAGAGGATTTCCAATATAACATCTGAAAGACCGGATTCAAGGTTCACGGCAGGCAGTCAAACTGATCTTCTGAAACTTTGATGCTTAAAAGTCTGCCAAAACTCCCAGTTTGTGTATGGATCTCCCCATCTTTTTGTGTCAGGAGTACATCACATCTTCCATAGCTATAAGGATAACTTGAACCGAAGTTCAAGATGTGACGCTGCTGTCTAAAGAGTAGAAAATGTGCTACCGATGTTGCTACTCCAGATTGTCAATGCCTTTTGTGGTCCTTAATTATCCCCCTATGCCTGTAACTGATTCCAGGACAGAAGGCAGTGGTACTACAAGTTAAAAATTAAGATAAATGACTGGGTAATGCTTTAATGCTTAAGAATAACTGAATGAATTTCCGGTAACATATGCTAGCAATTAAAACAATTTTTTTCTATCAGCGTATCTTGTCATTTTAATATGAGGCCAGATTGTAAGTGATGTAGTACGTGTAGATTTTTTGTGAGAAGGCATGGACAGAACCACTGCTGTGGCAAAACTTGAGCAGAGAAGTGTGGACTCTGTTGTAATCTGCACAAAATCAATTTCCTTTTCCTACAGTGCTGCTCACAAGGAACCAGTTTCACTCACTAACATGATGTAGTTAATCTTTTTACTGACATCTGCCTTCTGGATTTTTCTCCTAATATGGTATGGGATAGAGAAGATAGAACACTTTATAATAATCTTTAATCTTGAGCTTTGCTTCAATAAGGACAGCAGTCTGTAATTTTACATGCATGAAATCAAACACCATAGCTCACTTGTCTTCTGGGTTTCTTCAGTATTCGTCATCGTATTTTTCTCCCTCATCTTGTGGTTGTGACAGAAATGTTAGAGTACAACAGATTTTTTGTTTACTGCATCCAAAAGTTTAAGGCTAATTTCACTCAACTAATCAGATGGAATTTTCTAATGTGAACCCTTGCAAATCAGGCATGGATGTGGAATCCAAGCCCTTTTTTTCTCACATACACATCATGGTCTATAATAGAGATTTTGTTTTGGGAAGCTAGACTAGGCTCCACCAAGTCACTAAAATAAATATAGGAAAAAATATGATTTACCAGGTGGATGAAGCATATATGACTGAATACAAAGCAGCAGGTCTTATTCATAACAAGACAACATTTTTAGACATTGTTCCCTTAAAAAGAAGGGGAAACGCCCAAGTTTGGGCCACCTAAGGTTTATTTCCAGGGACTCCTAAGGGGGTTGTGGAGTGATCCAGGCCAGAGACAAACACTTGAAGACAGCAGCCAGATTGTCTTGGCTTCCTTTTTTGGTCCCACAAGCTAGCTGGCTCGCTGTCAGGCTGGCCCTCCAGTGCAGATCAGAGCAGTCTGATCTCTTCTGCTGGAAACGGCGTGAAGTGCCAAGTCCTACACGTGTCTTCTCTAGGAGTGCCTATGAGTCATTGTACCAGCTAGGCGTATGGGCAGCTACTGGTTTGATGGCTAACCAATGTAATACAGTCTTGGTAGGAAAAAGCTGCTTACCCACTGCATCTGTGTCAAGCCACTGGCACTGAGAGCCGAGTAGGAATAAATTTGATGTAAGTATCAGTGGAAGTGGATGGCAAGAGGATACTGAGTAAGTAGCATTATCCACATGGTTTAGACAGGTAGAAATGTAAATACATGGAGCAAGATACTATCAGAACACTTCAGAAGAGCCTTTAAAAAGACAAAAATCAATGGGATTTTTGCCTGCTGAAAAGTGCAGAAACTGGCACATGGGTAGGAGCAGATTATTCATTTATTCTTCCTTGCAGTGACATTTCATTACATACAGAAGAAACAAAAACCATGAGGAAGTGAATAGATATTGTTTCTTTCCTAGGGTCTTGAGAGAAAACAATGCAGCAGAAGGGAGTGATGCTGGTTTTATTATTATTCTGTACAAACTGGCTGTTGCTTTCCCAGGAACCAAGCTCTCAGTTGAGCAAGCAGTAATTTAAAAAGAATTTTATCATGAAGTTCCTATACAGCGTTGCATATTTAATACGTGCAATAAATGCCGACAGTCACAATTCTCAGGTGGTAGAGTTTGCTATAACCGCACTGACATTCTTTTACGAAGCTTTTCTTAAAATGTGTATTGTAAAATGTGTAATTTGCAAGTATTGCTCTTGAATGGGATGGTTTCATTTTGAAGACTGGGCACATGATCAAAGAGTTATGGCTTTATTCCTCCCTGTGCAGTCATTTCCATGCAAGGGCTACAAACCATTTTTTTCCTGCTCCATTTGGTGGGTGCTGCAACCATCCTTCACCAAAATGGCAAGCGGTTCACTTCATAAGGTTTGCCTGGTATGGGTGTTTGTGGGGATTCAACAGGGGTGAGGGTTTTCTGCACATCCCCCCAGCAGCATTGCTAGCTGCTCTGCCCAGCACCGCCGCTAAGCCAAACAGAACCCTTCCGGGGGAAGTACAGAAGAAACAGTGCTTGGTCTGTAAGAAATAGTTTTACTGTCTTATTTAACAAGACGTGTTTAGGCTCTGAAAAGTACCAGTGATCTAGAGCTTACCTACTCTCTGCCTCTACGTTTAAAAATAGGTTTTCTGTGCTGCTTAGCCACCTGCTGTATTCTCCTCTTATGCATTACCACTGCCCTTTCTTCTGGCTTCCTAAACATATGTGGGTAGATCGCAAGATACACATTCTGCTTTTGCAGAGCCAGGACTCAGCCTAATTATAACCTGCAAGATCAGGACGTGACTGTTTTGACTTGCAGAAGCAAAGATGAATAATTTAGTTGTTGACATTTAATTTGTTTAGATACGCTGAACTCCGTCCGCTTTTTACTGTAATTTGTTGTGTTTATGACAGTGCTGATACCCGATGAAAACGACCCATGTGTGCAAGCCATCACTAGCATTGTATTTTCCCATGAAGTAAATTGGCTTATAGCAAAGTAAAAACACTTTTGTTCTTTTATAATTCAAAAGTCAGTGTGTTTTTATAACTTCTCCATGACAAGAAAATAGCACACAGAATAAAGTTAAATAATATTTTTTTCCAGACTATGGTAATTCAGACAATGTGACATTTCAAAGAACTATACATCTTTATTTCAATAATAATGACCAGTTATGGTTAATGGATTTCATTCATCTTAATATGTCTTACTGTGCGTAATAGTTACCTTCAGTGTGCACGTAGGTAGCTTTGCCCATGAGGTATTTCATCCTTGAGCATAATTCATAGTTTTATGTCAGCGTTTGGTTGGAACAAGACAGGGGGTAAGATGACATGATTGCAGGGTGGCTTTCTGTTGCAGTACTCTGTGTCTTAAGCTCTGAGGGGGATTCCTGTATGTCTAGACCCATCAACGCTGCAGTCCTCAGAGTAATGGTACTGACACACATCATTATAGTCTCACAGATCACATCATCTTCCACCCCCTTTCCCCCCCGCTGGAGTTCTGGTGTCCCTAGAAATGATGTCAGAATGAAAACATAGCAGACAGGATAGCTCACATATTTTCCGGTGATTATTTTCTTAAAATCAGTTTTGTTTGCAGAGCATTTGTAACTTTCCATAAACAGTTTCCTCTCCTTATATTTAAATACTCTATTTCCTCCTCTGTCTTATTTCTCCCTCATTCTCCTTTCTCTCTTGGTTGCATTTAAACTTTACTTAGTTACTATTTTACTAGTGTCAGTGAATCGTTTTCACCTATACCAGCAGTATTCCCAACTTAGGGCTCTTTTGACCTATTTACTAAGATAATAGGTTTCCATAGGAAAGAAGAATCACCGTTCCTCTCTAGAAGAAGAAGAATTTGTTAACTGCCTTACTAAGCCAAGCCCATGCCCACTACATTTAGCATCTGTATACAGAATCCCCGAACTTTATATATGAAACAGTAATATATGAAATATTGCATCTAGGCTGGCAGTGTCTCACTAAATGTAATCTTCAATTAAATCAAAGATACAACTTGGTTTTAATGTATCCCTTGGTTTAACAGGGGAAAAGATGTGTATGTTTTTTGTAGTCTGACATACAGAAGAATATGTTCAAAAATATGAATTTAAATATAGCACAGAGAGAGGCATCGTACAACAATATCAACATGGTTGAGATGTTACAATTTCTACCTATTGTAACATGTATTATCATCTCTATTGTACTTAAGAGTCCTCCTGGACATAATTCTTATTTAGTTGGATCAGGTGTCATACAAACACAAAATAAGATGATCCCTGCCCCCAAAATCTTATAATTCAAGAGGTAACAGGTGAGAGAGCATTGGGAAAGGGTGAGGTAGTTCACACAGCAAGACAGACTGTTGGCTAGACTTAACCAAATCTGTAGCGTCATGGCAGAGGTGAATTTCAACTAGAGACTTTTTAAGGAAAATACTGAAGTGGCTTTGTTGGTGTCTATGAGAAACTCAGCGAGAGCACGTGGGAGCAGTGTGGAAGATACTGTGGATGAGCATACCTGGAATTTTAGCAAGCAGATGATAACTATCATCCTGGGTAAGCTGGAAGTAAGAGCTTGAGAGAAGGTATGGTGGGGATAGATTGCAAATGGATTTGAAAATGAAGACAGCGTACACTGGTGCTGTAAAGATGGGGAGAACAAAGAAAGTATTCTAAGACAGGAAGATTTAGAACTTACCATCTCCCTGAATGATGATGAATTATTAAGGTAATGCATGGCAAGGGTAAGGAAACAGATGTTGCAGCAATCAATGTGTGGCATAATGAAAATTCGGATGAGTTTTTAGTATGCAGATGAATGCAAGAAGCCTTATACTAGAAATGTTAGAAGAAAGTCTTGTTAGGATTGCAGCATAATTTGGCTATGAGAAAAAAGATGGAGGTGGAAAGTGCAGATAAGTGGCGGGCTAGATATGATTTGTCACGGTGACTGCACAGGAGATGCAACCAGAAGTGTTGTTTTAAACATACTGTTCTTGGGGTCATGTCCCTGAAGAACAAATCTGAGCCAGATTTTTTGAGACTTTCGTTTGAATAAAAACAGGCTGATCTGGAGAGAAGAGATGAATATCCAAAATAATGGCTAATCATCATAGGGTTATATCATCATAAATGCTGGAGGTGGGTCTTGAAAAAACTCCAAATGGCATGAATTGGTAACGGACAGATTCAGAGGAAAAACAAAACAAAACAAAAAAAGACAGTCACGGAAACTTAAGGAGGACACAAGATTTCAATGATGGATTATTATTTCTTAACTTTGGTTCAGTTCAAAACCAATGAGAGACATGGGTAAGAGCGGATTATGGTGTTTCTAAGGGGAGAAGGCTAGTTTACAGAGGTTCTGGGGTGAAACTGGAGAAGAGATGTTTAATGAGCTTGGAGGTGGGAAAGAGGAGCAGAGCAGTCTGTAGCTGGTGAGAAAAGGGGATCAGAAAAAGCATGGTTTTGGTGGGAGCGTGAGAACTGAAGGAGGAGTGAACAACAGTTTGCTCAGGATGGAAAAACTGAGGCAAACGGAGGAGTTGGAGAAGAAATTCTTAGTATGTGACATGGAAGAAGGAAAGGAGTTACAGAAAGGGAAGTGATGGAAAGCAGATGTCTTCATGGAGAAGACATTGGTGAGATCCCAATGTGGAGAGCAAAGGAGATGCAGGAGCAGGGTAAGAGGGAGGATGATTCAGGAGAGCAAAAAGCCTACTTGAGGTGACAGATGTTCTCCAACTGGAGAACGGAGAATTACTTAACTAGGAAACTGGAAGATCTCAACATGGATAAAACAAACTTGTAGTTGGGAAAGACAGCTTGACTCAGAGCTAGCTGTTTTGGAGTAGGAGAAAGGCAAAAGAAAAAGGTGAAGAGTGAAGTAGGCAGAAAATGAACAACAATGCTTGAGATAGAATGAGAAAAGTAACAAAAAACATGGGAAAAGAGGGGGCAGACAAATACTGATAAATACTGATGACCTGGAAGTTGTGGAAAGACTGAGTGACAAAGCAAGAGGTAGAAGACAACCTTAAGTACGAAGCTGAAACATACTTGATCAGTGTTTTAAAGGGAGGAACATGGCACCAGAGATCTGAGAATATGGCTGATGAAAATCAATGCAAGATAGCGAGCTTTGATATAGGGTGAGCTGAAGGAGGAACACTGACTGAACACAGAAGGGAGACGTGGGACTCTTCAGCAAAGGGATTGGATGGAACAGCAAAGACTTACATGGGATACCATGAAAATAAAAGAATGCCTTGAGCTGAAATCAAAGAACAAGGCTGAAGAGAACTGCTGCATGGAGAGCAGACAGCAAGAAAATGTTAGGAGAAAGTGGAGAATGGTCGTATTTAATGCTGTCAAAAATTGAGAAAGAGTATAATGGATGTAGCCAGGGAGAAGCATAGGCAGGGAGAGAGCAGAAACCCAGAGTGACTACCACAAAATGAACCTGAGGGGAAAAATGCTTGGAGGATAGAAACCTCTGAAAGAGAAGGAAGAGAAACAAAAGGATCCAGGACTTGGTGAGGCTGAAGGGAGTGACATATGAAGAAGTCATGGATGACAGGGGTTTTTTAGAGAGACAAAGAGAGTGGGAGGAAAGAAGGGTGTGGGTGTAAAATTTGAAGCTGTGAAACAAGACAGGTAGAAGCAGCAAGAAAGGAAGATGTAGAGTAAGGCAAGACAAAATTTTCAAGCTTGGATGGTAAAAATAATGGTCCTAACTTCTGTTTAGCCATCTCAGTAGAAAGTGGCTTTAAAGCATAGTCCCTTAAAACATTTTTCTCTTTTCTTTCCAGACATCACCTGCAAATAGTTGCTCAGATGTGTGGGCTTTCCTCTTGGGAGGGCAGAGGGAAATGAACTACTGATTCCTACTCTCTCCCGTTCAATGTATTCAGTAGGCTGGTGGAAAGGCTGATAGAAACCATATTTAATAAAGTAGCAGGTGATTGATTTAGCTGAGAGAAGGCATAGATGTTAACAGCGTCAGTCCTAAACAAATTTAGATCTTTCATCACACTTGGCAGATCCGGTTGGATGATGTCAGTACTAATGCTTAATATGGACTTAAGCTTGAATGCAACCTAAATGATTGAGACCAGGTTTATTTCAGCAGTCTGTACTGGGGGGCTCTGCTGCTTAATAAGGGTGTTTGTTTCTATCTTAGGGACTTTCCTGCTTCTCCAGCTGCTTCTGCAAATTAGCAGCAGTCGTGAAAGCTTCTTCCAGTGTCAGCTTGGCTTGGAAGTGGATACCTGTCCTGGTTTGAGCGACGCAGGACTAATTTCTCTTCTAATACTTGGGAAGAGTGCACTTTTAGAAGACTCTAGTGTCTCAATTTGTGAAAATATTTACTTTGTAGCCAGCTGTAGTGTGGGGGTTTCAAAGTGTCAGTGTTTTTGAGCTTACCAGGTGCAGAGATGAAGAGGAGCGAGACCCGGGCATTTGACCCAAGCTGGCCAACAGGATTATTTTGTACCATCAACATCACATTCACTATAAATTAGAAAGTTTGCTGTGAAGTTTGCTCCCCCCCTTGATGGCTGCCATCATGAACTTCTTCCCCGGTGCCAGACCCCTGAGTCCTTCCCTTCCTCCCAAAGCTGTAGCGCTGGCAGTGTCCGACATTTGCTGTCCACTGCTGGGAGTGCACAGCTGCCTATTGATAGAATTGGCTGAGTGTAATCTGTGCATATTCTGTACTGGTATCAGGATCAATATTGCTTCTTTAGTGTTATTAATGTTAATCATCTAATCTTACTTATTAAATCTGTTTATACTTCAACTTCCAGGTTTCCTTGTTTTTTCCTGATTCCCTTTCCTGGGTGGGGAGGGGACACTCAGTGATAGAATGATTGTCTAAATGACAACAAATTGTTACGGGTTTCTCAAACCATAACAATACCTTTTTTTCCTGGACGTGGGCCTTGCCACTTCTCTGTGCTTCTGTCACTCGGAGTTTAGGTTTCTGCAGACAGCACTCCATAAAACCATGCCCAGAGATCAAAAAGGAGCTTCCCCACGTGAGCGCAGAACGCCCACTGGCTGAGCGAGTTCCTCCTAATGTTCCCAGCAGGCAGCCTTGGCTCCTGTGAAATTCAAAGTGTGTGTTTTTACATGCACTGCAAAGCTTCGGGACAGGATCCATCTCGCTTGAATACAGTGCTCACTCCTTATAATAACTCAGCAATTGGGGTTCTTCAGGAGAAGGGGTTCTGCTCTCTCCTGTACCAGGGAAAGTTCTGTTGATATCATATCTTGTGTGCTCAACAAGGTGCTCTCAACCAGTATTATTCTTTCAGTCATTATGTCTACAAAAGAGCCTGAAGCTACAAAGCCTGTTTCCAAGATAAGCTTTCTCCTTCCTGTTTTTGAAAAGGGATTTGGTTGTTAGGCTCGGGGAGCCGCGGCAGACTGCGGTTCTGGTTTGTTTTCTAGGAATGACTAAGAGAGGAGGAGTTTGTACGGTCTGACTAAATTCTGATGACTTTGTTAGCAACCACATTTCTTTAACTGTACATGAGCTTGCTGAAAGTATGTTTTTAATCTTGTAAAACCCTCCTCAATTTCTGATGTTGCTTCTCACACACATCCTGTTATTTTCCCTTTTTAGCTTCAATCCTTGTGTGTTTGACGTACAGGCATTTCCAGGAATATTTTTACATGGATTTTTTCAACTTAGTAAACATATTACTTTCAGCTATTTTCATTGTTGGCTAATGGCTGAAGATTTCTTGTTTCAAGTAAAACTCCTTGATCCTGGTTAAAAACAACATTTTGTTTTACTATATCAGCAGCCAAACCATCTCAAAAGTGAAATACATTAAATCAGAAAAATGAAAAACTAATCCGGTAGACATTTTGCTTTCAAGTTATAGCACGAAATGAAGAGAGAAGAGGTCTAATCTTGATCAGAATAACACAAACATGGGATTAAGGACTTGATTGGAGGCTGCATCCGAAAGAAGGTTGTGATTTGCATCCTCAGAAGCAAAATGAATGAAGTGCATGAAAGCTGGTTTTGGTTCAGAATGATAGTTGTCCCAGATTAGCTTCCCTGACGTGATTTCAGCTGCATCCAACCATGACAGCGAATAGTTTCTTGTGTTTGGTCCCAACCAAGAAACAAAAGCATAAGAAAAAAATTTGGAAGTGAGGACTGATACTCACTGAGCACTGATTCAGTGCTGCTGAAAATCCAAAAGCTTAAGGCTTCAGTTCTCCATTGTGGACCACTCCCTGGTGAAACTATTATTATCCTTTTCCCCAAAACTGTGTTGGATCTAGTTGTCCTGTACTGCAGTGACATCTACTGAAGGAAAGTGAAAAAAACCTTCGGAAAGCATCGTTGGCCTCTCCTAAACATAAAGCAGTCATCAAACTGAGGGTGGTCATATTTTTCCCTTTGAATATTTCAGCGCTATTATTATCTGATTGTTACTCAGCACCATCATCACAATGATTCCAGACTTTAAAACAAACATGTACCTAACTAATGTATTCTGCAACTTGTTTCATATGCAAATATTTAATTCCCGAAAGATGGTGGTTTAGTTTTAGTTCATTCTACATTTGAAAATGGAAGTGAAGGAATTCTATCTCACTGAAGGAGGGAAGAGATTAGAATTCAGGGGTCTGGCAAGTATACAAGGTGTTCAGACAGAGCTGCTGTGACCTGTGTGCCTCAGTGGGTGGGAAGAGGTGGAAAGCACAAGGAGAATTGTGACTTCTGCTGTTAAGATGAACTGCTTGTATTTGCATTACATTTAGGTAGGGCATATTTGATGATGTGTTTTCTTTATGCTCTCCTCTTGCCAGCAAGCACTGTTTTATACTGGAAATGAAACTGAACATGTTTTTATTGATTACTGACTTGTGTTAGTACAGTAGGGAAGATCAGCTTTGTTTGCTGGTGAAGGTTTGTGGTCTGTAGCTGCCCCACCTGGATACTTCCATCCCTTTCTTTCAGGGGACTGGATTATGGGATCTAGTCGTCCTATCACTGGCAGCAGTGGCTGCAGGCCTCTGGAGCAGGAGGAAAGTGGGATTCACATCTGCACCTCCGCCCTTCTGAAGCAGATAGCATCTTATCCTTTTAGTTGCAACACCCTCCTTGAAGGGATACCTCCAAGCAGAAGAAATCCCATGAGTTTATGCATGTGCCAAACTATGAATGAGCTAGAAAAAAAGCATAACGGAGCTGCAAAATGTTGCTCGATTGAGATTACTGTTGTTTGAAAAAGACCTGAAAATACCGATGGGAAGGTTTTATGGTTCTGCTCTCTTCTGCATTTTTTCTAGTCTCCCAGCATGCAACACTTACAGCCTATAATTAAAACAGCTTGCTGCTATTTGCATTTTCGTGAAAGAAGGCTCTTCTTACATATCACTCTTAAATCTCCTATTTGGTATTGAGTGAAATTAAATTTCAAGGCTTTCCTCTTTGCAGATCATTTAACTCTTAATGGCTTTTTAGCCTAAATCTATCTCTGCTTCTGTCTGAGAGTGTGTCTCCCTTCCCCCCCCCTTCCTCATTATTTGTTCACCTTTAAGCTGTTCCAAAGCTGTTGGAAAGACAGATTGCAAAGACAGAAGCCTGAATTTTGCTATTATGCTCAACAACTCTGGCATGAGTTCCTACACATTCCTATTAAAAATATGTATGGAGCTGAAAACCCAGTGAGGGAAAAATGGGTTTCGGGCTGCTAATTACTTAAATAGTTCTGTATGACACTATCTGCACATGGGAGTCGTATTTATGGATCTAGATGAACAGTGGAAGAATAGTGCTTGGCACAATATTCTTGGAAGTGCTGAATTTAAGGACATATATAAAGTTAAAATATTGTGCATATGCTAAGTGCTAGGTACTTTGTGCAATACAACTGAGCAAGGCATCCCTTAGAAAAGTAATAGCTAGCAGCAAATGATGTCTAGCAAGTGAATTTTTCTGTTGATTCTCTCATTCCCTTTCCTATCTTTCCTTTTCCTGACAGAAACAGATGGAATTTTATTTTCTCACAATTACTATGAACTGAGACTAACAGCTCCTAAATTGGCAGTGAGGAGGTGGAAAGGTGCGGAGAGAAATAAAAACATGCAAACCCTCTGTAACAGTCTGAACAGTGAAATGTGGAAATAAACCTTGTCATATGAATTAACCGTGAATGGCCTGTGGCTTGCAGATTGCACTCAATATGTAACGATCCATCAGCTCTTCAAATAACGTGTGTATGTTAAACAATAGCACAATTCTGTTGTCCTTCTACTGACAATTAGACGTTCCAAACTATTACGAAAAAGAGAAGCACTGCCATGTTATTTGCCTAGTGTTAAGGTCTGCAAAGGGTTTTTTTTGGCTTTGAAACTGTTGTTTAAGCATGGTCTATATGGAAGCCATTGACTTTCTTAGAACATTTGCTGGAGGTTCCTCTTTGCCCAGTTTCCTCTGTTCCCAAACTCTGTACTTTCTCTTTGTGACCACTATCTTTCTTACTTTTTAAAATGATATTCTTTAATAGGGCTACAAACATGATTAGGGGATTAGAACATCTCTCATATGAGGAAAGGCTTAGGGACTTGGGTCTCTTTAGTCTACAGAAAAGAAGATTGAGGGGGGATCTTATTAACGCTTACAAATACTTAAAGGGAGGGTGCCAGGGGGATGGGAGCAGTCTTTTTGCAGTGGTGCCCAGTGATAGGATGAGGGGTAACGGGCACAAGCTTGAACATAGGAAGTTCCATCTTAACATGAGGAGGACCTTCTTCACTTTGAGGGTGGCAGAACACTGGCACAGGCTGCCCAGAGAGGTGGGGGAGTCTCCCACTCTGGAGACATTCAAAACCCGCCTGGACGCCCTCCTGTGCAACCTGTTGTAGGTGACCCTGCTCTGGTGGGGGGGTTGGACTAGATGATCTCCAGGGGTCCCTTCCAACCCTGACCATTCTGTGATTCTGTGTAATCACGGGGAAGGGCACAGTGGTAGTAAACTCAGTTTAAAATCTACTCCAGCTAGCATATGGACATCATCTGATAAAGCAGCCACTTGACTTTCTTGTAGGCTAGTTCTGGAGATAGTCTGGATGTGCCTGAGGTACTGGCCATGATATGATTGTCTGACACACGCCCCAGGAGTCATACAAGGACTTTCTGTGCTACAGTTATCCTTAATTTTGAGAAAGGAAACTTTCTAAATTGCACAAGTTAAATATCTTAACTTATCCCCTCAGCAGGCTATATAGAAAGGTGAAGAAATTAATATTCAGAGAAGTAGAAGCTGCTGAAATACCATTTTATAAACCTTCGCTGAGGTGTCTGGGGGGTAAGGCCTGATTCAACACTCAGGTTTGTTCCCGAGGAGGATCCCAATGAAGATCTCTGCATGTGTGGGACCTAATCCCATGGTGGGGAAAGCACACCACCTGAGAGCGAGAGAGGGTTCCCCTTCTGCGTGAACAGGGTGAAGATACCCTCACAGGAGAAGAGCATTAAAGGAAGAGATTTTGTGCGAGGGAGAGAAAATAGAAAATTATGCAAACAAGCATCACAAAAAGTGTCTAAATCTCAATGAATGGCACAGAGAGATCAAACAGCAGAGACTGAGGAAATATAAAGCATGGACTAATTTACCTGGTTATTATGAGAAGCCAAAACTCACAACAGACCTCTTCCTTTTCCTGTGTTTAATTGGGTCTCTGATGAAGATGTTTCGGATATTCTGGCTTTCCTAATTCCAACCCTGGCCTCCTACCACCGTGCCAGTAAGACAAGGCAGTAGTGCCAAAGCTGGCACCTGCTGTCGCGCCTCGCTCAAGGAAGGAAAAATGCCACCTTTTCTGAAAAAATGTGATGACCTTGAGTGCAGGATCCTCACCAACTGTCTTTCCCTCTCCACATGCTCATTTTCAGAAGGACTGGGGAGGGGAGGGCTCCTTCACTCCTGAACCAAAGCTGATCTCAGCTACAGTTGGGGTATGTTTCAAGCTCAGTTTTGACATTGCAACAGAACCAAGATCATGCTGGTCCTGAGTACTGGCTGCGTGTTGCTCTTAAGATCAGTTAATTCATTCATTCATGGTACAATGGACTTTACAACTCATACTGATATTGCTGATCATGACCTGTTATTTCAAGTGCAGGAGGTCTCTGCAGCCTTGCTAGTGCTTGTATTGATCATAACCCTCTCTAGAACTGATTATCTATGCCAATTGATCAGGGTTGCCGCCTGTGGTCTGATGTACGTGTGTCCTTTCCTCTTTGCACCCACACATGCATGGTTCAGGCTATCTGACACTTAGCTTTGCCTGCAGCGTAAAGCAATAGCCCCAGAGGCTATATCCTTCTCATCACTGAAGAAGGTGAAATACAGATGTTGCTGATGGTTGCACACCTTAAGCTTAAGTAGAGCTTCCGGGAAGATGATTGTGAAGCATGGGATAAGAGATGTTGAGTACACTAAAATTACTCAGCTACATATTTTCTGCCAAGCGGACCCTGAAAGTTCTGGGAGGAATGCCAGAGTGATGCTGGTAGATGAATGTTTCTGAGCCATGTTGTCCTTGACTGCAGGAAAACAGGAATGTTGTTGGATCAGTATATTTTTTATAAGGCTCCCCTCCCTTTGTTTTGCTTTTCTTCATATGGAGTCGTGTTAAATACTGGGTCAAAAATCTCAAGAGTCACTTTTGATGGTGCCCTTCTCATGGAAAACTATGCATCAGATTAAGCTTTTAGCTTAATGCTGAAATATATGCAGTTTGCATAGATTGCACCTTATTTATTTCATGGTTACTTCATACCAGTGTCATATGCATCTTCCTGGGTTTTCTGGGTTTCCATTGTTTTGCTGATTCCCTGCATACAGCACATTGAAAATGCTTAGTATCCTTGCAAACACAGCCAGCCTGATTCACATTCCATATACTGCGTGCTCATTTCATGGAAGACCCAGCTTCAGTCTGCCTTTGCATATACAGCTGTGAAAGGTTTGGCCCAAGTAATATCTGAAACCTCCATCTTGACCAGTTGCTCAACAGGATTCTATACTATATGTTGTCTTTTATTTTGGACTTTTGCATCTATGCCTAAAGGCAGTGGCTATTGAAATTTGTGCCACGGTGAATCCTTTATGTGGAACTAGCCTCTGAAATATGGCTTGTTTGATTCTCCCAGCTATTTTTCTTTACCTAAAAAATTAAAAATTACCATCACAGTTGCATTGTGATTGTTTGAATGACAATCTTTGCTTCTGGTAATTTCGATGAGGTTGGAATGTTTCTAGAAAATGATGCATCTTTGCTTAGTCCTTTTCAGCACCTTAAGTCCCTACTGTTATTATTTTCATTGGTGGTGGTGGTGTTATTATTGTTACAGTTCTAGAGCTTTCTTTTCTTTTCAGCACAGCCACTGCAGAGAAATTTTCATTTTATATCTGCCATTTTTTCCAACATTGTAACAGGATGAATTCTTTCTATTTGACTTCAATATCTTACACTGATTGATGTTTTTGATGCTTTCTTTCATGCCTTACTTCTACAAGTTTTAACTGCACCTTCAATGAAACACTCATTTTACATTAGCTTCTTGTACTCCAGCAGGATTTTGCAGTAATGTAGAAAAATAGTCTAAAAAATGTTAGAGAAAGATTGTCCAAAATACAATTTTTTTAGTTCATTTTTGAAGCATTTTCTAATTTTTTATCCCTGTGAGAACTAAAGTAGCCAAATCGGGTATATGCTAAAATATTAAGCATTTTTAGTCTGTAATATATTACTTTGTGAACAGAGGGAAGAAAATATGCAGGAGGTGATGAACATGTAGGAGTCAGTTGGCCTGTAGTAATAGATGTTCCGCTTAATCTGCACAATGCTGGATTGAAAGTATTTTTTAAAAATTCTGGATTATATATGACATTAATAGCTCTGAACTGGTATAACTTTGGGGCTTGCAGATTGATTTCAGTATGCTGGGTAGGAGGCTCTGAGTTGAAAGAAGCCCATTAGCTTAACAGTAGCTTCAGAAATGAAGCCACCACTGAAGGACAGAGCCAAACATAAGGTACTGTCTTCTCCTGAGACTGTGGTGATGGCAGCTGAAAAGCTCATTAGGGGACAGGAAAAGAAACAGTGGTACATGATAGAGCCAGGAGGCATTATCAGGTTGCTTTTGGGAGAGGCAGGTTTGGAACTGTGGAGACCATTTTCCTCCTGTTTGACTCCTCCTGTGTTCAGGGAAACAGGGACGTGCGAAGAGTCTCTGTAAATCACACCAAAGATAGCATCAAAGAAATACTAATGTAATCAATGACTAATGTAATTAGCTTTCTTCCTAGTGGAAATACCCAAGAAAGCCCCAAATACTGGTTAGCTGTGTGATTTAAGGGACAGTATAATAATTTTTCAACCCCAAGAATGAGTGCAGCACATCATTGTTTTACACAGAATATCTAAGGACACCATAAAGTATCTTGGTAAAGATAATAAAAATTTTGATATAGATGAAAATCTGCTCTGGCACATAAGCTTCAAATGCAGCTAAAGGAAAAAAAAACACCCATGTATAAATCTATCTTTTTCATGGGTTCGCTTATACTCAGACTGAAGGTAGACTGAAGGTGAGGTCACTAGGACCTGTAATGTCATGCTTGTCAGGGCTGGTATTACGCGGGAGTTGTTCAGAGCAATGTGATTCAGATTCAGTGCTATTTGAGGCCAGGTTATCATAGCCCTGACTCACAGGACAGCGAAAATTACTTTGTGCTCCATCCCATCATTCTCCCTGTGAATGTATCTTGTTGGAATATATGCCCCCTTTTGATCAAATTCAGTATCTGATTTTGAATGCAGTTCTAGTTTACCTCCCCCCCGCCCTTTTTTTTTTTTAACATGTGCTAAGCTAAAGTGGTGGCTTTCCAAAATTGCAAAACAAAACCAGCAGTTCCTCTTGATTCTGTTCAGTCTGCTGCTTCTTCCTTCTGCTGGAACATACACCACTTTACAAGAGCTTGCAGCCCGTTCTTAAGCCTTAGTGTTTACCTCCCCATTCCCTCCGTAACTACATTGGCTTTTTTCAGTAAGGCAATTTTATATCCTGCTGTTATATTTTCTTTAGATCGTAGTTTCCTAAAGCTACTGAAGCACTGAAAATGTGCACAAAAGGGCATATTTAATTAAAGTGCAGTACATGAGTTTAGTTATAACTAAAAGAAGAGAAACCGTCCCTTCTTTGTGTCATCTCTGTGCAGTAGTCATTTGTCCAAATGCCTTGGGTATCTAGCATATCAATTTATTCAACTTGGCTCAACAAAGAATTCTAGGACACCATTTTGCAAAGGATGTTTTATTACTGAGTTAACACCAAGAAACATAAAGGTTCCTGACTTTGTATATTAAAATAAACTGAGTTTACAGTCTTTTCAGTAGTGAAAACTTTCTACCTTCAAAAGGAGTTTCTTGTGACCAGGACTGGACGGAGTAGTGATATATGGATGGGGTCAGTGCAGAGGCATTATTGTTTTCCCATCCCATGATCTCAGCAGCACTGCTTGGCCATTACAGCTCTCTCTTTGTCCTTTGTACCTAAAGGGGGCCTACAGAAGAGCTGGGGAAGGACTTTTTACTAGGTCATGTAGTGACAGGACAAGGGGGAATGGCTATAAACTGGAGGAGGGCAGGTTTAGATTAAACATTAGGAAGAAGTTTTTCACTTTGAGGGTTGTAAGGCACTGGAACAGGTTCCCCAGAGAGGTTGTTGAGGCCCCATCCCTGGAGGTGTTCAAGGCCAGGCTGGACGTGGCTTTGGGCAACCTGGTCTAGTGGGAGGTGACCCTGCCCATGGCAGGGGGGTTGGAACTCAATGATCTTCAAGGTCCTTTCCAACCTAAACCATTCTATGATTCTATGATTCAATGTCCCTCTTTTAGATATCTACATTGGCTCAGATGAGAAAAGTCAACCAGATAGATAAATCACAGCTATATGCTATTCCACAGTGGTCTCTTTTCAGCTGCAAGCATAAAACACCCCAAAATGTGGGCTCAGGTCAGTGAGAAAAATTGATCACAGTCTCTGTAATTTCTATGGGTCCTGGTACAGTTCCATTATGTGTGGGTTTTTATACATGTATTTAAGTGACAGTTTTCAGCCAAACATTATGAATTAAGAGGGTACCGTAAATAACTCCACTGCTGCTGGGGTGTGTCTGATCAGAGCATCACCACAGCTAGCTGGCCGTGGCCAGAAGAGTGGCAGATGGCACAAATACTGCTGTGGTGCTATGAACTGCAATGGTTCGCTGTGAACACAAGTCAGGGCGATAGAAGGCTCTATTCCACATATGGGAACATGCCAGTTTCTAAATGAAAAAACAAACAAAAAAAGTGACTTATTTTTATATTCAAATGATTTAGGTGACCATACACATTGGCTAGTTACCACAGGGCTGGTGCTAGAGGACTGGGGAGGAGTGGAGAGTTTTGTGAAATCTTTTGGAAATCCAAAATAACTAAATTTTTCATTTTGACAAAGTAGTTGTAAGTAGGACCTTAGTAATTTGCTATTTGTTTACAAGAGCAGCCTGGTAGAAAGATAAGTTTAGCCCAACTGAAAGAGAAAAAAAACCCCGCCTCAAACAAAGTCTATCCATGCAATGGTATGACATTATCTAAGTAATCCATGTCTTGTCAGTGTATTACCCCAACTTGTTCTTCACTTGTCACAGTTAGTAAAAAAGGTCTTTGTTTTGTTCAAATAAAAAGACATTTGAGTACTTCTAAGTACAACTCTGAGAGAAAAAATATTTGCTTGAGACAAACAACTGTTTTGTGACAGAACTATTTCAGGTGAAAAGAATGTAAAAGTCTAAGCAATGAGTCTCTGGTGTATAAATAAATGCCCTGTAATTGTCTTTGCTAAAAGTGGAGGTAATGGTGTTGAAACAATAGACTCCATTGAAAAATGAAATCCTGTAAAGTGATAAATGAGTAAGGTCAGCTGAACTATTTGAAAGTAAATCGTTTTTCTTTCCTTAGCTACTGACATCTTTAATCTGAGAAAGAAGACTTCCAGAAATTAACTCTGTGTGTTCCACAAAGGTAGGAAAAGACCTGTATCAGGTATAGGATCACACCTGCCACTTCACATAGCGGGAACCCCTTCAGTCTGCTACCTCTTGACTGGATTAGCCAATTCCTAGCACAAAAATGTCCAAACTGTGTTCAGACATGCTCAGCTCCCACTAAGACAGTTTCACGCAGATGGTTGGCAAGACTGATGAGACCGATGTGTTTCTGACCAGTTTGCGGCCAAGGGGCTAATACTTTACATTCCTTCTAAGAGGCTGGGGTCCTTTAAACAGGTAAGGGGCAAAACTCTTCTCATATACACAAAAAAACGCCAGATCAGTGGGCCCAAATCCCAGCTGGAGCTCACATCTGGAGAGAAGAGCGCTGACCAGTAAGTAGTTACAATTTAGGGGTGACTACTCATACAGCTCATACCAATTGCTGTAACAGGCAAAGGTGGCTACCAGCCTCCAACGGGCTGCACACACCAGTTGATGCCACCAGGAGCCGAGCAGATATTTAGTACTGCAGAACCTTACTGCATATTATTTCACGTCAGCTTACTCTGTTGTATGGTGTACTCGTGCCATGCTTTCTTCATTTCTCAGTTTCCATTTTACCTTCCAGCCATTCTCAATTCCCATCTCTCCCAGCTCCCTCCAATTTTATATATATTTTACATATATAAACTACTATATGTATTATACTGTGTATACGTATATCTGATATGTACATACCTATACATACATACCTGTCGCAGGCAGCAGCAGGATCCTGTTGTAAAGAATTCTCCAACAAAGCACATAAGATGGTAGCAGAGCTCAAGGATCCTTATTGCATGTATAGAAACACTCCACTTGTGATGGAAACATCAACCTCTGCACCAACAACCAGTTGCAAGGGCAGAGGGCTTCATTTGAAAAGGTTTAGGCTCAGCCTCTGTGCTCATATCCTCCTTTACTTTGAATGCATGAGAATTTTTCCATCAGAGGTTATTTTGTGAAGTTATTTTGGGAATAATTTCACAAGCAACTAAGAAAAAAGACAGCACAAGAATAAAGACATAGCACAAGAATAAAGATGTAGACAGTGAAAGAATAAAGAAAAAGCTCTTAACGCCAAGCGTGTAAGAACTTACGCTCATGAAAAAGAACTACTAGAAAGAGAAACACTATGTTCTGATAATTCAGACATTTGATATCTTGCTTCTTACGCAACTCATTTTCTTTACATCCCTGGTGTTTCGATTAGAAATACGATTCTCCTTCCCTGCCTCCTGTTCAGCTGGTATTTTGGTCATGACAGTTTTTCATCTTTAAGAACAAAGGAATTTTTGTACTTTCTAAAATCAGAGGTTCATGCAGTCCCATGACTTTCCTCTGACAATGATAATCCAACTCATTGCAAAAAAATACAGGCAATTGTTACAGACAAAAAAGAATTTTATTTCTTACCCTTAGCAGCTGTCAGCTGCAAAAGAAAAATCTGAAGGGGTGCTCTCTATTAAAAATTATCTCTATTATTATCATCATAAGATGACCAGGCCTATTTTAACCTCTACAGGTCTATTCCTTTGTGATACCCTCTTAAATTTTGATAGCAGTGTTGTACTGTGGTGAGGGGTTTTATGGATTGTTCCATTTTAAGTCTTCACATTTCCTGATATTCAAGTTCAGTGTATGTTCTTATTTTTGGAATAAAGGACTATATGAGTTGAGATTCTTTGTATTTTTCCCCTTTTAAAAATTATTTATTTATTTCTCCTCATTCATCTCTACATTAAACAGCTCCATGTATATGGTCTCTCCTTGTATAAAAGTCTCGAGAGAATTTTTCATTCATTTCATCACCCATTTTCGAAATAGTTTTATTTGCATTGTTTTTTGATGGAGAGAATAAAACTAAACACAATAGAAAATATACCTCTGATTTATATAATGCTTGTATATTGTCAGTGTTATTTTCAATGGTGATTATAGGCCTTTCTTGATAATGATCCTTTCATGTAGACACTTTCGAAGTATAGCAGGATTTGCCTTAAGGACCATTGGCATCTTTGACCCGTTGTTGAGAAATGTTTGAAAAAAATACCTTAGGCAGAGAAACTTTTTGTTAACAAGTTCCTGAAAAGTATCTCTTTGTTTGGCCTAAGAGTGAGTGTGTATTATTTCAGCAGTTCCACTATCTACTTCAAAACTCTCTGAATGTACCATTTAACCCTGAGGACTTGTCCTTCACTTCATTCTGTTGTTTCAACACCTCTCCCTCTGCTTCCTCAATCGTCATCTTTATTACCTGGAGGTAGAACAGAAATGATGGAGGGCTATGCTGACATTTTCTTACTGTTTCTGCCCTCCTTCACAACTAAATTTTACTCATATTCTCATATTTTTAACAAATTTTTTCCACAATCTTTTTTTAAAAATACGTAACACAAGGAAAAATCTTGTTAAAATTGAAAGCTAGCTAAAATATTTAAATATTTAAAATTTTCTTCACCCAAATGCTGAAAGCTGAAGGTGAGGTGGGATATAGATGAGAACGGTAAAGCACATTATTTATGTAACTTTGTAAGAAATACTTCAACCGCCGGAACTTCATTTCTTATGCTAACAGACTAAACTACATATTTGTTTGAAGTATTTAACAGCAATGTTTTGGCATGGAGAAAAGAAAACCCGATTACCTCTATGTACTGCCGATTCAGGGTTGTCTGTTATGAATTCAAACAGTTGCCTTGGGAAAAAATAATCCTTACTTATGAATATTGATAAGGCAGCTCCATTTGGCACTCTCATTCGGCTCCACAGCTGTCCCTCCCTCGCATGGTCTCGTCGCTGCACCGATGAGGCGCAGCCCCGGAGGAGGACAGGGATGGGTGGCAGGAGGTGACCACTCTTGCCTCGCAGAAAGGGAAAGACAGAGGTGCCAGCAGCCGCTGCTGGCACTCCTGGCCCTTGTCTCACCCCCCCTTTCCCCAGCCACCTGCCCTTTCACTCTCCCTCCCAGGAGAAAATCTGCCCTTTCCTCTCCAGCAGCAAGGTTACACCCTGGGGCCTTCTGCACTTGGTGGGGCTCCATCCCCAGAAAAGTGAGGACGGCTGAGATCCCCACACACCACCGGTGCCCACCTCGCTCCGGAGGTGGGTGTCAAGTGCCCTCGTGGGGAGAAGCATCTATTCCTAATAAAGCCAAGTAAACTAAACTAAAAATAAATGAATAAGTAAATGATTGAGAAGATGAATAAATGAAACAGCACCTTATGTATTCTATTTAAACCAACCTATTCTGTTTACAAAGCATAGTGTTTTAAGGAAAGCAGAAGTCAATGGTGTTTGTGAACTTGCAAGCCGAGAGCTGCAAGCCAACTGCCCCTGTCATCACTTGAAACCACAACACTGACAGATCTCTAACTTGACGGTAGCGCTAAACAGGATTAACCACTTTGGCATCTCAGGTTTCATTGCACTGAAATGGAAATAAGCGCTGTTCACACGAAGAATGGCATTTGTCATATTATTCAGGCTTGCGGTGGCCTCTCAGGGTGTGCGTGGTTGGTCACATCTTGCCAAACAATGTACGATGTGAAACTAAACTTTCAAGAGTGCTTCAATGGTATTATTACCAGTTAATTCTTCTTTTGGTCTTGGGGTACTAATTGAAACAGATAGCAACCCGGCTCAAACACCCTGATACTCACGGCTTCAAGAAAAGCACAATTTCAGGTTTATTCTTATGGAGCACATTTATTTAGCAGTTATCCCCTTGCCCACCCATGGAACTTCCTATCACCTGCATTTCATCGGGGGCACGTTCACCGAGGGCTACAGCATGAGCAGGACTTACACAGTGCTAATTCCAAGGTCTGATTCATTTGAGGGCGAATTCGGGATCCTGTTGCCAGTCAGAGCGGCTCCCTTCCCCGGCTCCCCCAGCTCACAGCTGCTGCCCGGCCCCGAAAGGCGGCCCAGGCAGTGGCCAGCTTGTCCTCCTGGCTCGCTCCCCCTCCCCGCTCGCCAGCTGGGCTCCCCCTCGCTCCCTCGCCAGGCGTCTTGGCCCCCTTCTGCCTCCCCCCGTGCCAGCAGAGCTGAGGAGCCACGGGCAGCTGCCGGCAGGCGCCGGCGGGGCAAGGGGACAAAAGAAAATGTCAGGGAGCTGTCGGTAGCAACTGGCAAATCCCATGGCAGAAGTGCTCAGTTCGGTGGCATCACAGAGAACGTACTGGATTTGGAAGCTGTGGGATCATGAGGTCCAAAGGCTGCGCATGAGAGAAATTCACCCCGTCACATGTACCTGTATGACCGTGCCGGATTGCCTGAATATACTGGGAGGAGACAGTGCCTTTGCTTAAGTTTGTTCATTTTCTCAAAGCTTTCCCACAGCCGGAGGAGCTGGATTTTTATTTTTTGTTAACCCCCCCAGAGAGCCATCAAACCGTGCCAGACGGACCTCCCCACCGCATGCCTGGGACTGAGCTGGGCAGGGATCCCGCCGGAGAGCTGGATAAGCCCCAGCGGCAGGGACGTGGCAGCGTTAGCACCAACTGCTGAATTTAAAGGCAGGGATTGTCAGCACTTCGTCTTGTTTGCTCTCACTCTCAGGGAAGAAGGTGCTCTGTTTTACTTGAATTTCCTTTTTCTTTTTAAAGAGCATCCAAAGGAGAAATGTTAGTATATTAAAGAAAAGAGGACTTTGCTTTTGTTTGCCAAAATGTGAACCCGGAGCCAGAATAGTTGCCTCTGTGGTAACTAAAGAGCTCAACCATTCTATACCCTCCTGTTGGAGGACACTTGCAGTACCCCTTGAAGAGATTCATTCTTACCTAGACACGCAGAGAAACCAACTGCATTAAGAGTAGAAGGAGTAAGTCATGCCACCTTCCATATTTTTTCTCAAACAAATGAGAATACTTAATCATGAATTTCAACTGTTGCAAAATTAATCGGAATTTGGGTCAAGTGTGTTGCTAAAATATTTGCTGATACATCAGGATCGGTGACTTAGGATTTGTATTACAGCTTTTGCATTTGGCCCCCTAATACAAATCACTGATCTGGATTATTATGACCTAGAAGTAGAAGGTTTGTTTCCTGGTGCTGCTGCTTTATTTCAAATCCCGTGTTTATATCCATTCCATAAAATGTTTGGGGTTTTTTTTCCCCATTTTATTCATGTGTTTTAGACTAGTTGGAAAGCTTCCTACTACATTTACTCAAGTAGTTCTGCTTCACTGAAATCATCTCCAGTATCCAAAAGGGATGATTTTTCTGCCATTCCTAGTTCCAAACAAAAAAAAACAAACAACGAAACTAAGGTTGGATATTTTAACTCTCATATTAGGATATTTAGAACTAAAAGTTCTGAAAGCATTTGATTCACAACATTTCAATGCAAGTACAATGCAATTTATGTGAAAACAAAGAAAGGGTCAAAATGGGGTATCTGGAAACACTGAAACAAACCATTTCCATTTACTGAAACAGTTTTACTCGGTCAGCTTATGAACATGTTCAGGATTTTGATAGTTCAGCTATGGAAAAAATACCACAGAAATGGAAAATTCATAGGGAAGGAAAAACAATTTTCCGTCCAGCGCTGCATATTATTTATCCAACTAAGAGGCAGCCTGAAACTCCAGAGAACTTGATAGATGTCAGGAAAAGAGCTCCCTCATCACTTCAAATTTTATCTTTTTTGGCATTACAAATCTATTGCAGGTTTTTAACACCAACATTTTGGGAGTAAGGTTTTTTTTTTCTTCTTTTTGCTTGTCACTGTGCAGGAAGCACTCTCTTTAGGTAATATAAAACTAAATAAAACAAATCTGTTTTCCCTTGCTGGAGCAATTTTAACTACCATCCATCCAATGGCAAAAGATTACCCATAGCTGAAGTCTCTCTTACCTGAAATTGGTTCCTCACTGCTTTTCCTCTACAAATCAATTTCTACTTAATACAGCAAAATATTTTAACAAGTTGTGTGGCCAATATTCTGTTCCCACTTACTTCTGTGAGCTTCCTGTACCTCAGATAAGTTATTTTCAGGTTTGTAGCCATGCAAATGAAAATAACAAAACTCCTTTTCTTTAAGCATTACCAGCTCCTATGTGCATATACACCTTATGTATATAATGTAACGTTATGGCATTAAATGAAACTGCTTTACAATGTCTGAATATTTTTACTTAATATAGTCACAGGGAGTGTTCTTTACACTTGTCATCTGTAATTATTCCTGTTCTTAATCTACACAGTTTAAAAATTGTGAAGAGGTGATGGCAATTCCTACAAGCAACCAGAATAGAAAAAAACAAAAACAAAACAAAACAAAACAAAAGGTTATTAAAAGAATATGTAATTGTCACACTTCAGGCCTTGAAATACTTCTGAGGCTCTCCTGAAAAAGGTAAACTTAATTCTTAGGAAAGAATGAAATGTTAATTTGCTATCAGACAAAAATCTACAATTTCTGTTGAATTCATATAACTGAGAGTAGAAGGCAGACCTATTTATGGGTAAATTATGGCTCTGTTCAGGTAGTGAAACTGTGCACCCTCTTATGTATCTATAATACACTTAGTTACATAGGACAGCCATATTGTGACAGCTTGAATGAAGAAAGACTCAGAAAATAGGAAGGCAGTTTAACATTCTTATTGAAACTATTTATTTTTGGAAGCCAGTGGCACGCTCACTGCAGAAACAATAAAATCCTTTCCCTGAGGAAGTTGATACTTTCCAATGCCCTTACAGAAAGCTGACAGTCATTGAACCGCATTGCTGGCAGGGACCATGGAAGGTGATTTGAGTCCACCCTCCGCCTGAGGGCCAGTAAACCTGTGCCAGCTCTGAGCGATGGTGCCCAGTCCTTCTTGCAGAGTCTGAGGCTGGAGGCTGCACAACCACCCAGCCTAGCTTCCCCCCATCCTTATAATTTTTACTTTCCAACCCTTCTTGCTGCGTTTTAAACCTGTTCTCTCTTGACCTCTTTACAGCAGTCTTTCACATATTTGAGATACATTCATATCTGTATTGTGTATCTATGTATGTTATTTTAACTTTTCCACTTTCCCCCTTCAATGTAAATCCCTTTTGGGTTTTTTTTAGAGTTTCCCTATAAAGCATATTTTACAGATATCCGATCATTCAAATGGTTCTTTTCTGCTCTCTTCCTGGGCTATGTATTACTGAAGCCAGCCAGAGCATGGCCACTGAGCTCTTCTAGAGCCATTTAAATCAGGCTGTTTCACAGAGAGTCTGTGCTCTCTTTCTTTACTGTTTTATGCGGTTTGACTTTCTCACTGCAGCTCTCTGACATTGTCCCCTTTGTATAGACTGTGATTCACATAACCACAGACTTTCTTTTTTCCTTTTTCACATAATTGCAGCTTTTTTTTTTTTTTTTTCCTGCAGAACATCCAGTAGTTCCCCCTTTCCTATTTGGACAGCTGATCATTTCTGCCTCCGCCCAGTAGTGTGCACTTATCCCTGGTGAATAGTACCCTCCTTTTTTCAGACCCAATCTCCAGTGTGTGAAAATCCTTCTAAATCCTACATCTGTCCTCCACCGTGCTAAAGCCTCCCAGTTTGGTATAATCTGCAGTTATGTAAACATGTTTTGCGAACCATCATTGAGTTCCTTAACATCTTTCTAACAATGAGCTGCTTGTACCAGCTCCCTAAATATCTTCATCTACATTGTTTCCCTTGTTTACTTAAAGAATATCATACCAAGCCATGTCAAAAATCTTACTAAAGTGACATCCAACATGCCATCCAATGCTTCTCCTCCACTGACAATTCCTCTTATTTTGTTGCTAGAGGAATTAGATTTGACATCTTTTGTTCTTGACAAAGCTGTGTTGGCTGTTACTTGTCGTGTTGTAAATGCTTAAAAATAGCTTGTTTACTTGCTCCAGTATCTTTTCTGGGCACTGAAATTAAATAGATTGGTATATAACTTTCTATTTCCTTCTTTGCTTTCAACAATACTGTTTGTCCCTTTCTGTCCTATAATATCCCTCCACCGCAAATTCTCAAAGATAACCAATAGTAACTGAGATTTCATTAGCCAGTCCTTTAAGTCCAGGTAATGTGAAAGCAGCAAATTTTGTCTGAATAATTTCTCACCTGGTCCTTTAATAGTCAAGCCTAAAATCCATCTGTTTTTCCAAGTATCAATAATGCCTGATATTCAAAAAAAAAAAAAAATACAATTAGGTGCAAAAATATTAAAAAGCTTGGCTTTCTCAGTGTTGTCTGTCAAAAACTTTCCAGTGCTGCCTGATACTGGAGTCATCATTTGCTTGATTATTTTCCATTTCTGGTAATGTACTTAAAATGATTTCATGTTATTCCTGATATCCCTTGCCTAGTTGCTGCCTTCATTTTCTGATTTCATCCCTGGACGATCGGGCTACACTTTTGTATCTCTCCCAAGTAACCTGACCCAGCTTCTCTTTTCAGGATGCTTCATTCCCGTGTGAGGTTCAGGAAAAGCTTGTGACAGCCAGGCTGATCTTTTACTGTGCCCCTTCCCTCTTCTGCATGGCTAGTTCACTTACTTACTGGATGTTATTTCTTTGAGGAACTGCCAGCTCTTTTAAACATCTTTTTCATCTGCATCAACCTCCCAAAACATCATATTTACCGGTTGTATGAGTTCATTGGAATCTATCTCCATGAAACATCTCAGTTTTATTTTGATGTTGTTGCTTCTTTCTAAAATCAGAGAATCTCCCTGCAAATAAAAACTGTGAAGCTACATTTATGTATACACACATATAGGTATACACACATCTTTCTCTGTGAAGAACACTCAGAACTTAAAAATTCCCTGGCATCTCTGACCCAAATAATTCAGTTTAATACCTATAAAAAGAAATGAAAGACGATGGGTGAGTCACCAGAAAACGAGCTCATCAGTCTGATGGAAAACGGAAGCATGAAGGACTCCTTATTCCTTTTCTAATAATCCTGTACATAAATTGTTTGTTTTACATCAGCTGTAGCTCATAGGTGAAGGACACATGTGAGGGCATTGTGGACCCAGTTGGCCCCTGGATTAGAAGAGAGTGTTAAAAGCCTTTTTCTGTTCTACTCTTTTTACTGGTGATGTATCTGTGACCGTGGGGACATTTATTCTTACGTCTATTGTTTATTCTCAATTTCACCACATCAGAGGTCTAAGAAGCAGGATTAATGCTGGCCAGGTTTCCTGATTTCAGCCTCCTGGGAAAATTACGAGCAGGTAGAGGATGGCACCAGTTCACTTTTGACAGGCTCTGCAACAACAGCTGTAGAAACTAATGATATGGTGCCCCACTGGCTCTCGAGGAATTAAATTTTCAGATGTTATACTGAGCACTGGCCTCGGTTTAAAGGATATCCTAAAAATATGTTTTGTTTTCCTCCATGTCTCCCAAGGACTTACTGTGTGACACTTGGCACATTTCTACATCCATCTCTGTAATGCAAATGATCTCTCATTCTCCTGCAAAGTTTAATATGACAGAAAGGGGAAAATATTTCAAATTAGGCAGCATCAGTCTGCATTGGTTATGAGTATACCACATTTGGCTATAAAAATTTTCTAAGCATATTTCAGTATTTCTTTGTGTTCCTCTTGTATATTTGTAATCACTTGGACTAGCATATTTTTACTCATTTCTCTCATGTTGTCTAAATATTAAATATTTAGAATTTATGGCAAGGACTCATTTTCCTTGTTTCTGAAGAAACGACTAATGCTTATGAAAGTGCTTAAAATAAACTGTAAGTAATAACTTGCAATATATGCAGGCTACTACAGTGGACTGCATGGATTTCACTTTCCTATAGAAGAGTTTGAGGGTTTCAGAGTGTATATTTAGATTTCCTTTTTCTTTACTTTTTTTTCCCCCCCCTAAAAAAAAAAAACCAACCCAAACCTACAGCCAAATGTCCGACAATCTCCCACTCACGACCTTAATTTATTTTCGAATTTAAAATGTCACTTTCAAGGCATGTGAGTAGCGAAGATGAAACTCGGCCACGGAAAGCCCCGATCCTCGGCGGTGCCGAAGAGGCGATGTCTCCGTATGGCCACACACACCTCTACAATACCCGGAGCTTACACAACGGGAGCGCACCCTCATAGAAAACGCAGGAATGACTTTGCAACTATTTGAAGTATATATAAGTAAATATTTATATATATAACACCTACCGTGGGGTACCCTTCTCCCCTCCCCGCACCCCCCCAAAGGGGGCCCGGCTCCCGGGCAGCCCCCGCCCGACCCGCAGCCTCCCCAGCCGCCGGTGCCCCGCCACCTCTCGCCC